>NC_062968.1:30924656-31055697 GCF_023119035.1 Salvia hispanica | reverse complement strand
CTACCAACAATACTGAATTTCTTACTCTAGATAATATTATGATCTTGTAAAATAAACTTTTGGGGGTACACCTTTGTTTCCATGATACTCCTCCACAGTTTATGCTAGTACTGAGGAAGATAAATAAGACAAAACAACACATATTTTAGGTCAAAAAATTCAAAAATAGAAAACTTATCCATCCTACCAAACTACCCTTATATTATCATGTTTAACCAAGATATGGTTAATCTATGGTTAACCAAGATATGGTTACTAAATCTATAGAATAATGACAAGCTCGTAATATGGCTAGCCATAACAATAAAATATTAATAAAAATTATTACATTTAATGAAGATTCACTTTAATTTAATTCACCTAAAAAAACATCAATTTTGTTTAGACTATTTTATTTAACATGAATAGTAAGTCATGAAGGATTTGAATATACATTTGAAACATGTGACCCATTTCGTTTTTTTTTGTTGATTTAGTGTCACTTTCTTATTTTTACTTTTATTTATTGTTTTATCTATTGTTGTTTGAATGGTTTAATATATAAAATTAATTTTAAAATTATAATATTCAAATTCTATTGTTACTAATAATTTGTAAGAGTATTAAAACATCGTTTATTTAAAATGAATAAAATTATAGTACTATATTTGATACTATTAGTATTTACATAATTTATATATAAAATGCTCCCTTCGTCTGTGAATAGGAGTCATGTTTTTCTATTTTGGTTCGTTCACGAATAGGAGTCCCGGTTCATAATTACCATAAATGGTAAAGATATCCGACATTCCACTAATTCATTCTGTTCACATATTATTTATGAGACTCCTATTCCACTATCTTTCTTTCATCACTTTCTTAATATTTTTTAAAATTCATATAAAAAAGAAATGTGACTCCTATTCGCAGACGGAGAAAGTATATGCAAGTAGGAGTAGCTTACAAGTACTTGTATTGAATTTTTAGTATAACTAAATTGATGATGGCTAAGGCAACAAATAAGCTTAACTACTCTTTCTCATCAATACTATTTATTATTCTTATCTATCAAATGATTTTTTTATATATATTGAATATTCAGTATCAAGATTATAAATAATATTTATATTAGATTCCAAATACTAAGATATTTTCGTTACGAGAACGTGAGAATCATTTTCATCAGCTTTTAAGTTGTTTCTTGCCAAAATAAATGTATTTTCTAGATTCAAATTCCAAAGGCGTCTTACATAATTTTCTTTTGTGAAATATAAAAATATAAGGTTCAACCCTCATCATTGCTCTAAGCCTCTAACTATGTATATGCTATAATACCTGTAGCCAAATTTGATGATTAATTGCTTTAATTATTACTAATAAAAAAAATATAGAGTAACGTTTATTTTACTGTCCCAATAAAAAGACGAATGTACTAAAACATGAATTAAAACGTGAGCCAAAAAGTTAATAAAAGATGGGTGTCGTCGTTATTATACTATGTAACATACTTTTCTGAGTTACCAAGTGAAAGGGTAATTGATCGGATTGTCATTTCGTAGTCATTGAAAATGTTCTCCTATTTAGCATCTTGTGAACAGCAATAGTCTGCATATCATTTTCAATATTTTTCAAAAAATATTAATTCTAAGCGTTCACTATAAAAACTCAATTTAGAAAAGGATTAATAGTCATTTAATTCAAGAAATTTAGTAAATTCAGGCCAGTCACATGAAATTAAAAAAAAAAAAGAGCATTAAACCATGAAGTTTCAGTTTTAATAAAATTGTCTTATCTATATGTATAAGGCTGACGTCTTTAGTGATGTTCAAAATGTTATTGTTTTATTAAAATAAGAAATGAAAAGAAAAAATAAATATTTTAATTAAAAAATGTCAATTCGGGCATTTCAAAAAGATGTGATTTATACATATGAGACAATTGAAAAAAAATTGAAACCTCGTGATCTAATATTCTATTATCAAATTTTATAAGACTGACCATGATTTAACCAAATTTGATATCTTGATTTAACTGGCTATCATGCAAAAATAAACCAAGGTGGACACAAATCGAATTGGGATCACAAATCCACTGTCCACCAATGAATACCAAAAAATTTTATTAACTTCAGTCTTTTGAATTTTGTTTTCTAGATCCGTCACGTGACGAAACAATGAATACACAAGATAAACACGGGATATAAAAGTCCATGCATACACCAGCTCAAGACGCAAGTTTGATGTGGACTTTGACAATTCATTTCTTGTAATTTTATGGAAATCAAGCCGCCGCGTTATTGTCAGCAATATTAGATTTTCTGGTCTCAATAGTCTCATGTTTATTATACTACTATATTAGTTTCATTCTAAGTAGGTTGCTTGCATAAGTTTATACACATGTAGAAAACAAAGAGAGAAGAGATATGGAGAGAAGTAAAATGAGTTTGGTGAGTGAAGGGAAGTTGGTGTTGAAGCCAAAATACAAGCATGGCTTCTCCTCTTCTCAGATTGATTCACTGACTGCAGTGTGTGAAGCTCTCATACCTTCTGTTCCCATCAATGGAAACCCAAATTCCCACAAATACTACTTGTCTTCTGCTTCTCTCTCTCCATATCCTCATGAGGTAACAACACCATTCACTAGTCATTTTCACACAACACACACTACTAATTGTTTTTTAATGGACAGACTGCAGAGCTGATGGTGAAGAGAGGGATACCTAAAGCTGTGGTGGCGGTGAGCCTCGTGCTGAAGCTTCTGTCCACGCGCCTCGGCACCCTCTTCCTCTGCGGCGGCGCCTCTCTTGACTGGAGATGGCCCTTCATCCACAAATTCTCAGAGCTGTCCATCAGCAAGAGAGAAGGCATACTCAAGAAATGGTCAAGGGGAACTCTCCTCCTCCCTCTAAGAACTGTCTTCTTCATGCTCAAAGTCACCTGTTTCTTCACCTTCTTCTCTCTGGTAATTAAATCACCTGTTTCTCTCAATCTTCATCTCATATCTAATCAAACTTCTCATTTACATATATGTAAACTCACTGCAGACAGATGAGAACCACAAGAATCCGGCGTGGGAAGGCATAGGATACCATGTGGAAGAAGTTGAAAACTCTGTGGATTCGAACGAGGAGAGGCCACTTGAAAAGGGAATCGTGGAAGCAGAGAATGAAGCTGATCTGAAGCAATCCCTCGTCAGGAAAGGGCTGCAGGTATACGACAACGAGGGGGATAACATGATCAGCATCAAGTGTGATGTGGTGATAGTTGGCTCGGGATGTGGGGGAGGCGTTGCAGCGGCTGTTCTTGCAGAGGCCGGCCTCAAAGTCGTTGTTGTGGAGAAGGGTCATTACTTCACTGCAAGAGACTACACTGGAGTTGAGGGGCCTTCCTTGAATGAGCTGTATGCATCAGGGGGGCTTCTTTCTACTCAAGATGGGAAGATCATCCTCCTTGCCGGGTCCACAGTTGGCGGTGGCTCAGCCGTGAACTGGTCCGCCTCCATCAAGACTCCGGACCATGTTCTGAGAGAATGGTCTGTGGAGAAGAGAATCCCCATGTTTGGAGGGGAGGAGTATAAATCAGCTATGGGAAAGGTGTGGGGAAGGATAGGTGTGACAGAGAATTGTACAAAGGAAGGGTTTCAAAATCAAGTGTTGAGAAAAGGGTGTGAGAAGTTAGGGTTGAAAGTGGAGAATGTGGCAAGAAACTCTGGCGAAGGGCATTACTGTGGCTCATGCGGCTACGGCTGCAGGAGAGGGGAGAAGAAGGGGACTGACACGACGTGGCTGGTCGACGCGGTGGAGAAGGGTGCTGTGATCTTGACAAGGTGCAAAGCAGAGAAGTTTGTAGTGGAGAGTGATGGGAAGGGGAAGAGATGTAAAGGGGTGATTGCATCTTTTGAAGGGATGAAAAAAGTGAAGGTTGAGGCAAGGGCTTCAGTTGCTGCTTGTGGAGCTCTCTACACTCCACCTCTGTTGATCTCAAGTGGGCTAAAAAACAAGAATGTGGGGAAGAATCTCCACCTCCACCCTGTGTTGTTTGCATGGGGATACTTCCCTGAAGAATCAGAGTCACAGCTAGAAGGGAAGAGCTTTGAAGGAGGCATCATCACCTCCATCAACAAAGTGATCATTGAAGGAGAGGATGATTTCAGTACCATCATAGAAACAGCTGGATTTGGGCCTGCAGCCTATGCTGTGTTCCTACCGTGGGTGGGAGGGAAGGACATGAAGGATAGGATGGCGAAGTATGCGCGAACAGCCCTGCTGTTCGCGCTGATCAGAGACAAAGGGACAGGAGAGGTGAGGGAGGAAGGGAAGGTGACATACAAGTTGGATGAGGTGGACAAGAGGCATCTTGAGGCTGGTTTGAGGCAGACATTGAGGATCTTGATTGAGGCCGGGGCGGTTGAGGTGGGGACTTTTCAAAGTGATGGGCAGAGGGTAGGGTGCAAGGGGGAGGTGGAGGGGTTCTTGAAGGAGGTGGTGGCGGCGGGAGGGGTGGCGGAGGGGGGGAGGTTTTGGAATACTTATGGCTCAGCTCATCAGATGAGCAGCTGCAAGATGGGGGTGGATGAGAGGGAAGGGGGAGTGGATGGGAATGGGGAGAGTTGGGAGGCTAAAGGGTTGTATGTTTGTGATGGGAGTGTGTTGCCTACAGCTATTGGTGTTAATCCTATGATTACTATTCAGTCAACTGCTTACTGTATCTCTACTAGAATTGCACATGCTCTCACCCAAGTTTAGACTGTATCTGTATGATTTGTATCTTGTAGTATGGAAATAAGATGTTGATGTTCATTGATGCATATGAACATGCCAACAGTTTGATTAATTGAGTCAAGCAAAACTTTGTTTGATTATAAGATTTCCCCCAATGAGGAAGTCAAATTATTCAGGTACAGCTAAAATTTTAAAAGCCCAACTATTCAAATTAAATTAAGGCCCAGCATTAGAGCCCAATTCATTCCCCACTTCCGCCGAACTTCACCTTTTCGTTGTGAATTTGCAGCCGAATGGGTCCCACCATTTGACAGTTCTTTTTTTGTATTTGTAATTGTAATTTAAAAATATAGGGAGTACTTCTATGTGTTGATAGTGTATGTATGGTTATTCCATAGGAGTATTAAAAATATTCTTGTTTCAATTGTTTTTATTTTTTATACTATTATAATTAAAAAGCGTTGGCTTATCTATTAACAAGGTCAAGAGGCATGGATCATTTGTGGTTATTTGAAAATCAATTAAATTTACTATGGATTGATGCTTGATTTTATAATTAATATTCTCCTATTCTCTAATCCTAAATTTTAAAATAAATGTGGTCTGTTTAGCAATTTAATTCTTTATTTGTTTTAACTGTTTTTTTTACAGCTATATAAAATTTTAGTTAAGTGCTATATCCGTCCAAAAAAATAATTTTAGCAGTGGATGACACAAACTTTATTGTAAAATAGGAGTAAATAAAATTAAAAGATATGAAGGAGAAATATAAGATTATTTTTGTGGACGGTGATAATATTAAGTAACTTATCTTCTTGTGCTAAACTTAAATGTTGGCTTATTTGTTAGTCAAGTAGCATCAATGAAAGTTGCTCCGGATTGATGCTTGATTGTATAATCAATATTCATATTCTCTAATTGTTAATTTGATTTTAAAGTTATAATTAAAGCATATTGTCTTCTAACAATAATTAATTAAGTTTTTCTAGTACTCTATCCTTCATTAATACTGGCTTATAAAGCGAGCCATGAAACAACTTTTCTACTTTTAATGCTTAAAATAAGAAAAATACCATGAAATAAATTTGAGTGAACTTCGAAAATGGTCCCTGGACTATGGGTTTATCTCGAAAATGGTCCCTGGACTTTAAAAATATCACCAGTAGTCCCTGGACTAAGGGTTAATATAAAAAACGGTCCTTTTGCACTGTTTCGAGACGAAAATGCCCTTTTGAGGGGTTTTGGAGGGTTTGGGCAATTTGGTCTTTTTACACTTTTAACATTTTAAATCTGATATTATTTCAGTTATGTACTAAATCTGATATTATTTCAAAATTATCATTCTTCTTCTCTTTTGTCATCCTTCACTTTGTTTCTATATTTCAATATTAGATTTAATTTATAAAATTAAATTTTAAATTTTAATTTATAAATATCAATAAATTTTTTTAATTAAAACTATTAATTCATGGACACTATAAATATTGATTAAAACTATTAATTTTTGTTATTTAATATAATATTCAATTGAATTGAAGAAGTACAGAAAAATAATATTAATCATGATGGAAAAATAAGAGTTATTCTATTTAGCCTTCGTTCGGTTGTTATAATTGCTTGTGATTGAATATTATGAAGTTGACTAAAAATTTTATATAGGAGTATTTTTGTTGAAATTTTCTAGTCATTTTGATTGTTTTCAAATTAATAAACGAAAATTATATTAGTCTTACATTAGATGCATATTTATTTCAGAATAAATCGTGTTATATGTATTTATGATTGAAGCTATTAAATATTGATTATTACTAAGGCGTTGTCATATCTTATTGATTAAATATTAGACACTATCAAATATTGATTATGACTATTAATTTTTGTTATTTATTAATTTTTATAATTATAAAAATTTATTGATATTTAAAAACTAAAATTTAAAATTTAATTTTGTAAAATTAAATCTAATATTGAAATAAAGAAACAAAGTGAAGGATGACAAAAGGAAAGAAAAATGATAATTTTGAAATAATATCAGATTTAGTACATAACTGAAATAATATCATATTTAAAATGTTAAAAGTGTAAAAAGACCAAATTGCCCAAACCCCCAAAACCTCTCAGAAGGGCATTTTCGTCTCGAAACAGTGCAAAAGGACCGTTTTTTATATTAGTTCTTAGTCCAGGGACCATTTTTGAAGTTCACTCAATAAATTTTAGTCTTTTAACTGTGAATGGGGTCAACTATAGCTTCATAGTCTTCCAGAGTTTCATGAGACTATTCCTAATATATCCATATAAATATATAGAGGTAAATGGTAATCATGTATTTAATTATATTTCGAAATTAAAATATCTCACATAATTTAATTTCATCGGTCAATTTTTTATATTATTATGACTGGGTGAAAGTATTTTACACTAATGCTATTAAACACTAGTCATTGCATGTAAGTGCACGCAATGTTACGAATGTCTATATCATATACACAATGAATTAAGAATAAAAAATCTAATAAGCTTTGCCTGTATAATGAAAATATGCCTTTAACAAACAAATACGACATTCTTATTATAAATCGTGAGAATCATTTTTCAGTTTTTGAATGTATGTCGTCAATAAATAAATGTAATTTCCAGGTTTGAATTCCAAATGCAAACAAATTTTTCAAAAATTATAGTACAATTAAATTGATGACGGCTAATGCAACAAAATAGCTTAACGACTTTTTCTCGCCAATATTTATCAGTCTTATTTGCCGAATTATTTTGCTACATCCATTGAATATTCGCATCGAATTTATAATTGAAAATTATTTGATTTTAAAAATAAGACAATTTTATTATGAAAACGTTAGAATTATTTTAACCAGCTTTTGAATATATCTCATCAAAATAAATTTAATTTCAATATTCGAATTTCAAAAGGCGACAAATTTTCTCTATTTCTTAATTTGATTTTAAAGTTATATTGCATATTGTCTTCTAGGAACTATAATTAAGTTTTTCTAGTACTCTATACTGCATTAATACTACTAGCTTATAAAGCGAGCCATGAAAGAACTTTTCAACTTTTAATGCTTAATAAAATAAGAAAAATACCATGTACTTATAAATTTCAGTCTTTTATCATGAATGGGGTCTACTAGCTTCATATTCTTCCAGAGTTTCACCAGACTATTCATAATATACCCATACAAATAGATAGTGGCCACCATGTATTTAATTATATTTTCGAAATTAAAATATCTCACATTATAAAGGTTTTAATTTAATCAGTCAATTTTTTATATTAATATGATTGGGTAAAAGTAATATACACTTATATTTAAATGTAGTACTGCTATATTTTAAAGCTTTACTTATGCCTTCTAACATATACTACTAGATTGCACGCATGTGCACGCAAGATTATGAATGTCTGAATTAGATACACAATGATTTATTTAAAAAAATTCTAATAAACTTTGCCTTAGTATAGTGAAAATATGGTTTTAACAAACAAATGCGACATTCTTATCATGAGATCGTGAGAATCATTTTCAGTTTTTGGACGCCTGTCATCAACGAATAAATGTAATTTCCAGGTGTGAATTCTGAATGCGACATTTCAAAAAATTTAGTACAATTAAATTGATGACGGCTAATGCAACGAAAAGGCTTAACGACTTTTTCTCGTCAATATTTATCACTCTTATCTACCGAATTATTTTGCTACATATATTGAATATTCAGTATCGAATTTATAATTGAATATTATTAGATTTTGAAATAAGAGATTTTTGTTACGAGAACGTTGGAATCATTTTAACCAGCTTTTGAATATATCTCGTCAAAAAAAAAATTAATTTTAATATTCAAATTTCGAAGGCGACAAATTTTTCAAATACTTATGCCTTAGTTCTAACAAATACTACTACTATTAAGTAGGTCATTGCACGCAAGTGCACACAAGGTTATGAATGTTTGTATCAAATACACAATAATTTATTTTAAAAAATCTAACAAATTTGCCTTAGTGCAATGAAAATATGGTTTTAACTTTTAACAAACAAATGCGACATTCTCATGAAATCGTGACAATCATTTTCAATTTTTGAATGCATGTCATTAACGAATAAATGTAATTTACAGGTGTGAATTCCAAATGCGACATTGTTCAAAAAATTTTAATACAATTAAATTAATGACGGCTAATGCAACAAAAAGGCATAACGACTTTTTCTCGCCAATATTTATCACTCTTATCCATCGAATTATTTTGCTACATACATTAAATATTTAGTGCCGAATTTATAATTGAATATAATTAGATTTTAAAATAAGAATATTTATTACGAGAACGTTAGATTCATTGTAATCAGCTTTCGAATACATCTCGTCAAAATAAATTTAATTTCAATGTTCAAATTTCAAAGACGACAATTGTTTTCAAAATTTTTAGTACAATTAAATTGATGGCCAATGCCAGAAAAAAAGGTTAACGATTCTCTCACCAAGTCACCGATATACTATATCATTCTCATTTAATGGATTATTTTCATACGTGTATATTGAATATTCAATATTAAAATTATATACTAGATGCAGGAGTGTATTTTTAATGCGGATAATTCATCTCATATAAAATATAGATCTGACTAAAATGACGTATCAACAATACAACTATATACAAGACCCAGATTAATTAGCGTGACTTGTAAAAAGCGAGAGAGAGAGAGGACACTTGTCAAAAGACCATTCTACCCTCGAGATTCTAGCCATAGGCATTAATAAAAAAGGGGTCGGGTGTCACTCAAAGTAGAACACCAAAACCGTCACCTAAAAATTCCAAAGTCGATAATATTTTATTTTTAAAAATAAAAATGAAAGAAAACGAGGAGGACTAGACATTGCATAAATAGTAAATACCATACATTTTTTACAAATAACATAATCCTCACAATAGCGATTTGAGCGATCTAGCCTTGATCGGCTTTCTCACCCTTTTCTTCTTCTTCTTCTCCTTCCCATTCTCCCTTCGCTCCTCCTCCTCTTCCTCGCCATCCTCCTCCTCCTCGTCTTCATCCTCGTAATCCGCGAAGAAATCGAACTCTTCGTCGCCGGTGTAGGAGATCGCCGCCTCCTCCGTTTCAGCATTACGAGTAATTTCTTCGCCTCTCCGCTTGCCCCACCGCGGCCCGAACCCCGAATAGTAGTAAAATTCATGCGGATTGGACGACGACGCGGCTGCCGGAGCTCTCTTCGGCCTGGCGGACTTTTTGGTTGCGGCGGGGCTGCTGTAGTTTCTAGACATGGATAAGTGGTGCTCGCATAGGGAATTTCCATTAGCAGTTTCCCTCTGGCAATGCCAGCTCTTCCCGTCGGTTTTGCAGCACAGGATGGCTTCCTTTTCCTCTGGCGGCGGTGGAGGTGGAGGTGGAGCCGCCGTATCACTATAATCGATAGTGGAAAAAATAGGTAATTCCGATGGGCAGAAATATAGGATCGTCGTTTCGATATAGAGACGAATAAAAGGGAAATTTTAGTGTAGAAACTCATAAACCCTAACCAAATTATAAGATACGATAATGAGGAAAAAATGCAGAAAAGTATTCCAATTCAATCAATAGTAAACGGATTACCTCTCAGAAACGGAAACGCAGTGCTCGGAGCTTCCATTTCCAGCACGAACATCACTGCTCCCAATCAACTGCAGAGGAATAATCCGATTTCGAAAAACCGAACCGCGGCGGAGAAAAAAAATAAAGCAGAGAAAATAAAAAATAAAAAATAAAAAACAGAGAAATTACGGATTCATTAGCAAAATAAAAACAACAAATCGACGAATTAACACATTCTGCACAACCCTAGCGGCGGGGGCGGGAGAAAACCCTAGAAGAAGAGGCGAGATACGGGAAGAAATGCAGGAGAGAAGGAGGAGAATGGGAGGCAGATCTGGCGGCGCGAAGGAGCGAGAGATGATTTAAATTTTGAACTGACCTGTAACGGCGGTGGAGGAGACGAGGGTGGAGAGAAGGTGATGACGTCCCACGGCGACTGATTGAGCTGGCAGATATGAGGTTGGAGGAGGGGGCAGGACTTGAGAGACGACGCCGCATTGAGAAGCTGAGCGATTTTAACGTTTTTGCGTATTCTCATGGCCGGGGGCGGAGGCGGTTTGAGGGAAGGGGCCGTTGAGCACGATGAAGTAGATCCAAAATTGCCTTTGTTTTTCCCTCTCTCTAATCTCTCTATGTATTCATTTATATATATATGACTTTTTATTTCCTCAAGAAATTAAATGGAGTACTCTATTTGGACATTACTATTTATTTACTAGTTAGTTGCAGCCTTGCAGCTAACTCATGGACCCACGCCATGCCCAATTGAACTGCTTCTATATTTTTTTTTGTCATTTTGGTTCACAAATACGACTGATGTCATTTTGGTTCACTAATATAGACTCTTGCTATAATTATATACTCCCTCCGTTCCATAGTAGTGAGTTATTTTGTCGTTTTGATACATTCAATTTTGTTCTATAGTAGGAGAATCATTTCATTCTTTAATAAAAGTCAACACTTCTATTCTCCTTTACTTTATTCTCCTTTTATGTCTCTACCATTTTTTTCATTTCCTACCTTATTTTTCATTTACTAAACTAACTTAACATAATTTTTCTTAAATCATGTGCCGAAAAGAATCGACTCTACTACTGCAGAATGGAGGGAGTACTACTCTAGTAAATGTTAATGTGATTCCTTCTGCATCCGGTAACATTTGCATATTGTGTTCAACTTGATTTTATTGGCTCGGATTTAAAAAAAAAAATTATCTTTATAAAAAATAGAGTGGTAAAAAAAGTTAGTGGAATGGTCCTATTTTTACATATTGATTTTATAACATAATGTGAATGAGAATTTGTGGAATGTGAGATCTATTTGCTAAATGTAGTAAAAAAGAAATATTTATTGGTGACGAATTTTAAAAAAATACTCCCTCCGTCCCACAAAAGATGTCACACTTGTGGGGCGGCACGAGATTTTAGGAGGATTTATTTTGTGTGTAAAATAGAGAGAGTGAATATTATTTTTATATTTATGTGAGAGATAACTTTTTCTAAAAATGAAAAATGTGACATATTTTATGGGATAAACTAAAAAAGGAAAGTGTGACATCTTTTGTTTGTGGGAGGGAGAGAGTAAGATACTAACGGTTAGAGGGAGCATTGCTCTTAATAGTAGAATCGAAAAATGGGCTGATTGTATAACAATGATGTGTTCTATAATAGGCAAGGGAGATTGCTAGATGAAATTGTATATATATTGTTATTAATAACTTAATACTACTACTGTACAAAATAGGCAACAAAACTCAATAGTCAATTCAGTATCAATTTATAAGAATTATTCTCGACTACTAGTATTTTTTAGTTGTAAATAACCCTGATTTAAGTAAGAGTTTAAACAGTATAATTTGTTGTCAGAAATATTAGATTAAAACTTCAACTAAATATCAAATGTGATTCAAATTTAATCTCAACGAATTTAACATTTCAGTAATTTATCTCTTTTCTACGCAACATTTCGGAAGGGTGTGTCTATCTAGTACTCTAATATACAGCAGTCTCTGCCACCGTAACTACTCGTATACTATTAATTTTACAATTTTTAAAAAGTCAAAGCCCAATTTGTTCTTTTATTTATTTATTTGAAATTATAGAAGAAATATAAAAAGCCTAAACATGTTGTCATGAATCAATTACAAAACTATTAATTAGAGTGTGGCAATTTTCAATCATGATTAATTAATTAATCTAATTAGAGTTTAATTAAACCACTATTTAGAGTTCAATTAAAGCCCTAATTACAATTTTAACTATAAACTTATAACGATCAAGTAATGTTTATTAATCTTTTATTATGTTAAAATTAAAGTTCAAAGAGTTTAGAAACCAATTTAATTAGATTTCTTATAAATATATATAAAGAAGAGGATTATTTAGAACGAGGAATGCGTCAACATTAGGGGTGGCGAAACGGGTTATCCGCGGGTATCTGCACCCGACAAGTCGGGTACCCGTACCCGATTTTAGCCAAATTTGTTGTCCCAATACCCGCCCCGCGACATACCGAGATTACCCGATACCCATGTTGGGTATCCCGTACCCGACCCGAAATCCTAGTAAAAAAATTGAAAACCACAATAACCGTCAATGTTCCCTATATTACTTTATTAATATCGATGGTAAACGTTAAATAGATTGAGAGTAAAAGTGAGGGAACACTCTATAGCTAGTTCCGGTGAGTTTTCAATTGTATGTTTATTGGAATATAAAAATATTATAAAAGAAATCTTAGATTATATAAAGTACTCTCACCGTTCCACCTTAATAGAGGCATTTCATTTTCTTCACTCATTTTGGAAAAATAATAATATATATAATCTTCTCTACATTATTATCTCTCTTACTTTACTTTTTTCTCTGTTCTAACTATTTATTTTTAATTTTCAAAATGAGTGCATATATAGCTATTATAATTTAACTATTTACCTTTTTTTCTCCACTTTAACTATTTGAAACACCTTTATTAATATGGAACGGAGGAAGTATTAAAAGATGAAATATGACTAATACTAATACTAACGGGTATTATCGGGACTAGCGGGTATAACCGCGCAGATAGTGGGTATACCCGCTACCCGCAAAACTCTAAAACACTCTATCCGATCCCGCCCTGTTTCCCGTTATCGTCGGATAACGGGTACCCAATACCCGGCGGGTAGCGGGACGAGATGGGAATTACCCATAACTCGCTACCCATTTTGCCACCCCTAGTCAACATTCAGTTATTCCATATTTTGGCATCTTCTCCCTAACTTCTTCTGCATACTTTTCCACTCATCATGATGTATACGTGCTTTACATACCCAAATATTTTGTTTTTTCATCCCTTTTTCCTCGAAAATAATTTGAAGCCCCACCCTTTCACGCATCATTTGCTTGACCTCGTGTTAGATTTGTCGTGCAAAATACGTGATAAAACACCCAATATAGTATATAAATCAAAACAATTCTTTTGTCGCATTATTAATATCACTATATGATGATGAGTAGCAAGGTTCACTCACAAAGAAACGTCCCATTCTCGTGGGAGAACGAGCCCGGCATCCGCAAGGCTACACCACCGCATCACCACCACCAACAACAACAACCACCACGGAAGCTTCCACCTCCGCCGTGCCCACTCGACAACTCTAGGGTTACCTATCATGACTTGCGCATCCCTCTCCCGCCGTGTGCGTTTCATCAGCCGTCGCGGTCGAGGAGGAGCTCTTCCAAGAAGATCGATGATCCTTTCCTAATTGCCTACAAAGAGGTCACAAGGAGCACAGGGGTAAAAAAGGGAGATCAGAGTTTTGGAGGATCAGTGATAAACATCTTTTCATGTAAACAATCTTCATCGTGTGGTGTGGAACTCTCACAACTTCCTGTTTCAAGATCATTTAGAGATTGACCAAATATATGTATATTCATTTTCAGCTAGTGGTTGAAGAAAGAGTTACAGTGATTAAAGAAAATATACTGCTGAAACTCAACATTTACATCATTTTCCAGAATACATGATGTTGAAAATTATTTATGCAAAGTAACTTGTTTTTCCCATCTCTGCGTTCATGCATTTCATGGCCTAACAAGTTTACAGCTTCAACTTTGATTTATTTTTTGTATGTCCTAAACTTTGAAAAAAAAATCATACTATAGCCCGGTCAAGGGTACATATTTTGTTACAATTATCATTACTAATTTTCTAAAAATATGGAGTGGAGTATATATTTCTCAATGAGTCCATAACTGAATATATGTGCATCCACCCTGATTGCATCTTCCCTCTTGCATTCTTCAACTACCGTGTTTATTTGGAAACAATTTCTGAATTCTTGAATTATGATAATAATAGTAAAATAAGAATGATTTAAAAAAAAAAAAACTGGATAGCCAATTTTTATCTTTAGCTTATTCTGTAAGGAAAATGGATCGAGTTATGGAAGTTATTAAAGCATGTTGAGTAATTGCAAAACTTACATAATGATCCTAGTAGTATAGTACATAAGCATTCGAAAAAAAAAGATGTGTGCATGTGTGTGTGTGTGTTTTACTAGCAATTCATTCAAATTAGTATACAATCATAAAATTCGTAGAAACTGTACTTTTGAAGTGACGCAAGTCAACATAAAATAAAATATTAGAAACCTCAACAATTTTTAAGGAAAACAAATTAAGCAATTGCACTAGTGCTATAAAAGATCTCATTGAAATGCATGAAGTAATAATATTGCCAATTTATTGCATAACAAGGTGTCTCAAGAATATCTTGCTTGCCTAAGAAACTTATTTTCAGTGCTAAAGATGGAGGGGAAAACTCACCAATTTCTAGAGAGGAAGATATGGCATCTCCCCAAAGCTACTGAGTAGGAGTTTTAGACTTTCCAGACCAAAGGGGAGGCCGGACTCTGTATTTGGGGGTTGGTTCATCCTCTTTCTTGACCTCCTCTTCATCCCCCAACACGTCTTTAGAAAACGCGTCTGGATTGTCTTTTATGCATTTCTGTAGAGCTACAAAAGGATGCACGCAGTCAGACCCTTTCTCTTCAGCCGTGCTCTTGAGGAAGCAAACGAAAGCACTGGAGAATTGGTCGCCGCATGGCCCACTTCGCAAGTGAGCAATGCAAGGGCACTCTAATGCCTTTTGTGCTTGTGCTTCAAGAGATTGGCTGCTGTCCTCGCCGCCATATGCAGCGGCTTCAGCAATTAAAGAATCAAGTGAAGGCTGTGCTGAATTCTCTGTTTTTGGTGGGGAAGCTGTGGTTTTTGAATCCTCTGAAGTTGCAGCACTCTGTGATTGGCCCATTACCACCTGAAATATGGTTGAGTATTTAGAGAATCAATATAGACACTGATTGCATTAAGAAGCAACAATACATAGGTGAAGAAAATTGGTAAGACTGATACAGGATTCAAAAGGTTCGACTTGAAACGGGACAAATGCCACTTAGAAGGAAAAGCCATGCAATTTAACAAGATCATAAATATGTGGTTGATGATTAAATCATTCGAGCGAGAACAAGTTAGATATGTGTCAAGAGGTACCATGAATATGTTCAAATGAAAATCTCAGATAACTGACACTTCCAACTTTCCAAATTTGAAATAAATAGGTTGTGGGGGCTGATCCAGGCTAGTAACTAATTCAAGTAAACGTTATTCAAATACATCTTATACCAGGAATACCAAGGCTTACGTGGTTTCTGATAATATTAAAAACTATACAAACTAGCCAGCGCTTGCATAGACACCACATACAACAAAAACAATAATCTACGGAATCTACCATAAGAATACAACATGGTATGCATATACCCATTTCAAGAACGAAACTCCAACTCGAGGACCATCGAAAGCAAAATAAGAAATCTTGAACTCAAGGAGCATTGTTGGGGTTCAGATCTTACACCTAAAGTTAATGATCCTTACAGGCATAACCCAAGTTATAAAAGAATTAGCCGTAGAAATGGTATCCGGCAAGGAATTAAAACCCTCTACTCTATGCTCTCAAATCACAATTTTCAAGTCAAAACACATTTTCAAACTCAATCCAGCTGCATTCCTGAATTAATTGTCAGACACAAAATAATCCAGCACTCCTGAATCATCGTACATTCGCCAATAATGCACATAATCAAATCCAAAGGGGACGCAAGCAGGACCAATGAAACAAATCAAGGAAATTCACTAAGAAACATTTCATCGAACAGCTGGTGGCCCATTTCAGAAACCGCATCAAATATCTCATACGACAAAATCAAGAAATGTCTAGACATCCAAATCAACTTCAGATTATCAGTAAACCATATTAACTGCTCACCTGTTAACCGATGGAATGAGAAATCCTGTATCCCTGCGCGTGTTAGCGTTAATTGTGTGTGTGAGAGAATTGAGATAAAGAGAGAATATTGATTCACTTCATTTCGTGGGTGGAAAAGTATACTCAAATATATAAAGTAGAATATAAATTTTGGATATTTAGTTTCCGGAAAAAATTAATACAGAATCTAAATGAAATTCATACTATAATCATAAATCATAGATAAATTAAAACATCACAATAACATGATACTGAAATGCTCTACTTATAATAAATGAAAAATTAAAATAGTTATAGTCTAAGACCTTGATGTTGCAGCTATAATTGCTCAATGTAAAGCGTGGATAAAATTGATTTATACTAACGAGATCACATTAGCCAAATCAAAAGGAAATGCATTATGTAAGTGCAATGACATGCTCCACTCGATTTATGGTTCAAATTATAAGTGTGACGAGTCGAACCTAGAAGCTTTAGGTGAAGTGCTAACGAACTTGAAGACTAAGGTTGAGTTCAGTTTTTTGTCAAATCGAACTAAATTAAAAATAAAATTTTGTGAAAATAAAAAACAGAATTGAACTGAACTATTCAAAACATTAAATTGTATAAATATATTCAAAATATCCAAAATACAAAAATCAAACCTGAAAAATCAAAGTTGCAAAATATTTTTAAAAAACCCGAAAATAACCAAAATTTCAAAATTAATTTTCTATAATTAACACAAATTACACCTTATCAATTAATTAATAAATCCAAACAATTACCATCTTTATAAAATCTAAATATTACTATTACATATTTTATGATATAAATCAACACAAATGGAATTGTTTTCAAGTATAATATGTTATATACGTATCGAAATAATATTCTGTTTTTAATTTTATACATCCGAATTAAACCATAATTTACTAAAAATTTAAGTCAAACCAGAAAAAATAAATTAAATATTCGATTTTAATAATTTTGCTCACTACTGCTACGATAAGGCAAATGGATTGAAGCTCAATAGAATAAAGTAATCTGAATTGTGGTTTTGACCGAGGAAGGTTTAAATTTATTTAATCGATAATGAGACTGATAGAAATCGCATTTAAATGTGATTATAATAATGAGAAATGTTCGAATCGTGTAACAAATATTTTACAGATTAGTAAATTAGATGTTAGTATATACTAGAACGAAGTCCATAGATAAATTACAAAATAAATAATTAAATGTGGCACACATTTGACCTTAAATCCGGCAATAGTATTAAATGTCACAACTGCTACTTTAAATGCTGAAATCTTCTTTCTCCGTCAAATTCCGTTCATTGTTTTCCGTTTTCTCTCTCCAAGGAATTTCACGCAGACCAACTGTGGAGAAAGCGGAAGGATCTGTGGTGTTGGAAACACTGCAAAAAAAGAGAGAGAAATTGTGGAAAGGAAAGCGAAGTTGTAAGTTTGAGTTCTCTGTTTTGATCATCGGAAATTCTGTTTAGTTTTGTCTTTGGGGGAAAAACGAAATTATTTGGGAATTTCCAGTGGTGAGATGTGGACTGGTGTTAATGAGCTGTGGACGTCTATCAGCTGTGCATCTTGTTGTTATGATAGCGAAAGGTGAGATATGTATCAACTTATCTTCTGATTATTCAAATTCTTCTGTTTAATTTGATAGTTTTTTGTTGTTTTTTAAGGTTGCTTTCCTGTTTCGAATAAACTCTGAGAATTCTTGTTCTCCATGCGTTTCCCTCCAATAGTACATAGGTTGATTTCTATGATCATTGGTGGATTGTGAATTGGTGGAATGAGTTTGGGTGGATGTTTTTAGGATCTATAAGGTAAGAATTTCTGGTTTTGATGATTTGATTCATTTGTGTTTGTTAATGCTTGAAGTTTCTTGTTTAATTATGTTTTTCCGAGTCCATGCTTCCATGTGTTCTGATTCTTTGTGCTAGTTTTTTTTGCTGGTGAAGTCTTTACTGCAGCTTGTGTTAATGATTGTTTAGTGGGGATTTATTTGTTTTTTTTTTAGTTGGTGCCAATTAAACCAAATACTACCTCTATTGTCAATATCACAGTTAACAAAGTCTGTGTTAGCTGTTTTCTGATAAAGTTTTTTATGCAGCTGTGCTCATGATTATTTAGTGGGAGTTTATTTGTTTTTAGTTTGATTTCATGCTTGTTCGGATTCGATAGGGACTTGATACACTATGAGGGATGAGAAGCAGATTGGAGAACAACGGAGCAAAAGAGCTCGTACTAGACTGGGAAAGATAATGCAGTGTCTTTGCACAGGGGAGCAACTACATGCAATTGAAATGGTAGCCAAGGATAGTTCGGCTAGTGTTCATTCATCGCAACCTGGAGAAGCCGAAAGGAAGCCTGACACAGGCAACATCGAAGAAGCTGAGACATCACTGCGAGAAAGCGGTTCTTTAAACTATGAGGTCTTTCTCTAATAATCTTGATGCAAATCTTTATTCATTGTCTGATAGAGTAATGGGCCTTTAAGAGGATGACAATATCAAATTTAATTTCTTATGAATTACTGGAAAATCATAGAAAAATGGGAATCCATAAAAAGTTCAAAATAATGCTCTGCCCAACTCCAAAGGTGTAATCAACTACTTGTATTTTGGAAACAAACCACATAATTGGTAGTTAATTATCTAAAAACAAGGTAAGCAAAGATTGTTTGGATCAGTTATTTAGATAGTTATGGTAACAACATAAGGAAAGACTCCATTAGACTGTCTTCTCTAAATCTCTAGCGTTCTCTTTTAGTTCTTTGGCTGAGGTTCATCAAAGTTAGATCATTAGTGTGCTTCTTGAGAATAACTGCTTCAATGTCTTCAATTGCAACTTGACAATGTGTTGCTTTCTTCTACAGGAAGCCAGAGCATTGTTAGGGAGGTATGAATATCAAAAAGGAAACATTGAAGCAGCTTTACATGTGTTTGAAGGGATCGATATAGCTGCTATAACTCCAAAGATAAAAATCACGCTGTCAGTAAAGGGAGACACTCGTAGGAGACGATCACAGAATTATGCAGCCCCTCCAATGTCAATACATGCAATTAGTTTGCTTTTTGAAGCGGTCTTTCTGAAGGCAAAATCATTACAAGCACTTGGGAGGTACAAAGGTATATCATCCATTTGTTTTTTATTTGGCCATATGTAGTATCTTGCGAATAATGGTCTATTAATATTGACTAACTCTTTAGAAATTATATGGTGTTTTCATTGATTCGGTATCATTTTCAGTACCAACCATGAACTATGAATTTGCAGAGGATTTTAGGTTAAAGGAAGCTGCTCTCGTTAAGAAGCGGCATACTGCTAATATAAGAGAACAGTGTCATCAACTTTTAAAATGATTTTCCACCTAACTATTCCTCAGATTTATTTGTCTAGCATATGCATGTGAAAGCTATCATTTTTTGTGTCAATCTCTCTCTTATTTCCTAAACCTTGTGTTGTTTCAGGGAATACACATTCCTTTATCGAGTTTGCTCATGTAAAATATTAGTTTTAAATCTTTTCATATTTTGTTGAATTAGTTTTCTTAAGTTATTTTCTGGAGTCCCTTTGTCCATCATTTATTAACCTTTTCAGTGGTTTTCGGTTCTATGACTGTTCTAGTGATTTCAGTCCATATCATTGTTGTTGCTATCAAAAGTTCCGTGAAAAATTGCTGAGAGAACATAAGTCTTCAAACTTATTTGACAGTTAATTGTGAATAATAATCTGAATATTTCCAATTATCTTTGCAGAAGCTGCTCAATCATGCTCAGTTATTCTGGACATTGTTGAATCATCATTACCAACTGCCTTGCCTGAAAACTTTGGTGCTGACTGTAAATTGCAGGAGACTCTAAATAAGGCCGTCGAGTTGCTTCCTGAATTGTGGAAACTTGTTGATTCTCCCCGAGATGCAGTCTTGTCATACCGTCGGGCCCTTCTTAATCACTGGAACCTAGATGCACAAACTACAGCTAAGATCCAAAAAGAGTTTGCCGTTTTCCTTTTGTACAGTGGAATTGAAGCCATTGCCCCAAACTTGAGGCATCAAATGGAGAATGCATTTATACCAAAAAACAATATTGAAGAAGCCATTCTTCTTTTGATGATTCTTTTGAGAAAAGTTTCACTGAAGAGGATTGAGTGGGATCCTTCAATTTTAGATCATCTTTCATATGCATTATCTATGTCTGGTGGACTAGAGGCTTTAGCTAATCAAATCGAAGAACTCCTTCCTGGAGTTATAGACCGAAAGGAACGGTATCATATTTTAGCTCTCTGTTATCATGGAAAAGGTGATGACACGGGGGCCTTGAATTTATGGAAGAAAGTGTTGAAAACTCAAGTGGATTCGACCTATTTGTCAGTTTTGTTGTTCATTTCAAAGATATGTGGGGGGAATCCTAAGTCTGCTGGTGAAGGGATTAATTTTTCTCAGATTGCAATTGACAACTTACATAGAGGATGCGATCAGTTGATGGGTGTTGCCGAATGCATGTTGGGCATCTCACTGTCAACATATTCTCGGTCTGTTGCAACTGACACTGAGAGATTTCAAAAGCAGTCCAAGGCACTTGAATCCCTGGAAATAGCTGGAAGAGTTACAAAATTGAAGGACCCTTTCATCATTTACCATTTATCCCTAGAATATGCTGAGCAGAGAAAACTGGATGCAGCACTACATCATGCAAAAAACTTGCTTAAATTGGAAAGTGGGTCTAATATTAGAGGATGGATCTTGTTGGCTCGAATACTATCTGCTCAAAAATCTTTTTCCAATGCTGAAACTATCATTAATGCGGCTTTAGAGCAGACTGGAATATGGGATCAGGGAGAACTGTTGAGAAGTAAAGCTAAGCTCCAGCTTGCTCAGGGTCTAGTGAAGGAGGCAATTGAAACTTCTTCTCAGTTGCTTGCTGTCCTTCAGGTTCAACTTAAAAGTGTTGGGTTAGGGAAGAAGCTTAAGGTATGTATTGCTAGTTCCTTGTTCGGCATACATGTGACAAATTTAATGGTTCTTGATGCTGAGCTGTGTCTTTCAAAATCTGAAGGCATTACTGCCTTTTCTGCCTCTAGATGGCACACCGCTGGTAATCATGCTTGGCCTTTTATTCGTGTCAAAATCCTTTCTTATTAGAATCCATCTTTTACTGCTCTTATCTGTGGAACAACACACTATTTACAATTTACACATATGTGGCTCTTACTGTGATCTTGTCCATAGTGTTTGCATCCAATGGATGAAAATATACTGGTAACCAGGAGTAGTTATTTCTCCAATAGATGGAAGTATTCACTTTGGCTTATATGATTTTCTATCATAATACGAACTCATCTTGGATAATAATTGCAGGTATGCTTCACGAAGCAAAGGGGGACAAGAAAGAAGCTCTGAAGGCATACTCGCTCGCCCTGGAAGTCGACACAACACATGTCCCAAGTCTAGTCTCCAAGGCTAAGATTCTGATTGGCAGCAGTTGCACGTCCCCGGCTGTCATAAGAAGCTTCCTGACAGAAGCTCTACGACTCGATCATACAAACGCATCGGCTTGGCATCATCTGGGCCTCCTTCACAGGGATGTAGGAGGTAGTTTATCAGCTGTGGAAGCTGCTGAATGTTTCCAAGCTGCTGCTGCTCTCCAGGAGACCGAACCCGTTGAGCCATTCAGATGACTGCCGTTTCCTATACGTGAGCGTCCTTTGTATATCGTTGAGCAAAATAATTGTATCTGTTCCATTTAAAGAAGAAGAAGGTAATACAGATACAAGTTTTTGGGTCTTCCATAGTTTTCTATATTCTGCAAATGTGATTGTGATGTGATTAATAAAATTCCACTTTTGTTTGATCATGCCGATTTTGAATTTTATTGTTTATCATCATTTTTCATGAATTCGTTCTTGATATTTTTTTTTGTTCGTTGCGTATGTGGTGTATAATATACTAAGCAAGTATGGATTTCAGTTTTTACCAGTAATCTGCCTTTGTTCATTTCTTCCTAGACCGGAAATATTAGTACTAGACTACTAGTATATGGAGTAGTATATTATTATTACATGATAATTAGCTGGTTAGCTTCTTTGCTATGTATGACACTATATTTTCAAGATGACTAGTTAAATTAAATTGGGATTCTGTAGTTCTTTCCGTATAAGTAAATACTCATTTCGGGCCCAAATAAATGAGAGTATTATATTTTTAATATTTGAATTTTGCTACATTATTTTCGGACCATTTCCTTTACACATCTCTGAACTTTGATGTGGCATTGACGAAATTTCACTTTTTAGAATTTTTTTACCAAAAGGATTTAATGGTTATTTTTGTCAAATTTAATTGCTCCTGTTTTTTATCCACTCTCTTTTCTTTTTTCTTTTGCAGATTAAATAATTATAATTCAAAGATTCTCTCTCATCTGTATCTCTTTCTCATCTGATTGGCGGATTCTATGTATCCATTTGTTTCGTTGAATTATTGGATTATTTACAACCTATGCAGAATGAAGAGGGTAATATGATTATGTAATATATCCATCCAAATTAAAAATCATATACACTATATAATATAATTGCTTTTTAGATCATTTAATCTAAAAAATAAAGAAAAGAGATGAGAGAGGATATAAAAAGTTTTAAAAAATGATAAAATAAAAAATCCTAAGGGCTTAAAAGCATTTTTGTCTATAAAAAGTCTAAAAAATGCAAATAGTAGTATATGTTATGGTACTATGCTTTCAGAGTTTTTTAAATATGTGTGGCTAAATTTTAAAATAATGAGAAACGTAAATGAGAATATAGCAATGTTTAGATGCCACTTAAACAGTAGTACTAGTAGTGTTTGGTACTAATAGTTTAGAAATTTGAAAATTTGAAAATATATGTCCCAAATAATCATGCAAACTATGTTAATCAATCAACGCCATAAGTTGTAGTAACCGTTTATTTGCATAAAATTCAAATTCAAAATAGGGATAAAACTAAATATTCTATGCTTAGTAGGACCCCAGTGCTGTTGCTTTGCCTACCTGCATATTTATCCAGTCATAAATATATTAAATACAGTTATTTAACTTTATGTATTTAAAAATGAATTAAGTCTGTAGAAAATACTACAGGTCAAACTCTAACGGTCAAAAAATGATTAAACCCTACCCCTCCAAAATCGACCGTTTCCACCCCTCACCTTTTTCCCTCTCTCTGTTTCTCACTCTCACTTGTAAGAAGACTAATAAGAGATGGAGTTTCACCTCTGATCATCTGAAAGGAAACTTTTCCCCAAATCAAGAGATCGAATTAAGCGCTCGAAAATGGGCTGTTTTCTCGGATGCTTCGGTGGTGAAGAGACTCAGAAACGCCGCAGACCTAGGGCTCATCGTGCCAGCCCTCAGCGCCATGTAACCACTCTCTCCTTTCAGTTTTCACCTGCACTCATTTGAATTTCATGGAAATGTCTGAGAAACGCCCGAATTGTTGGTCATTATTTGAATTTTGGGGTTTTATTTATGTCTTCTAGCTGTAGTTTTTGTTTGGTTAGGTTTTCTGTGTTATAGTGTAGCTTTTGTTTGCCTTTCCTAGAAATTTGAACTTGTTATTTATGCTTCTATTTCCTCCTTTTGTTTCATTGTGGTATTGTTTAATTTAGCTGAATTAAGGAGTAGGATCCCACTGCTTGTTCAATCTGTGTTCTTATTCAAATTGGTGAAGGTATACATTGTTACTCTTGTGTGTTGTATTTTGGGATGAGTGATTCAATCATAAATTTTGTGGTGCAGAGAAACAGAATCCAAAATGTTCAGCAGGAGAACAAAATCACTCCAGAGCAGTCTGTAGCAGAAACTAACCCTGCTAACTTGCTTTTGGAGGTTTTGGAGCTGGGGTGAGCCTTCTTGAGTGAGCTTATTGAGCTAGATTGGATACTATGGCATTGATGTTTTTTTTATTTTGCTTTGATCCTTCTCTAAACTACTGAAACTTGGATTAAATTTGGAGTGCAGAAATAAACCTGAGGCGGTGGAGCAAGGGAGCCTGAGCCCAAGCACAAGCCCGAAGAAGAGTCCAAGCCCGAGTCCTAGAAAAAGAGTTACGTTTAACTCAAATGTCACGACATACGAGCATGTTCGAGTCCATGACAGTGTCGAGTCGTTGCCAGATTGTGCTGCGAATGAGGAAGATATGAAGTCACCAAGTCGTTCGCAGTCATTACCTAAAGATGATGATTCTGTTGCATCCAGTGTTGCGTCGTATCCTCCAAATCATAGGTATCATAATGCTAGAGAAAGCGACGATGAAGCTGAAGAGTATGGGGATAGCGATTTGGAGGAGTTGGATGATGAGGATGAGGACGACGATGAATATGATTACTACTCTGATGAAGATACTGATTCTAGAATTCCTGGCCATCGAGTGTGGTCTGAATCAGTTGAAACTGCATCGATGGAGTCGAGGACAGGAAGCTCTTCACCTCCTGCCACGAGGCAGGAAGTAGAGAGTTTGACGGTGAAAACTCAGCCGCCTGAGGAGGAGGCCAAAGAATTCGGATCAAAAACCAATGCACGAGATAGAAGTGATTATATCAATTCAGTGCTCAACCCTGTTGAGAACATTACTCAATGGAAGGCTGCAAAATCAAAAGGGACAGCTCTAGTGAAGCCACAAAAGGAGAACTTAGTGAACTTTGAGGCTCCCCGTATGTCGTTTAGCTCAGAGCCTATATTCAGGCAGGCAGCCTCTAGTTTGAAGGCAAAGTCTCATCAGTCGAAAAATGCAAATCAAGAAATAGCTGTTGATGCAAGTCTTTCAAATTGGTTAGGTACTCCTGAAGTTGCACCCTCCAAGAAGACTAGCTTCAGTGGCTTTGAAACAATTACTAAATCCCCACAGACGACCACATCAGAAGGTTGCACTTCTCCAATGAGCTTCGAAGATAGGCCAATTTTAGGCGCGCTGACAGTTGAGGAGCTGAGGCAAATCTCAGCAACTCCCTCCCCGAGGAAGTCTCCTAGTCGAAGCCCTGACGAGATGCCCATTATAGGGAGTGTTGGTTCCTATTGGAATAACTCGGGTTCAGCAAAGAATTCTGGTGAAGCTGCATCTTTTAAAGGCATACCAAACACAACCAGCAAGTACAGAGAGGTGTGTGTACATTGTTAATATTTGAAAATACAAGATATTTGCATTCATGACATGTCGAGATTCTCTTACTTATGCGCAGGACAAGAAAGTGAATTGGCACTCTGCTGCTCCTTTTGAGACGAGATTGGATAGAGCTCTCACCAACAGAGGTGCTGCATGAACTTAAGTCTATGAAGGGATCCAGGATCAAGTGTGTGAGAACTTTTTCCCTCCGTTTGTTTCGATTGTTTCTCATGTCTTGGAAAGTGAGAAGTTTGTTTTATGTTTGTGAATGAATTTCCTACAGTGTTTTTTGTATGCATATTTAATTGATTTTTTCTTCATATTCCATGTAATATTTATGTATGAACACTCGAGGTTGTGAAATAAAAACATTCCGTATATGGTGATTGGATTGATTGGCTTGTCTTCTTGACTAAATTTATGTGTAGAGACTGCAGCAAGATCTTAGTTTCTCTATATAGTACTCCTAGTATAGTATATTAATCATTATGGAATCAGCAGTCTTACCCCACATTGTTATAGAACGGGGCCAGAGAAGAATAATCCAGAGAATGACAATGGTTGGAGTCGTTGTTCTGCCTTCCCATCAATCCATTGAGAAACGGGTAGAGATGAACGATAACCCCATGAGCCGGAGCAGTTGTTGAATGCTTCAGAAACTCCGCAACCATCCTACAATAGTGTTAAAAAAATCATCCAGATGGATACAGCTTAAATTCTCATACACGCCTATTCTTCAACCTGTTTCCTCATTTATGCTGTGCTTTTTCATTTCATAAAAAAATTAATAAGACTCTATTGTTGTCTAGAAAGTGGAGTTGATTATGTATTCATTATAAACAAATAATGTTATCCTATTCAATCCGATGTGTTCATTTATCATGTCGGATATCTCGTTCTAGAAGTTGGATTCATTGAGTGAAAATGATGCATGATTGGTTTAAAAGTTTTAAGTGTCGCATCTCCTTTTAATATTGACATATACTTTGTTTTCAGCTTATGAGAAGTTTCACATCTACAAAGAATATCGTAGCATAAAAAATATAAATAAATAAGAGTCATCTCATCTTCAATCTCAAGGTTGACATCTTTTGAGTTTAATGCATAATAACAAAATCAATATTTGATGCACCAAAGTTGACATCTTAAGTTTTTAATGCATCACAAAGTCAATATTCGATGCTCCAAAAATGACATCATTTGAGTTTTAATGCATCACAAAATCAATATTTGATGCTCCAAAGCACAGAAGAGTGCACATCATCAACAGCATATTTTAGCTCAGGTGACATGTTCTCCACCTCACCATAAGCCTTCAACTTGGCCCTTAGCAGAAAAAGCAGACTATTGTGCCGCAAGTGCTTCTTCAGCAGCACCCGGCTGTAAGCGTATAACCCCAACCAGATTACATCCTTCCTCCCCACATTATATCTCGGGCGAAAACCAGCACCTTTGAAAGAATACATCCTCCTCCTGATTAGCCTGTTCATGTACCTGGAGTGGAAACACATGAAGCCTAGTAGTATAAAGGATATAAACTGAAAAAGATTATGGCATTACATACATACCTCAGAGATGTCTCTATAGCTTTGAGAAGGAATTTGGGGTGGAATTTTGGTATAATTGACAAGTTGGAGAGGTGGCAAATGAATTTCATGGCACAAAGCAGAAAAGCTTGATAGATGTTGAGTCTAACCACCCCTGGAGAATTGATGTTGGAATCATAGAATATAGGGTGGCATTTAGGCCTAAGATAATTTCTCAGCTTTGACTTCAAGCTGTTTCCCACTTTGCCTTGACGCGATACTGTTAGAGTTGAACGCATATGATGATTCAAGTATCTGTAGAACATACAGGAGTCGTGTAAATAAATTTACCAGACAATGTTATTGCAACAAAATAAGCCGAGAGATGGAAAAATAGACAAACCTTGTATAGTCAGCTTGAATTTCTAATGTGGAGCAGTTGACAAGGAGGCCACTCCAAAAAAGAAATGAGATATTATCTTTGCCAGTATACACCCTATTTGACAGGGGGCCGTGTTGATTTTCCATGATGAAGTTTAGACCATACTTCTCCTTATTCATGCAGCAATTATAATCACGAACTCCTCTTTCCATTCTGGTGAAGAACATAGACGCCTGCTTCTTTGAAGGTGATATGAAAAGAAAATCATCAATGAATCTAAGCAGGAGAGATTTACAACCAGGTGCAGCAGCAGCTATTTCAGTATTGTGGTTATCGCCTGAGACTGAAGTATCATCACAAGAATATTGTTTTACCAACAAGATCCTACTAGCTTTCTCGAGAAATGGAAAAATTACATTCCTTTCCATGTGTTCATAATAAAATGAACATAGTAAAGCCGACAGAACACTTCCTTGAGGTATACCAACTTGCTGAAGATAAAACTTGTTCCTAAACTGCACCATGTTTCGCGTAATGTGCTCCTTCAAAAGTGAAAGAATTTCCTCCTTCCTAATTTTCATGTTTGCATCCTGAAACGAGAAAGAAGAGTGTGAATGAATTGGAATCACTCTTAGCACAAAATACTCCACAACACTGTTTGACACTAGGCAGACTCAATTTATGCAATTTCGGCTCCCTGAATTCGGCATCGGCTAAATTAATATAGCTCATCACAGAAGTAACTTATAGATATAATGAGGAATCTTTGGAGGTTTTACAACCGACTCTTACAGACCCTTCTCCTATATCCACAAGCACTCATCTGTTATTTCATGGACCAATCATTTTATTAGATCAAAGCTGACTGCACATAGATATATGAAAACTAGAGGATAGTGATCTGATAGCTGGTTTTGTCACCCCAAAGACTCAGGCATATATTGTGCATGAAATGGGTAAAAAACAGAAACACAATTGAAAGAAAAATGTGAAAGTAGATTTCGCTAGACTTGCTAGTCTCCATCTTATTTAATACTCCCTGTCCCCTAAAAATAGAAACTCTTTCATTTTTAGTCCATCCCCTAAAATTAGAAACTTTCTATTTAAAGAACTTTCTCTCTAATGAGGTGGGACCCATTTTCCACTAACACACTTTTCTTTCGATATCTCTCTTACTTTCCCAATTTCGCATTAAAACCCATGTAGTTTCAAAAGTTTCTATCTTTACGGGACGGAGGGAGTAAGACAAGTTCTTTTGAAAAGTACCTTCTTAAGAACAATACTATCCAATGACTGGCAATGAATTCTTGATCTCATTCTTGTAGATGCAGTGCGAATATCTTGATGTGCTAACATCACACGAGGCTCAATCTTCAAATACTTACCAGTGCAAACCACATGAGTGAACTTTTCCAGATAATATTCATCATCACATATGGCATCCTTCATCACACTGAGCAATTTTTCATGATTAACTGAGTCAAAAGCTTTTGACACATCTGAAACCACCATGAATACATTAGGAAGGCTAAGTGACCCGTTTTTCAGATGGAACAAGAAAGGCACAAGCTTTTTATAGGCATCATTATAGTTAAAAACTGATGAACCCAGATTTTCTGGTTCCTTTGCCCGTAAACCTGTTAAAACTACATGCACATCATGAAGCACACTGTTAACAGACTTGAAAAATCGATGAGCTCTGCGTTTGCTAGATACTTTTCTCCAAGATGTATGATTGGACTGAATTCTAGAAGGTGTGTCTACGGGAAATCTTGATGGTGCTCGAAGATTAGTCAAAATTCGGAATCCCTTACCCTTGGGAAGTAGTCTTGACCTAGAGAAACCAAAAGATCTCTTCCATAATATGTTTCTAGCAGACTTATAATCTAGTAGGTGATACCGATCATCAATCATGCACTCATTTTCTCTCATCAGTTTCTCCCAAGTAGATTTTTGATAATATAGTACCTCCTGCTTCTCATGCTCACTTTCTGTAACATAAAAGTTGGCTTGGACCAGTGGTGATACTATATGCGTAAAAAACCAAAGCATCCAGCATTCAAGGATCGCATGTCTGGAAATATCTGTGATACCAAGAGCGGTAAACTCATTGTGCTTATTTGAAAAGATGGGAAACTTCGATATTTTTAATTTGTAAATACATTCCTTCAATGAGAACTTCTCAAATCTTCGTAGCCGAATGAACTTTGAGATGTTTCTTCTCAGGCATCTCCAGTTAGATCGCTCTCCCAGTAATGGTGGAGGGACTATTCTCCTACAAATTGCCCAAATGAATGATACTACCTGAGTCTTGAGACAACACATAATCGGTCCAGCTTGAGCAGCATTGATTTCTTGAATCATAGTCCTATTTTTGGCCATAGCAACCTGAAACAATTTTACATCACTTTGTAAATCATCTAGTATGCTCATAGTTAAGTGTTTCTCAGAGTCATCCCAAATCTAAAGCTTAAAGGCATAAGATCATCCGCCACATACTTAATTCCAGTCATCCAGTGTGTGGGAAAAGTGCAGGAAACAGAAACAGGAACCACGAGATTTCCAAGTAACAAAGTTGCAAGGCAATCTTAATGAAAGATATGGGAAACAAAGGAGATATATGGATAATAGTAGGAATCTGGAAATCCTTTCTTTGGAATTGAGACAGATTCAATAAAATATGAATATGTCTAAGAGTTGAAATATATACAGTACATTTGTTATTCAACTCAAACATTAGAGGATACAAGAGGCACAAAATTCAAATCACCCAAGGACAGTGAGTCAAAAATGTGTCATACTATACTTGGTACATGTTCATTGCAAGACATATTAAGCATGTTGCTATGATATACAAACCTCAAGCCCAGTGCCAGCTCCCCTACTAGCATCTTGGTATGAGGATCCTACAGAACAGTGTTTCTCCAACAGCCTCGCTTGTCTACATTTTCGACTCTCGCGTATAAGATTTTTTAGCAGCACCTTAAGGGAGTGATACCTAGAGAAAAAGGACGAACTCCTGTTAAGCGAATATGATGCAGGACAGGGGTGTATTTCTAACAAGTATTGATTAACATAGCAAAATTCCAAAAGCATCCATGTGAAATATGTGCAAGCCTGGGTCATGTATTCTCTGTTATGTGATCTCATGAAACATTTCAGTAATGGATTATATTATATCATATTCTTGCCGCTCTAGAATGAAGTTCTAAATGCACAACACACGCTGTCCCCAATATTAGTAATAGATCTGAAGAATGAATCAGTCAGATTCCAGAGTAAATAACAGCAAATTCATATATTACATGAATGAAAGTAGTTGCTTACAAACATGTGGAATTGATGGAACAATCATTTTTGGTGTGACAGCATGGCATGCTCCCAGAAATTTTGTCAGGACCAAATGCTTCAAAGATATTATTGAACAAAATGGAAGCTCCAGAATCATTAGGCTTTAGAGTATGCAAAATGTCTTCTAAATGTTAAGGCTGAACATCCAAGATATATAGAAAGGAAAAGTTCAAGATCAATAATGAAAAGCTTCCTTTTGGTATGCATATTAGAGTTGGAAGGCAGTGGATGCATTCAAAGACAAGCACAGCTATTAAGCTAATCAAGCAATAAACTAAACACAAATTGCGGAAAACCCAAATACCATTAACTTCACCAGAAAGTAAAGACTATTAAAAGTACTGTGGCAATCACTGAATAGCATATGGTATTAGATGATGATATATAGTGGCCATCTGAACTAGAAGCACAATAGTAAACAGATATGAGCACATTCTCAGGAGGATACGCTTCCTTGGAAACATTGATGAACAATTCTCTATCCTATAGAATATGTTCCTTCTATCAATCTCAGCATTTCCCTTCATCCTTGGTTGAGTTTGGAAAACCAGATGACAAAAGAAATGGGTCATGTTCTGCAAAAACAAAACCAAAAGTAAATAAGACATAAATAACCTGCATAATGATGTAAATTCAACAAGTAGTTCGGTATCACAATATGTTAAGAAAATGGACTCATCCGGGGCCAAATGAATTATTACTGTTGCCTGAACATGATTACATATACCATACATCATGGATTAGGACAAATATCTGTAATTTGACTCCATTAATCTACTAATAAACCAATGAAATTCTCTTGCTCCACACCAATCTATAAAAGAAAATTCATTTGGGGTTAACATTATAAGAACTAGAGATAATGACATACAAGCTCTAACAAAAATAACCATACATACACCCATATCATTTTGCCTTAAACTTGAGATGAGGGATAAGTTATCACTGGCGCTACTACTTCCTCTAGATGTTAACAGAGAAGGTGTTTCCGAAACAGCCAACTGTTTACGCTTTCTTTTACGCTGCCAGCGATACTCCCGTCCACGCTTGCGAGACTTAACAGTGTTTTGGTTACAGTTCCCTTCACTTTGAATGTGAGGAAGTTCTTCAGAAACACAAGTAGACCCTGCATGCATAATGTCATTTCCACTTGATCTTGAGATGAGGGCTAAGTCATCACTGGTACTACTATTTCCTGTTGATGGTAACAAAGAAGGCATTCCAGAAACAGCCAAATGCCTACGCTTTCTTTTACGCTGCCAGCTATGCTCCCGCATACGCTTCCGAGGCTTGACAATATTTTGCTTAGAGCTTCGTTCAATTTGTAGATGAGGAAGTTCTTCAGAAACATAACTAGACCCTGCAGGCATAATGCTTCTTCAGGAGGCTTTTTCTCTTTTTCCTCAAAAAGATTATCCCAGTAGTTATACAAATCCGAGTCCTATAATTACCATTGCTTGCGGCAAAACTAGTAGAGTTTGAATAAGGCTCAGAACCCAAAGTGCATGGCTGTAGCTGTTTCCTTGGTCCCTCAGCCCTTTGCCTCTTAATCTTGTATTCTGATCGAAGATGAAGGGGAAAAGAATTATCAAAATCATGAAACAATTTTTTACTAAAGTTAAGTGAGAAGTCCGGTGACTCAATAAAATAGCGAGAGAGTACACAGGTAAAAGAAAGCATTAATTAATCAGGGACTACCAGTTAGCACTAGCAGAGTAGCAAATCCATAGTAATTGTCTGGATATATATGGGTTTAAATCCTTATATTTAGAAACAACCCTAGATATATTCCGTGACATGCCATAGATACTGCCCAACAACTATTCTCGACAATAGGCAAAAACACTACTTAAACTGAAGCATGAGTAGCCACCTAAAATGAAGAAAAGGTCCTCAAAGGATATTTATTCAATTTGATCACTAAGAAGAAAGCCAGGTGGCTTGGAAATCAGATCTGGACATCACGACATCTGAGCTTAAACCTCCATTCGATCATATCTAGCATTAGTAGCATATAATGTACACCTTCAACATGTGATGTTGCTAATATCCGTGGAGGCGTGGACCGTCCGCACAATAAATGTCACCTGTATGTGCTGGTGGATGATGCTGAGCTCCAAACTTAGGCATGTTTCTTGAGAACTTGGAGCACAAATTGCCAACGGGACAACCAGAAATCTGATGGTGCTTATTCCGAGGGAGAGGAAGAAATATATAAGTATTCTTCAACAGATACGTCATCAGAGCATCACCAACCTAAAATTTGTCATTAGCACACCAATCAAATCCAATGTGCAAATAATCCTAGAAAAGATAATATTAGTTTCAGCCATCTCATTCACTTACCCTCTTCAAGAGAAGGGCCCACTTTGAGGATGTCAGTTCATCAACCGCAGGACAAGACTGGCTTTCCTGCCACAGACAATAATACCCCATAACAAACAATTCAATAACTTTCAAATTCTTAAGAAAGATAAGCAATTGAGTTGTGTGATAGATGAAGAGCTCAGCGTAAATCAACTTACAATTTGCCAAGTGAAACCTCATCACCAATTAGCTTAAAGTGAAACACACTTACTTTATCATAACTGAAGCATATAAGATTTGAGGAAGATGGTTGTTCATGCAGTATCATTTCAATCGTTCTTCTCACAATCTGAAACCATTGAAAGTAGTATTACATCCACCTCACATACATGCCAAAGTTCTTAAAATGGAAATACAGTACACAATCTTCAAAATAATCTTCACTTACATGTCAAAGTTGTTAAAACAAAATTACAGCACTGAATCTTCAAACTAATCTTCACATACATGTCAAAGTTCTTAAAATGAAATTACAGTACTGAGTCTTCAAAACAATCTTCACATGATACATGTCAAAGTTCTTAAACTGAAATTACAGTACTGAATTTTCAAAATAATCCTCAACAATGTGGGTGCATATGAACTTGTTGACTAATACGTCAGATTTCCAGGAATTTCTCATAAACCGCCGTTCAAAAAAAGGGGGGAATTTTCCCGCCAAAACTAGTCGAACTTTTTTCCGGCAAAATCAACGAAACTTAAACACGCAGAGATAGTAGATCGGAATTCCGAGTTACCTGAAGTTGCGATAGGCGGCAGTGATGGTCGAAGACGGGAAGGGGAGGGGCATCGTCGGAGACAACCACGAAGGTTTCGGTTAGGAGCTTGCGGTAGTCCAGCGAATCTCGAGATCTAACGAGGAAGGACATGGCTTTGTCGCGGCTGCAGCAGTAGAGGCAGCGGCAGCGCTTGGAGCGGCAGGCGGGCAGCGGAGGAGGGATCAGAGCCAGGATTGTGTCAGCGAGAGTCCGAGCACGGTTTCCAAACAGTCTCCACAGAATTTCCGGAACTCTTTTTCTCTTCCTAGGCGCCATTGGTGGATTTGCAAGTCCGGCCATCGGAGAATTTCGATTTGTGCATGCGAAGGAGAAGGGAATCCGTTCGCATGCCCAATTCAAAATAAACGTTGCCCAATTCAAAATAAACGTTGCCCAATTCAAAATAAACGTTTCTTATTTTTAGTCTAAAGTCTAAACAAAGAGTGATTAACTACTGCTACTACTACATTAAAACATGATTTAAGATTTATGATGTTAATAAATTAAAATTTCTTGGAAAATGTCAACTCATTCATTATTTTAATTGAAATACTATAGTATAATTTCCTACGAGATTTTATGTACATAAATAAAGCTGCTAAAGACATTAGTTTTGAAAGGTAATAAGATGTCGAAATTTTATTGGGTGGCGAAATGATTTTGTTTATTAGAAACAATGAAAAAATAAGTTACTCCAACGTTACAAATTACAATGATGAAGTTTAGCGTGTGTAGGAAGCTTGGGAGAAAACGACAAATCGTTGCAAATTATGGCTAGGATTTTTTTTATTTATTTGGTAGTTTGAAAATAGTGAGTTTGAATTTTCAACCCTAATTCTGGTGAGTAAATAGTAACGCGATTTAAATATATATCTGTTTGTACGTCAACCTACTAAAATTCACAATATTTGTTGTTTTGGAAGATCAATCATATGGTAAAACCAGCTTTAATGATATTCTAAATCAAAAATAAGTAAGAAAATAATTACAATGATACCTTAAAACGAATCCTATTTTGTATATTTAAATATAAATACTCATTTAAGTGTTTACACTATAATAAATTCAAAAACATCAAATTTTGATTTATCGTATTCTATAATTTTAATTAGTTGGATTTTTTAAAAATTTCATTGAGAAATTAATTAAATAAATTTGACTAATGAATGAATTACTTGATTCAATTTATAAATTTTTTCACATAATTAAATCATCTCATTTACTTAATATACCATGAAATTTAATTAAATAATAGTTAAACTAATTATTAATTAAAAAGTACATAATCCAAAAATCATAAAAATAATGATTACAAGTATATTAAATACTAGTAAAACATAAGACAAATTGTTCGATTACAACAACAACATTGTATGTTTGTGTAATTGTATTCTTTCAATGTACTTTGGTTTAGGTTTGAATGTTCATAGTATGTCTAATGCATTTTAATTTCCAAGTTGTATATTTTTTTTTATTCAATGAATAATATATATTAATACACATCTTATTATATTTTCTAGTTTAATGCAAATTATTGACAAAATGTAGTATAATTGAACAAGTATAAAAATAAGTGAATAAAAGTATTATTTTGAATTTGGTTGTAGTAAAATCAATATTTATAATGTCATTTATGCTAAAATAAGTTTGAGTTTGAGAAAAATTGTTGTAGATGCTCTAAAAATCATTGTTTAAGATTGGTAAGGAATAAGAATACACATTCATAGGACTCGGATTGGATTATTCATTGGTTCCAGCATTTGGACATTACTTTCGACAAAAGGTGGCTTTATCTCCCTATCAAGAGTTCACTCAAAATCTTCAATATTGGTATCAAGTAGACATTGGGAAACAAAAACCAATGCCTCTCATCTGAGTTCCGTTGACAGATAAAATGAAATTTTCACATCTTCATGTGTGAGCTCTCTCTTGCCCCTACTCACGGACTGGGGTGCATTGCCACAATCTAGGACGACACAGGGACTTGCTCGTCAACTTTTGTGCGCTTTGGAGGCGGTGAGCTGGGCACGCCTATGGGTGCTTTTTGCTTCTCGCCTGCCATCTGAGAAGTTTGTCCTGGTGCTTTGGATGTACTAGCTTCTACTGCCGAACTATCTGTGGCAAGGGAATTTTGCGCGTCTCTCAACTCCTTCAGAGCATTCTCACTGCTTGATGACGCCCCCTTGAGCAAGTCTGTGCCTGACTTGCACTGCTTCTCAAACATCAACTGAAGATATTTCCCTTGTTCTTCAATCCGAAGCTGTAAATTTCTCTGAATCTGTACAATAGAGATGATGAATCAGATTATGTGAGAAGCCTGGCGTATTGACTAACATATCCTGGGAGCCGAATTTAAAAAGGAAAGTTACAATTTTGAGAGATGCAATAATGCTAAGGGCTACAGGAACATGTAGTTAAGTAAAACCAATATGAGCAAAGTTACAATTTCTTGTGCAACATGTTTTTAACTATTCTATTATCTCCATAGTAATATCAATATTATGTTCCCAGCTTGAGAAATGCCCATTGTTTACACATACATCAGAATTCAGAACAGTAAACCACCAGATCAATTTGTTGATTGAGTTCATTGGAATCAGAAGATACTCCATGCATCTCAAGTTTCCATGACATACATGACTGGCTAACAAAACCAATTTAGTAGATCTTTGATGTTGAGAAGACCTATGCAAAGAAAGAAATCCATACCTCAAGTTGTTCGTGGAGTTGCTTTTGGACTTCCATCTGCAATCGCAGTGCTTCAGTGATTTCAATACCCCTGTTTTTAAAGCCAAAAATGCATTATAATCAGCAACAGAAACATATGGCATAGAAAGCTGCTAAAAGCCAGACATAAAATATCAACCTCAGCATTTTCAAGCATTTAGTCTTTTACACAATTTGAAGACTACTAGTTAAATACCAAAAACATTAGGCAGAGAACCTGGGTATGGTTATACAATAAAGTAGCAGAAACAATGACATAGAAAGCTATTTGAAAGCTTTTATAGCACCTTATCTTATGATCAGTAACCGACTGCCGTACTTTGTCAAATTTAGGTATAAACTTAATTTTATCAGTGCACCAACTTCACTTCACCAGAGCATCCAGACAAGATGGAGTTATAAACTTAATTACACACACTACAATTGAACTCCAGAAAGTACATGATACAAGCATGATTTCAACTCACGTTTTTAAGTCCAGGGATGACAAATCTTCGACGTAGGCAGTTTTCCTATCTGAAGCCTCTGCAATAAAAAAAGCCACGGTATTTTCTTAGGCCATGGTAAACTTATAGAAAAACTCATAAGACAAAACATATGGAGAAATTAGTAGAATCTATTTTTGGAGGTAAAGGTTAATGCAAGTAAGGCAAACTTTACAGCCTAAAGCAATTAGAGTACGAGGCTCTTTTGTTTATTTAGATAGTAGTATAATTTTGTTTCAAGAAGGAAGAGAACCATTGCTGATACTGAAAATTTTGATCATGGCAGTAGAGATAAATAACTACCAGGGAGAAACATAAGTTGAGGAACAGATAAAGCGAAGTGTGTGTACAATACGAAACAGAAAATGGTTTCAATTGCATATGGCATCTGGGATATAAAACTTTAAGGTGGTAGAAAACATCCACTTATTTTCTTCTACAGTGAAGCAACGGAAATATTCTAATACATATGCTACAGAACAATTGATAGAAGAGCCTAATAATTTGATTGCCAAGAACAATGGGATATATGCTCCCACATGGCCACATCTATGGAACCACAGCAAAGAATGACCAATGGAAGAAAATTGGACACTCTTCATTTCTTGAAAACTAGCTTCGACATCAATAATTTTAGTGTTAATAAAAGGAAAGATTGAAAAAACATGGAAATCGTGGTATATATAACAAATAGGGGGAATATTATGCACACCTTCTGTTGTCTCTGGTTTGTATCTAGCTGTTCGGTACTTCTGCAATTCAGGAACCAGATTAAAGAAGAGTGAGAAGCCACTCAGTATGCAGCTTTTAAGAAAGGCCATTACTGTTTACTACAGAGAAATACATACCTGTAGATGGCTTTTAACATGATAGATGGTCAAACCTTCAACTTTCATTAGTTTGAGAACACCCTTGGGGGTAGCTCCTGTAACAGTGATATAATGATTTCTGTAAGTGGCAAGAAATTGCTTTTATATCAGACTAGTTTGAAGCACTGAAACAAGAAGGCTAAAGTACTTTCACTGCCACCAAGCTTGTCGACTGCTTCCACAAAGGTCTCATGAAGTTCTGGGGTCCAACGCATTCGCTGCTTTCCTGAAGCAGCATTAGAGGATGATTGAGCGCCACCTGCGCAAATTTCTCCAGGTGTACTGGGGAGTTGTTGGGGTATGTGAGTCTGCTGGTTGGAGATACTAGTGCATTGCTGAGAATGCCGATATGAAGACAATGTCAAAAGGGATTATATATAAACTTTTTTTATCAGCTCTACTGAAAGAGGATTACAGAAACAAGCTGAACAAAAGTAAACTCTACCTTTGGTTCTTGATCTGTAACACTTGCATCAGCAAGAAGCTCACTCCAATCAGCAGTCAAAGCATCATTATCAGTAAGAAGCTGATCAGCCCAATCTTGCCAATCATTGGGTTTACCTAGATCTTCATGAGGAATGGTGATGACACTGCTGTTACTTCCATAGAGCTGACTACTCTGGATTGTTGTACTCATTGGAATATCAAGAAAATCAGGCATTGTATCCGTGCACCAAGAGTCATTATTCTCTTTGTTAAAATGACTTGACGCGGTAGATTGAATAAGTTGAGAATCAACAGACAAAACTGATTTTCCGCTATTTGCTGATTGAGAAACGAAAGGGAGTTGCCTAGCATGCTTTTCTTGTTGCTGTTGGATGCATGAAAAATGGAGATTGGTAGAAAATCCCGATGAAGAAGAAAGTATATGTCCAACAGCCCCGTCGTTGGAAGAGAATGATGAAACAACAGCTGGGGGATGTTGCATGAGTTCCCTCTCTAAAGGAACTGGCTGCGGTTCAGAAAACCTTGGATACGTCTCTTCCAGAGCAGTTGGATGAATAGGAAATGAAGGGGATGGAGATGCTGAGGCCCCAATGCTACTAATTTGCCTTCGGCCTGATCTTTGAATAGGTAAAGCACGTTTTGTTTCCATTGATAACTTGAGTGTTTACAGTCACTCCTATGTAAGTTATTAGCAAGCAGCGCTTTTTCCTTGACAACCTTGTTAAGCTTATACCACAAGAACACCCATCAAGATCATATATACAGAAACATAAATGCATATATGCAATGGTTATACTAATAAAAACACAGAATCTGTGAATCAGGGACAATTTCGATAATCATTATTAACTCTGAATAGGAAACCGGTGTACAGGTCAAGGAAGCAAAGATACATATAGTATAAAGTTTGGAGTTCTTACTTCTTAAACATTACCCAGTATTGATCAACCAATTTCATGGGCAGCACACTAAGTTAATAATTCAAGTATCAACCTATCATCTAATTATTTGTGGCTTATTCTCACAGGATAAAAGTACCAACTGTCTAATAAAGAATAATACCCATAAATCTTAATGCATTTTTGACACCATAATGGCTCGACAGTGAATCAAAAGCTCATTGATGGAAATCCATCTAATAATCATGCATGCAGTTGAACATGAAGAGCTCAAAGATGAGGCTATCTTTCAACTGGGATAAACCAATAAAGTCCATAATCATCTTCCAGAAACTTGGTCCAAAAAGACAATAAATTACAGAAACAAATCATGCACCAGTTCACTCCATTACTCTAACTGAGGCATTTCTAAAACCAAGACAGATTCTAAAGCTCAGTGGCGTAGTGCTTCCAGCAGAGATGCAAAGACCAATTGTTACGGCAACATGTTACTAACAAATCACGCACCCTCTCCATTCGCTCAATAACTTAACCAGCACAATCCAATCACAGAACCATGAGCATCACCACCTTTCATCCAAAAATAATGCCCACGTTTAACACTCAACTGGTCCTAGCACTACCAAATCACAGAAATCAATTCCAAAATCAATTCTAAACAATAATCACCAAAAACTTAATGCTCAAACCATGACAAAAGAAATAAGGCAAAAACGCCGCTTGCAATGAAACAGTGATCAGAAATTCACTAAAAAACGACGTCGGTGGCAGTGGAAACTTTTCACAAAGGACATGAATTAAAGCATATTCAGCCAGAATTGAAACGTTGAGAATCATTGAGGAGCAAAAAAAGATGAAAATATCTTACCTAGAGATTAGAAAAGGGATCGTAACTGACAATGAAACAGCAGTTCCATCTCGAATTATTGCGATGATAAATAAAAAAATCTAAGATACAATCCCGTGATAGCTTAGCAATATAACGTAATACGATACGCGTTTGCGTGGTGACTCCGGCGGGGCTTTGAACGCCACGCGCTACCGTTGGCGGGAGGTTCGGCCTCTGGCGAGTGGCGGAAAGGAATTGTACGGTCAGGAGTGAGCTTTTATTTTGGTGTTTTGTCAGTTTCGTTTCTTTCCATTAAAATTATACAAATTGCAGAAAAATCGTCTTTTGTCAATATTTTTATCCTTCTAGTTTGCGAGATGCGACTTTCCCACACCCACAATAGTTGGTATGGTGAAATTAATATTTCGATCAAATTATATATTTCATCAAAAATTTATTTTAAAATAAATTGTATATACATAATATTATAAAAGATATCGTTAAAAGAATTTGATTTGAAAGATTTAGATTAAATTTTTCATTTTATTGTAAGATAATTATGTAGCTATCTGATAGAAGAGTTAATCATATCCAAAATCCGCATATATTTAATTTGAAAAGCTTGATGGAGTATGTAATAATTACCTTTAAATTATTTAGCATTCATGAATCGTACTCATAGTAGATTTTAACCAAAAATACTTAAAAATCCAATTATGTATACAACATTACGGACAAATCTAATTACAATACAATTTTTTACTTACATTTGTCACAACTCTCCCCAAACTTTCTTTCTTGACAATTATTGCTCTACTTCTATCATTTAAGTTTATGTAATTGTAGTATTAATTGTATGGTAAATATAGGATTTTGCAAAGACCAGAGCTGATTAGGTTAACATTTGTTCGTCTCTTAATACTTGTGAATGATTGAGAAATGAATCAAGAAAAATTTATGCACAAATAAAATTATTAGAAGTGACAAAAATAACGGGCCATCCAATCAAAGCAACGGAACTTCATTAACATAAAGTCACCAACTCACCATAATACAAATATGAAAACATTTAAACCCATTTCAAAAATCTCTTTTCATCTCCTCCAAACTATTGTCAGTCAACACTAGAAAAAAAAACAAGGATTTAACTGAAGCTCACAATCTCTAGACAATGGCATTAGCAGCGCTGGCAATTCTGGGCCACAGATCCGCACATTCCTTTCCTATAGGGCCGGTGATGGCAGAACCTGCAATGAACAAGTGCAGACAGAAAATTATAAATCTGTATGCTTCACAACCAAAACCTGTGTTATTTAAGATAGAGAAGGCATGCGAGTTTTGAAACAACAGTCCATACTCAAACACCTCCACCTACATTCCGAGGTGTGAAGTAGGAGAGAAAAGGATGTTGCAATTGGTACCAACATTCCGAGGTGTAAAGTAGGAGGGAAAAGATGTTATATTTGGGGTTCATTATGCTACAGATAGAAGAGTTATGGGATGCAAATAGTTCATCCTCAGGCACAAATGCCTAAGTTCCAAGGAGTAAAGTAGGAGAGAATAGAAGTCATCATTAACATTTTGTTATGCAACTAATAGAATAGTGACAGGGCGTAAAACAAAAAAACAACCACATTGATTGGCCAGGAGCATATTATGTGTAATGATTCCATCATTCATGATAAACAACATTACATATGGCAACATTGGGCTCTATTGCAGGCGTTGATTGAATGAATGAAGATTTGGGAATTGGATCTAATATTAAGTGCATACCATATAACAGGCACACACATAATAGACACATACATGCTCTCAAACAAAAGGCTAGATGCTTTAAACAGAAAAACTGTTCAAATAGAATGATGTTTAGTCCAAGAAACTTCAATTACTATACCTTTCATTTCACCCTTAGGATTGACAATAACTCCAGCATTATCTGCAAATAGAGAAAACAGGCCATTGGTTGGATATGTCTTTCACTAAAAATTCAACTTAACTAATAAATGGTAAGCAAACAGGTCAATAATCTCAGATGCAAAAACTCAATACAAATAATTTATGTTGCAGTGTTAGCAGACCAACTAAAAGGCTTATAATTTTAAAATCCACTCACTAAAATTTAATTTCAAAGGAAACTGAATTAATCATGCAATTCAAGTGAATATCCAAAAATATCTAAATATCTTTAAATAGTTACCGATATCAAATCAAAGCTATAGATTAGCAGTGAAACACTTAAGCTACGCGAAAGATCATAATTTTACCTCAACAAAAGCAATGAAACGCTATCATTGTATCAACAGAGGCTTGTAAACAAAAAATCAAAGAAAAGTCGAAAAAATCAGGGTGAACTTTAAATTTACCTTCAAAGTACATGAAGACACCGTCCTTTCGGCGCCACGGCTTGCGCTGGCGGACGATGACGGCGGGCATAACCTTCTTACGAAGATCGGGCTTCCCCTTCTTCACAGTCGCCATAACCATGTCGCCGACGCAGGCGGAGGGCAGCCTGTTGAGGCGACCCTTGATCCCCTTCACCGAAATGATGTAGAGGTTCTTGGCGCCGGTGTTGTCGGCGCAATTCACGGTCGCCGCCACCGGCAGACCAAGCGACATCCGGAACTTGTTTCCGGCGGATCCACCACGCCCTGCGACCACAGAATCAAGACATGAACATCATACATTTGGACAATGAGGTATGCAATTTGAATAATTCCGGTAATTGATCGGCCGACCGTACCTCGCTTCGACATTTTTGCAGCTCTCCTCTAGAAAGGAAGTGAGGACTGAGTAGCTGGGGTTTTGTACGTGAAATTACAAGCACGTGTAGTGTGGGCTAGGGTTTCTTGCTGTGGGCTTAGAGAGTTGGGCCTAAATAATAATAGATAAACCTAAAGATCATGTAAAATATAAAGATTTAGTTTAAAATAAATCACACCTCAATAAAAAGAAAAAAATTATCAAAATTAGATAAATATTAATTTTTATGGACTGCCTAAAATAAAATAAATAAAATATTTTTCATGGACGAAGGCGTTAGTAATTATATAGACCAAAATTTGAACTATGTACTCACGAAATTATTTCTTAGAAGGAATGTTCTTTGTTAAAATTCTCAGTTACTCACTAGAATCAAGTCAACCAACAGCGTAATCAAGGGAATAAATGTCATTGTGTTCATCAAACTATTCTTTTAGATTTAATCCCAAATTGCAAATATCACAAGTTTAGTCAAGCAATCCGAACCTCAATTTGTACTTCATTGCAAATTTGCAATGGTTGATTCATTGGGAACCATGTTTAAGCTTAAACCTCATCCTTGCATGAAAAGTAGGGGGTTTAGTAGTACAAGGAAGATGTCTATGAGCGAGATGATTGATCACTATAAATTAATATGTTGGAAATATAAGGTTACGATATTAATGGTTGCATTATGGCCAATAAACAACTTAAATGTGTAAGTTGCACCTGAAAACAAACTTCCTCCATCAGTGGATTATCTAGTGTTACTACATTATGAACGTAATGAGGATTTTAATGTCATGTACATTAACATCACATTAGATATTTTCTCCAAGTATTTATTGAATTGTCGTCACAAGCAACATATCGCTCCATACAACTAGCTACTCCACACATATAGCAACATTAATATTGACTAGGTGATATTCGACTATGTGAAATGGTTTCCATAATATCAAGCGACTAAACCATCACATTATGCACATAGATAATCACCTGCAACATAATATACGCAAACTCTATTATTTATTCATTTATTTTAACCCTCAACATAAATGATAAGTACTACGTATTAATAATTCTAAAAAAGAATATAAATAAATGTTCATAAATTGTTTATACATATTGCACAAAATTGTAAACAGAACTAGATTGATTTTATTTAAACAAGTTCTATCATTTTGTTTACTAAATTACTCATATTATACTATTTTATAACGTATCATTAAAAGAGTTTGATTTTAAAGATTTAGTAGAATAAATTCACACATAATTTTCAATTTTATTTAAAGATAATAATGTTGATATCTAATAAAAAATAGTTCATCTCTTTGGCATATATTTAATTGAAAAGTTTAACATGTAATATATAATTCATTTTAAATTATACAGTATTCATGAATAGATAATTAAATATAAATATGTATTGGCATTTATCACTACTCTTCTGAAAACTTCGGATGATCTAGTTAAATACAGAGTAGGATTTTGCAGAGGCTCTTAGTGACTGAAGTGATTATGCGAAGATTGTAACTGATAAGGTTAACCATATACTCCATTTTAATTGTATGCATTTTAAGTTGTCATATGGAGTACTTGATATATTTTGTTTGCACGATAAAATTACTCAACAAAACGGAGGCTACCATAATAAAACTTTATTCATCTCCCTTTTGAATGTTCTTGAGAAATGGATTGAAAATTAATTAAATAAAATTATTAATGACAAAAATAAGGACCATCCAATTAAAACAACAGAACTTCATTAACATAAAGCCAACATTATCCAAATATGGAAAACATGTAACCCCTTCGAAAATCTCATGGCCCTCAAAATATTTCATTTCCTCTCCTCCAAACTATTTTATCAGTCAACACTAGGAAAAAGAACCAAACAAGGATTTAAGTCTTTACTGAAGCTCACAATCTCTAGACAATGGCATTAGCAGCGCTAGCAATTCTGGGCCACAGATCCGCACACTCCTTTCCAATTGGGCCAGTGATGGCTGAACCTGCAATTAACAAACACAGACAGAAAATTATAAATCTGCATACTTCACATAAATAAAATCTGTGTCCTTTTTAAAATAGAGAAGCCTGCATGTTTTGAAATATATTACATGCACATGCACATTTGGTGTAGAGGAGGGAGAGAAAGAGATGTCATAATTGGGGTTTCTTTATGTTAGAGCTTGAAGGGTTGCAGGGTGTAAATAATTCATACTAAAGCACCAATACTTAAGTTCCAAGTTGTAATAAAGCAGAAGAGAATGATGCTATAATTGCAGTGTTGTTATTATGATACTAATAGAAGAGTTATAGGGCATAAAACAAAAAAATAACATTGATTGAGCAGGAGCATTCCTGCGCAATGATTGCATCATTCTTGATAAACACCATTGCAAAGACTAATACAAAAAAGAACAGATTGATTGGCTGGGAGCATAGTATGGGTAATGATTCCATCATTCTTAATAAACAGTTAAACACCATATAACAGGTACAGCTGAGTTTTATTGCCGGCATTGATGGAATGAATGAAGATTTGGATCTCAAAATAATTGCATACCATATAACAGGCACCCAGAACACGCATGCTCACATGTTCAAATAGAATGAAGTTTAGATCAAGGAACTTTAATGCATACCTTTCATTTCACCCTTAGGATTCACAATAACCCCAGCATTATCTGCAAGTAGAGAAAATAGGCAATTGGTAAGATGCATGTTTGTCACTCAAATTTAACTTATCTAGATGGTAGGCAAACCGGTCAGTAAAACAGGCCATTGGTATGATATATGATAGGCAAAAATGCAGATAAGCTCTAACTCATTAAAAATAGTTATGTTACAGTGTTAGCAACCAAACTAAAATGCTTAGTATTTCAAAATTCCACTCGCTAGCATTTATTTCGGTGATGACTGAATTAGCCAGTGCAATAAGAGGAATATCCAAGGATGACTCTGAGTGCTAGATGAACATCAAGATAGGCATTATGGTATTTGCTAAAGGAAATCTAAATATCCAGGATAATACCAAAGCTCTAGCTTAACAGGGAATCAACTAGCTAAAAACTAAAGGCAATATCATGATTGAAATTCAGCAAGCAATTAAATCATTGAAGTATTACCAACAGAGGCTTGAAAAGAGGGTTAAATACTTAAAATTACCTTCGAAGTACATGAAGACTCCGTCCTTTCGGCGCCACGGCTTGCGCTGGCGGACGATGACGGCGGGCATAACCTTCTTACGAAGATCGGGCTTCCCCTTCTTCACGGTCGCCATAACCATGTCGCCGACGCAGGCGGAGGGCAGCCTGTTGAGGCGACCCTTGATCCCCTTCACCGAAATGATGTAGAGGTTCTTGGCGCCGGTGTTGTCGGCGCAATTCACCGTCGCCGCCACCGGCAGACCGAGCGACATCCTGAACTTGTTCCCGGCGGATCCTCCACGCCCTGCGGCCACACAATCAAGATATGAGCACCATACATTTGGGCAATTTGAATAAATCAGATAGTTGATCTGCCGATCGTACCTCGCTTCGACATTTTCGTAGGCCTTTGGAAACAAGTGAAGAATGAGGAGGCGCTATGGTTTTGTACGTCAAGTAGAATATGGGCTAGGGTTTATTTCTCTAAATTTCTTGGGCTTTGGGCTTTGGGCCTAATCCAATGCTACATATGAACACTCTTCATATAGTTGGATCTTGGAACCACATTTCTAACTCTTACACAAAATGTAGGAGGCTCCGTTGAATAAAGTCTAAAATCGAATCCATCACGATCATATAATTCGAGGCAAGTTAAAATTACGATGTTATTGGTTGTATTTATACCCACTCAGCAAGTAATATAAGTAACTTACATTCGTAAAAAAGAAATTTCAGTTACTAAATTATCTAAGTAAATGATTTTCATGACATCAAGTAGCTAAATCTCCACAATATGCGCATATATTATTATTCGTCAAACGAAATACTAATAAGCTCCTCACTATTGATGTGATGGGTAGCTAAATATTTACTAATCACTATGTAATGCTTATATAGAGGAGTGTTATATTGCTAACTCAATACTTAATTGCTAACTACAACTTAATAATATCCATTAGATATTCAAATTAAAGGCCTAGATCATCAACCACGAAATGTCAATACGATTAACAAAAAAACGTCAATAAGGCTATAGGATTAATTCCAATAAAAATCAATAGGGGTATTAATGTCAAGTTAGTTATAACTAACTTTTAAAAGAAATCCCAAAACTTTAAATTCATATAACATATATCAAATTAAAGATAATTTTATAAGGATTCCAACGATATACTACATGCATATGTTCCGACGTCAAAATTTGAAAAAAATTTGATTTTTTTTTTAAATTTTCATATTTTTTACGAACAGATTTATGTCAATACACCTTACATAATATGTCAATATTATGCTTGTAAAATGTCAATATGAAATTGTGTTGACATTATTATGTCTTCGTGTTGATGTATATCATACACTGTATTGACATTGTATTTCTAAACCCTAAATTTGATAATTGCTATTATCTTTTTAATATCAAAAAATGAAAAACGAAATTACACATGGCAAATTGTAGACCACTAGATTTCTAAAATCTTAAGGTTTTAAATTAGTTGTAGTTAGCAACTAAGGGATGAGTTAGCAGTTGATCACTCCCCTGCTTATATAATTATATACAATTGTCTCTAATGGGGAGTATTATATTGCTAACTCAATGTTTAATTGCTAACTACAACTCAATAATAGCCATTAGATATTCAAATTAAAGGCCTAGATCATCAACCACAAAATGTCAATACGATCAACAAAAACGTCAATAAGACTATAGGATTAATTCTAATAAATATCAATAGGGGTATTAATGTCCTTTTAAAAGAAATCCCAAAACTTTAAATTCATATAACATATATCAGATTAAAGATAATTTTATAAGGATTCTAACGATATACTACATGCATATGTTCCGACGCCAAAATTTGAAAAAAATTTGATTTTTTTTTTGAATTTTCGTTTTTTTGACGAACAGATTTATGTCAATACACCTTACATAATATGTCAATATTATGCTTGTAAAATGTCAATATGAAATTGTGTTGGCATTATTATGTCTTCGTGTTGATGTATATCATACACTATATTGACATTGTATTTCTAAACCCTAAATTTGATAATTGCTATTATCTTTTTAATATCAAAAAATGAAAAACGAAATTACACATGACAAATTGTAGACCACAAGATTTCTAAAATCTTATGGTCTTAAATTAGTTATAGTTAGCAACTAAGGGATGAGTTAGCAATTGATCACTCCCTGTCTCTAATTACTTCTAATTCGTGATGCTCTCGTTTAATAATATCTATTCTTTGATATTTAACTTATGCATATTTTATGTGAACACAAATATTACTCTTTGAATTTGAGAAAAGATTTTGTGTACTTTAAGATTAGCACTTTATATCGAATAGTATGAGATTAAGTATTTTAATATAAAAAAATAGAGATAATTTAAAAAAAAAATGAAAATGAATCATCCTAAATTGGACGAGAATAGTATATTTTGTCATTTCATATGTTTTACTAGCATTACATGTTTTATTTATTTTTTTATACTAATAAGTCGTTTCACTTTCACACTCCCTTAATTTATTACACTCCGCAATTTATAAGTGGTTAGTATATAAAATTTGTACACGTTTCACTACTTAATTTCCCTCCTTTTTTCTACATTTTTCAAAAATCCGTTGTGATCCAAATGGAACAGTTAACTGGCAAAATAAGTAGTAATACATGATAAATTTTTTTGCCACATGCACATGTGAACTATAATAACTAAAACCACTCTAATATCACAATATATGTCCAACTAGCCATTATCAGTAGCTCAAGTATACTATTTCCATTTTCCTCCATTCTACCATACTCTACATGGAGTCATGGACTCTAGAACAAATGACTCGTCATCCTAGAGACCTAGACGAAGACATTCAAATCTAAGGTTCATTGTTCATATGTCTACACAATCTCAAGTTCAAAGTCATCTAACCAGACAATAGAAGACAACAATATTTCAAATCACATTAATCACACGCTGGTGCATATCAAGTTGAAATACTCAAATTGAAACCCACGCACTTGTAATTGTTATATACTCACGAACATTTAGTAGTAGAGTAAAGGCCAAATGTGGTCCTAAACGTATGGTCGTTTTATCAATTTGGTCACGAACATTATCTTTTTTATTATTAGGTCCCTCATAAATGAACTCGGACCGAAATCAGTCCTAAATTGACAGAACCGTTAAAAGTAACGGTCAAACAGGGTGTTTAGCCGATTTTGACCAAATTAAATATTTTTATCAGATTTTTTATTTATTTCAAATATAAAAATTTATTATTCTAAAATAATTTAAAGTAACAAATTAAAACCTCATCCTCCAAACTCAACAGCCCGCCGCTTCTAACTTTGAAGTTTCTGTCCGGCAGCTCAGCGGCGGCAACGGCTCTACCAGACTTTCGACAGTGCAGCAGCGGCATCGTAGACCAGCGACGACGTTCTGATCAAGAGCGAGCAGCAGCCGGGACGGCGACGGCGGTCGCTGACGGCATGGAGGTTGCGACTGTGCTCTCCCAACAACGGCGACACGAAATCGCCGTGGAGCAGCGGCAGCGGCTGAGCGACAGTGATGTCCGGTGAGGGTGAGGCAGCGATCATTGGTGGTGACCGGTGACGAAGGCAGCGGATTTGAAGAGTTTGAAATTTGGGGATTTCCGAATTGGTCGAATTGGGGGAGGATCTCTTCGAATTGGAGATGAACCTCAGCCGACGGAGGCCTGAACCATAGGAGTACCGCCGGCGTGGCGTCGGAGCGACGATGACGGAGGGAGGACAACCGTTGTGGAGTTCACCTCCTTGAGGAGCTTTGATTTGGGGGCTGATGAAACAAGTTTATAACTTAGAAACTTGTTTTACAAAGTTGAAAATGAAATAATCTTACCTCCCGACGGCGACGGCGACGGCGGTCGGCGCAGCGGCGGCGTCAGCCGATGACAACAGCGGCGGGCTGTTGAATTTGGAAGAGGAGGTTTTAATTTTTTACTTTAAATTATTTTAGAATAATAATTTGTATATTTGAAATAAATAAAAAATCTGATAAACATATTTAATTTGGTCAAAATCGGCTAAACACCTTGTTTGACCGTTACTTTTAACGGTTCTGTCAATTTAGGATCGATTTCGGCCCGAGCTCATTTGTAAGGGACCAAATAATAAAAAAGATAATGTTTAGTACCAAATTGATAAAACGACCATATGTTTAGGACCATATTTGACCTTTGCTCTTTAGCAGGAGTATTATATTTTTATGAAAAAGAAATTATACTCACAAACTTTTAATTGGGCTGTTTGCTATATAAATATATATGGAGTATATAGCACAAGCATTTAGTTGGGCTGGGCTCTTCGCGAAGAGCCCAATATCCATACCGTAGTCCATATCATTTCTGTTGTGTTTTCCGCTTCCAAACTTGAAACTGCACAATCAAAAGCTCCGATTTTTCCTTTTCCGGTCTTCTTTTCCCCGTTGTGTGAGCTAAAATTCGGAGTTCTTGTTCTGAATCTCGGGTTTGGAAAGCTTGGAGATAGCTCGTCCTCTTATCCGTTTGCAGGTTTGTTAAAATGACTTGTTTTTATTTTTCAATTTATCCACGACTTTGGTAGCTCGATTATTGCAAATCCGTGGGTAGGTCACTAGTTTTCGTAAATAGTTGATTGGTTTTGTGCCTTTTCACTTAATGACCTCTATATTTTTTTTATTTATGCGTTTTTTTTTCTTGTGGATTGTGCTAATTAGGGTTTTATGCACGAATTCCTAATTATGTAGTTGATGGGTGGTTTCTGGTGATATGGTTTGAAAACGAACCAAGTTGTTTGTGAGGACGGCTGTCAGGATTCAAGAGTATATGATAGTTTGCTTTTCTGGTTTGGATTAGTATGAAACTTGAAGTTCTTTTGTGAACTTTCTTTCCTGAACCTCCATATGTCAGCAGAGCCAAATGTGTTAGTATTATTGTGTGATTTGCTGTAATACTTAATGGATGGCTGATGATTCACTAGTCTGTTGGGAAAGCTGAAATGTATACTGCAAAGCTATACCGTTAACTGAGAGTTTCTCTACGGATGTGGCAGCTTCGGTTGATGTTCATGCTTTTTTACATGGAATAAAGCTATATTTTCCATTTCTCAGATAGTGGCGTGAGTTCATTGGTTATTTCTGTTGGCAGGTGTTACGTGCTCAAAGAAATTTGTTATGGATACTGGAGTCTTAGTTATATGGTTTTGCATATTTCTTTGGTGAAATGAACTGCCTCAAAACACAACGTTATGAATTTATTACTCTTGGTTATAACTTATAAGCTTGACTCATTATGCTAGCGAAATCAGAGGATCATGGTTCATCAAATCTTTATCAGCGAGTGCAATATTTTACTGAACCAGTAGCTCATTTAACAAAAGCTACTTGTACTTTATGCAGTTATTTGTGGGCACTAACTTGGTATTATGGGCGACAGTCAAACCATGATGGAACAAGCATCTTCTGTAGCTCAGAATGTTGCTAGTGTTAATACTTCTGATGCAGCTGGTTCCATTCTTCCAGAAACTGAAAATGCTGCTCCTGGTGGCATATCTAATACAGGAGAAATAGTTTCTTCATCCAGTGGAGTGAATGCAGATGCTGGGAGTACTCATGTGGTGCTAGAAAATGTTTCCCAGCAAGAAACCCCTGTTACAATGGCCTATGATGCTGGTGAAAATTTGACCGGTCTTGCAAACTCGTCAGCAAATGCAACCCAAGTTTCTGTTTATGATGCTTCACTCGGCAATGGCGATAGCATGACCAGGGATGGAGCAGCCAGTATTATTTCTGAAAATGGGGTTGCTTCAGCTGATGTTACTGGATCTGCTGCTATGCATCAACCTTCAGATGTTTCTGGTATTCTATAATAATTTAAAACTTTACTGAGTAGAGTAGAGGCTAGGTTACTCTATTCCAATAATCTGATTTTATTGCAATGTTGTCAAATAGCGGATATGGCGGCGCCATGGCGCTATGGCCTATGGCGCGGCGTTTGCTGGTGGAAACGCCATAGTGCTATGGAACCACCATATCCACTATTTGACAACGTTGCGGTGTGTACTACATTTAGGAATGGGGCATTATGCAAGAAACATGGGGTTTAGAGCTGTATGTTATGCTTTATTAATTGTTTTAAGAGTTTTAGAAGTTATATTTATATTACTCCTAATTTTTGAATTATATATAACTATATGAGTATTATTTTATTTATTTAATTATTGACCGCCATATACCGCTATACCAATGCGCCATATCCCTGTGGCGGTTTTCGGACGGACCGCCATAAGCCACCATACGGGATTGATTACATTGTTTTCTTCTGGATTTAGGTGTTCAATGTAAAAGAACTTTTAAAGGCAGTAGGACTGACAAGTTTTTCCTCATTTTGAAATCTTTGGAAGGGTGTTTGCTTAGTGTTTCTGTTTTTATCTAATTGAATTCTTAAGATCATAATGTCTCAGGCTTTTTTGGCTTTTAGTTGGATAAACTGTTAAGTTTGAGTAAATTCCCCATATTTGGACATATAATGTTGGTACTTGGTAGTGGCGGTGAACTTGATGAAAAGGCATAATTTATTTCTGTATGATGTAGTATTTGCATGGCTCTGTTATTGCTTCCTTGGTAATTTGTTGGTCTATTCTATGTACCCATAGTTTGATATTTCCCACCGCTGTGATGCATTTAATCTCAACTGCAAACTTGTTTCGTTACATGAGATGGCTCAAAATTTTCCACATGTAAGGTTTTGATAATCTGTTCTGGAGATGAAAAGTTTCATCCCATGAAAATAATTAATCTTATTTAACAATGGTGTATTTGTAAACACTTTCCTTGCAATGCACAATTGAACAAATATTGTTTTTGATGGAGTGTTGATTCATGTTTGAAATTTCTCTGTCAGCCCTCAGCGCAGAAGAAGAAAGGTTATGGAGCATAGTAACAACTAATTCTTTGGACTTTGATGCTTGGACTACTTTAATTGACGAAACAGAGAGAACATCAGAGGTATGTCTGATCAATTCAATTTTCAGGTTTTTAATGATCTTCTGCATACTGTTTTTAATAGATCAACTTGATATTTAGTTACTGCCTCATGATGGTTTGGGGATTCCCCTTCCTGTTCCATTATGATTTATGTCAAATGAAACTAACTGTGCTAGTTCCTCAATCAGGGCAATATTTCAAAGATTCAAAAAGTTTATGATACATTTTTGGCGGAATTTCCTCTATGCTATGGCTACTGGAAGAAGTATGCTGATCATGAGGCACGACTCAGCTCTGTGGACAAAGTTGCAGAGATTTATGAACGAGCTGTTCAAGGAGTTACCTACTCTGTGGACATGTGGTTGCACTATTGTGTCTTCGCTATTGGCACTTATGGAGATGCTGACACTATCAGAAGGTAAATCCTTAAAAACCACTATGTCATTCAAGCTGTGTGTTGTTATTTAGTGTTGAAGTGATATTCTGTCGCACTCTAACATGCTTTCAGCCATCTGCAACAGCCGTTACTGAAGTCTGGGGTGTTAAGGTTTGTAGGGACTAGGGAGTGCACATTAGACAAGTTAATTTTTTCCTGATGTGCAAACCCTTGCTTTCTCTGCTTGACTGCTACTATTTAGTAGCTGAGTTTATGGGATTCAAATGTAACATGGCCTCGGCAGCCTTCCAGTCATACTTCTCCCTAGGGTTAGTAATGTAATTTTTCAAGAAATTTTTCTTTTTTTAACCATTGCACATGAGGTGTTTCAAAACACAATTCTACTCAAGCTTTCGCAAAGTAGGGCTAAGATGGCCTGTATCTCTCATCCTTGACAAGCTGTGTAAGATTCTGTCGAGGAAGGTAAATGAACAGCATAATTTGTTGATTTGGAATTCTCAACTGCTCTTTGAGTGAATAGTTCCTTGTTGATACTAGTCTGCTTATGCTTTTGTGGGGGATTGTTGGTTATCTTGCATCTTTACTGAGTTTTACTTCACATACTGTTATGATGTTTCAGGCTATTTGAAAGAGCATTAGCTTATGTTGGAACAGATTATTTGTGCTTCCCACTCTGGGACAAATACATAGAGTATGAAATTTCAGAACAAGATTGGTCCCGTGTTGCCACAATTTATACAAGGGTGTTAGAGATTCCAAATCAGCAGCTGGATCGCTATTTTGAAGGGTAATAATTTGCACATACACTTGTTAGGTTTAATGTTTGTTTCATAGTATGATAGTAATTGAACGTGCTATGAAGTGAAGGTTAGTTATATTTTTGTCAAGTCAACCTTCTGTTAGTTCATTTTCTTGATCCAATGCTCCTCAATTTTACTAAGTAGTAGTTCCACTTGAATGTTGGTTGTGGAAGTTTTTACTTGTATCGCAGTTGAAACAAAATTGAAACTGAATCATTCTCCTGATTCTGCTTTCCTTAGTCTTGTGTTTTTGTTTTAAATCTTCCTTTACATGGATTAAGAGTTAACTAGCATTCAATTTAGTACCTGAAGTGGCTTTGAGCTTATTTGTATTCAGTATACACATTGTAAATTATAATTGTGTTGTGGGTTTATTCTTCATGACTGATAATTTGACCCCTGTGTGGGATATCCATGCACATGTTATTACAGGTTTAAAGAGTTGGTTGCTAGTCGTCCTCTGTCTGAGTTGCGAACGGCTGAGGAGGCACCTGTCATTGCTGATACAGATTCTCAAGTAAATGAGGGAGAGGTTCCTCCTGATGCTGCAGAACAATCATCTACGGCTGTAAACGCAAGCTTGAAAGATGCTGAGGAATTGGAGAAGTACATTGCTATTAGGGAAGAGATGTATAAGAAAGCTAAAGAATTCGATTTTAAGATCATTGGTTTTGAAACAGCAATCAGGAGGCCCTATTTCCACGTGAGGCCTCTCAATGTTGCGGAGCTTGAAAATTGGCATAATTATCTTGATTTCACAGAAGGTGGAGATGACTTCAATAAGGTATCTAAGTGTGTTTAATTTGGACATTTTCTAATATTTTTGGCATGTAGTTTTAGTTGTCCTTGTTATACATTGACTTACAGTTAAGTAGTATCTGCCGCGTCATATGCTTTATTGGCTAAACCGTTGGAGAAGCTTCTTTAAAAAAGGGATATTGAACTTGGATGAAAGCATGGGCCTTCCATTTGCTTTCGATAAGGCTAAGTACTCAAACTCTCATCTGTGAGTCGAAATTCTGGGTTCAGATGTGTAGTATGACATTATTTATGGTTTAAAGTTCCAATGTTATACATGCAGGTGTGTTCTTATCTTCCTAACCATCTATCTGTCAGTGAAGGAGGGTCCCTCCCTTCATATTTGAGGGGCCTCCCTTTTTCCGCCAGTGAGGAGTATTCCTTGTGCATTTCTCCTTCGCACTCCTTTGTCATTTTGTCCTTTTCATAATATTGAACTAGATATTAGATCTGTAACATTATCTACATTTTCAGGTTGTTAAGCTCTACGAAAGGTGTTTAATAGCATGTGCTAGATACCCTGAATTCTGGATACGTTATGTCCTGTGCATGGAAGCTAGTGGTAGTATGGAACTTGTGGAAAATGCTCTTGCTCGTGCCACTCTAGTGTTTGTCAAGGTAGCATCGCTCAAGTTATTGATATTATCTATATAGTTAGAATATATTTTTCATGCCTTTGATCTATTTGAATTGTCTAATCAACATGTTCACACTGGGATTGCACCTGGTCTTCTAGAGGCAGTAATAAAGCATGCAAACATGGAAAACCGACTTGTAAGATTTCTTGACTTTGCTTTCCTGTTTACTGGTTGGCAATGCTGCTACCATTTTCTTACTTATTTTCTTGTTTCGCAGGGGAAATTGGAAGATGCTTGTTCTTTGTATGAACAGGCAATTGCTATTGAGAAGGGAAAGGAGCATTCCCAAGCTTTGGCTTTGTTGTTCGCTCAGTACTCACGTTTCATATTCTTGGTACATTTTGTAATTTCATACTACTCATTCTTGTGCTCGTTGGCTTATGCAGTTGTGCTCTTTCTATTGCACTAGTGTATGTGATTATAGTTCACTATTCTCCTACTTTATGCATATCACTTGTATCTAGAAAAAAGGTTTAGTTATTTTGGCCATTTAAACCTGTTTTATGTTCAAAGTAGTTACATTTTCTAGTACCATGTTCTGTTGAATTGAACTTCAGTTTCAGTATGTTCAGCATTTTTATGACAAGTTTGATTAGTGCTATCTTTTCCTCTGTCTAGAATGCTCATGTCTCATTTCATTATCGTCAGACAGTTTATCATGCCCTTTAACTTATCTATTCCTCTAACTATATATTAGTAAACATTCTCACACTAAAATGTAAGCACTGACTTTTTTATGACATGTTGTGACTACCATTGGAGATTGTTTAAATTTTTGTGTGTGCTATACATCTAAAATGTTCTTAAATTTTGTATTGAAGGTTTCTGGCAATGTTGAAAAGGCAAGAGAGATTCTTATTCGAGGTGTAGAGAGTGTGCCGCTTTCAAAACCATTTCTGGAGGTTATATGCATTCTGCTTTCCTTGATCTGTCCTTTGCGACTTAGCTTTCAGTATCTCTCTTTTTCTTACACACACAAGTGGAAAATGACCATGTAGAGAGAAATTGATAGTGCACATATATGTAAAAAAAAGAAATGTCTTCCAACTTTACTCATACTGTTACCCTTTGGTTTCAATTGTTATATCTGGATTCTTGCAGGCAATGATACACTTAGAGTCAGTTCAAACACTTCCAAAGCAAATAGAATATCTAGATTCTTTGGTTGAGAAATTTATAGTTCCCAGTCCTGACAACCCTAGTATTGCAAGTGTTGATGACCGGGAGGAGCTGTCAAGCATTTTCTTGGAGGTAATGAATCTTGCAGATTCCAAACAATTTTTTGAATTTGAAATTCAGTTATGATGTGGCCTCTTAATTTGTTTTATTATTAACCAATGTTCTACTATGTTTCTACAATGTTCTACATAAGTTTGTCTGACTTCAATCAAGTTATACCATGTGGACTTCTTCAACTTTGAATGATACTGACACCTCTGTAGTAGCTTTATTCTGCATTATGTTGCAAACTAAAAATCTGTTGCTTAATTTTCACACTACCAATGCACAAATGTCTCAATTTTGTCAATGAGATTCTGATTCCATTTGGGTTTAATGAATGAGAGGTCTTATTTGGGCATGCCATAATTTCACGTTACATTTGAAATTTGCAGTTCCTGGATCTGTTTGGAGATGCTATGTCTGTTAAGAAGGCAGATTACCGACATTCAAAATTGTTCTTGAACCATAGAAGCACATCAGTGTCAAAGAAACGTCATGCCGAGGACTATTTAGCTTCAGACAGAACAAAACTTGCAAAATCACTTGTTTCGACTTCTGTACCCTCTGTGCAGGGTGCGTATCCTAGTACACAAAATCAGTGGCCAGCAGGTTATGGTGTACAACCTCAAACTTGGCCTCAAGCCCCACAAACTCAGGCACAACAGTGGAATTATGCACTACCGGTATTTCACTGTTTTCATTTTTTTTTGTATGCAGAGCATAAATTAAAAACTGAAACATCCTGCATTTTTAGCGAGATAAGTATATCAATCTTATTTTTTCTGCATTTCCATGATGCACGAGTGGTTTATTTCTTGTATATAAGAAATGCATATAGCCATATAGGACTCTGTAGCACAGTAATTGGCCTATTTTGTCCACTACAATAGGTTCTACATTCGTATAGCTGCTGCATAATGCAAATTGCTGTATACTTTATTATATTTAATTTTCTTCGGTGCATAGGCTGCGTATGCTGGTTATGGAGCAAGTTATGCACATCCTCAAGCATCAGTTCCAATTCCTCAAAATACAGCATATGGAACTTATCCTCAGACCTACCAAGCGCAGGTAGCAAACAAGATTTTTTGTTTTGTTACTTTAGGTGTTAGGCTAGTTCTTCTTGATGTGATCACTAATGTGTTCCTCGCACCTCCCACTTTAAAGAAATGGTTTTGCCTTTTTTGAAAATTTTCATCAGTGACCTGCCCCACCTCAACAAAATTGTGATCACTTTCAAGATCTTAGCTAAAAAATCGTGCCTAGATGTGTGTGAGAAGGGAATATAGATAGATAGATTATATCAAAGATAAAATTAATGTTGTTGTTCTTTTGATTGATCTCATCAGTACTTGCATATTGCTATACATACATGATTATCCAACTGAATTAGCCGTCGAGCTAATTACAAATTGAACAAAAGTTACCCCTTGTTTCTGGTTATGTGTGTGCTGGAGATTGATAATTTTCTGTTCTGCTGTGAAGTCGATTAATTTCTATTTTGCCTTTTAATCCAGCCGGCTTATGCACAGCCTGCTGTAGCTGCAACTCCGGCCCAGCAAGTTCCTGCTGCTGCTGCCGCACCCTCTGCTGGATACTACACCGGTTATTACTGAGGAAGCAATGGATAGGTCCAATTTTGCTGTGTAATTTGATTCGTAGGTCGGTTGCAAGGTATAAGGACTAATACGATGAGTTTTATGTGTGCTATGAATGGGGTTTTAAGTTGTCAGCTCGTAGGCAAAATACTTAGTAGATATATATAGCTTATATTTAGACGATCTCAGTGTAATATAACTCCTTTCTCTTCAGATACTTATGTCCTGAGGATTAATTCCATTTACTACAATTTAACACATTTTCTGGCTATTTAATAATAGTAAAATAAAAGTAAAGCAAATATGTACCAAGATCCTATTTTGGTTTAGAGTGGATCACATGATAAATCGTTCTTGAACTTTAAGAATTTAATTGTCAGTCTAAAAAATTGTCATGAGAAGTCTCTTAACTTTGCACTTTTTGAAACTATTTTAGGACTTAATATTCTCTAATCATTAAAGAAACATTGTGGAAGCTTTATGCTACTAATGCTGGCTTTCAGTTGATTACTTTCGAAAGGAATAAGATTGATTTTGAATCACTTTCGCAAATAAATGGAATTTGGGCTGTGTAACGTAAACATTACTTAAACTAGGAATATCTTTTATTGTTCCATTGTTTGTAAAAGTTCTATGACCACATTGTGCAGAATGAAATCTAAAACTACTTAAACAAGCATTCATTTTATTACCCCGATTTTCTATTAATTGGTATGTTAACCTTCCTTCTTATCCTTTCTGTCTAAATATAATGAAATTTCGTTAGGAAATAGTATGACATCATGAAGATCGATCCAATTAGGATATATAATGAAATTTTGGCATTAAACGATAGTAAATCTTTTCTCCACATAAAATTTCTTGATTACAAGTGAAGGGTACTCCTTCATCCAATCAACATCCACAATGCACCAACAAATTCGAATGCAGTTGTTTACGGAGTGACATAGTGATGTTGGAAGAGCTACGATGAAAAGAAGGATTTAAAAGTTGGAAGCGATACACAACGAAAAAAGGATAGTACTATATAATATCTAGATATTTTTCTACTACAAAAATTTAGATAATTCTACTATGAAATATCCATATATCTCTACTGCAAAATACCTTAATTTTTAATTACAATAATCAAGTTTACTTGACACATAAAGATTTGTTCCACTACTTTAACAAATGGCCTAGTTCTTTCGCATTACTTACTTGACACATCTGTTAGACGAACTTGCAAAAGAGAATAATATTGGTGTGCTATAGCACTGAGATGATTCACAATGAGAGACGTCTTTTCGCAAAAGTGACTCAAATGCAAAATGTAAAATTTCATTGACATGCATGATATTTTGCTTTCCATGAACTGCAAATGTGCAAACCTAAAAGTGCATAGACTATGTATTTCACTCTTTGATTTATTAAAGCAATCCTGATTTTGATGATACCTGTTTTCGTCGTGATTGTGCATCCTATTACCTATATTCTATATTCCAATTAATCAGAAACAAATTCACCACCTTTTTAGATAGTCAGACAAAGCACTACGTCAAAGACCCCCCCCCCCCAACTAAACAGCACAACTCAACTACATACTACAAGTTTGCTCCCAGAAATAAAGATTATAATGACAAAAATGGAACTGAAACTAAAAGTAGAAGATTTGAAGTAACCACAAATTTCCCTTCAATTAAGCCAATACCAATTGCCAAATTTACATACTTATCTTCCTATTATGTGGACTGGAACAAATATTATCTACTTTGCAAGTTCACCAAGTAACTAACAGCACACAAGACCTATTCTCATTACAATTTGGGACATTCAATTCTGATCAGCCTCTACTTCTGATGTGTTTGCAACTTTGCATCAATTGACTACAAATCTATGCTGTTGCAGAAGCCATGACTCCTTGGTGCACGAATGGCTGACTACCAGCCATGTTTTCTTCAACCTCGTCCTCATCCTCATCCTCCTCCGCATCCCAGAGGAAATTCGCATAGGCCGCATGTATATGGCTGCTCATACAAAAACACACAGTTGTTTGTAACTCTACCAATAAAAGCATAGTTTTTGTGTGGATTCGTAGATAGATAGGTAGATACCTGTTCTGAGATGAAGCTTCAAGTGCTCTTTGGAAATAGTTTGCAGCTCTGTCTCTATCATGATGCACCTCCCACATTATTTTAGCATATTGTGACAGAGTTTCTCCATCTTCTTGATCTGCTAATATTGCCCTTGCATAGTACTCTTCAGCTGCCCCTACATCTCCCTTAATCTGCCCCACAATTACTTCAAATCATCAGAAATTATTTCAAAATTTCCAAACTCTAGCCTAATTCTCAATATTAAAAGCTCAACACAAAGGTAGTTTCAATGTTTTTTCAGAAAACATTTCTAACAAATAGGACATAAGCCACACTTTTCCTAAAGTTGGACTTTTATTGGGAAATCAAAGCATAAATCAAAATTTCATGAAGTTGAGAGATTTTGAAAGAAAAGATACATTTCTCTAAAAAAACATAGAAAAGAAAAACATGATTACACAAAATATAGTATAAAAAGGATAAAGAGTCAATTGTTTTAGGCAACAAGCATCAACTTAACAATCGAAATTAGGCGTTAATTATCCAAATAACATGTTGATTAGTCAAAATTACTCATTGAGTACTCCATCGACGTGTAATTTCGGTAACGAGTAGACATATCCGATTAAACATCCCAAATGATGAGGCAAAATCGATCATTTTCCGTAAATAAAAATATAAAAACGAATATATACCTTATACAAGAACTCTGCATAGTTTCTGAGAAACAATGGATCGCCCGGATTTTGTTCCAACATTCTCTTGTAATGCTCCTCCACGCTGGCGCCGCCGCCCTCCTTATCAAAATCCACAGGCTTGCAGGTTCCTCTGCCACCACCGCCGCCTCCACGGCCAGCGAAATCAACACCCGACACTCCGATCCCTGACGCGAGGTACATCTTCCCCTCACTCTGCGATCCCAAACCCTCACTACCATAAGCAATCGCACTCCTCGCCACTTTTTCAAACACAATCTGTTCAGCTCTCACTGGATTGTAATCGAGTCCACCACCAATTTCCCCATCACCATCAATCCCTTCGTAATCGTCTTCGTCGTCTTCGAAAGAAGTCCATAGATTGTTGGCTGAGAACGACGGAATCGCCTCCAATGAAGTCCTCCGCGTCGATCTCTTCGGCGGATTGAACTCGTACGAAGAGGCATCACCGCCCAATCGTTCCAGATTTCCATCGGATTGAGCGCGTCGGAATCCGCCGCCGCTGCCGGCTTTGATATCGGATAATGAAGGCGATTTATGAATTAGGGATTTTTTGAAATCCTGAGATCCTCCTCCGTTGCTGCTACATTGACATGAGATTTTGGGTTGTTTGTGTAGCTCAGATTGGTGTTGGCTGTTGCCGCTGTTGTTGGAGGAATCCGAGAATGATTGAAGAAGAGATCCAAGAACTGGCGTTGAAGAGCTTCTCAGCATCATGATTTTCACTGTGTGTGTGTGTGTGTTTCAGTTGTTAGGAAAGATAGGGATTCTGTGGAGAGATTAATCAAGTAGGATTCATAATAATTAAATACTGTCATTGTGAAAAAAACCTACTAATAATAAACAGCTGGGATTCATAATTTCATTTCATATATTTCAATGAAGTCTTTTTAAAAATTAGTGACTGCATTCATGAATCATATTAAAATGGAAAAAAATTACCTATATAATTGAATACAACTACTCCCTATTTAGTGACTTTACCTTAATGCTCTTCAACAAAGAATGGAGGCTAATCTTTAGAATAAAATGCAATTGGAGGAGATATTCTATTTATATGCAGAATATAAAATTCAGTATTTAGGAAATTAAATAATAAGCAAAAGAAAATATAATTATTATATCAGGCCAGTGTAGTTGAGGCCGTGTTTTGATTTTCTAAGGTGGAGAATTGAAGATAGAAAAATGATGGCTTGTAGTATTTACGAGTAAATTCCAACACATAATTTGACTGGAAAACGTTGGTTTTGGATTATACTCTCAATTAGCAATATTCGTTTTGATTTGTTAATTTTTTCCAGCCGTACATGTACCCCTCGTGGCCCTTTTAATTTTCATTTTTGTGTTGTTTACAATGTTTCCAAATTTTGGTGAATTACGTTACAATTGTAGCCACACCAATTTAATTAGGTCCTTTCATCTTTTTCAATATAAATGTTATATTAGCCTTCTAGAAGGCTTTAGGTGCACCGTGTATATTCAATTCATTTCATTTGAATCTAGGTTGTTATAATTTTTAAATTTTTCTTAATTGTCTTATAATAATCACACTGAAATTAACATGATAAAATCAAATAATATAAAAACAAAACATCATTATAGTTTGAGTATTAATTGAAAGCGATATATATAAAACGATATGATTTTATTGACATATCCTATTCTATTTAATTTTGACACAGTTGTTTTGGTTTTAACAATAGAGGATAATAGTATAAATTTTAAGAAAACCCATAATTTTATATTTAGTTGTAAAAGTTATGGACAAACCTAAAAGTCAAAGTAAAGATGTGACGTGACAACTCCTGATTGGCTAACAGCATAGCCGTTGGCAAATTGATTTTTATTTTTTATTTTTTATAATTAAATTTTTTTGAAATTAATTAAAAAAACATTTTTAAATAAAAAAAATATTTTCTCACTTTCCAATAAATTATAACCGTTTTATACACATTTTTATTTTATTTTTCAATTTTTTCCCCCAAAATTCGCATTTTCATCTATTAATACTCTCATTTCAACACAAAAAAATTCTCATAACACTACACAATTCTCATAACACTACACAATTCTCATCTATTCTATCATCTAAATTCTCTCATCTATTTTGTCATCAATTCTCATCTATTCTCTCATCTAAATTCCCACCACACTACACAATGGCCGGCTCCGGCGATCATCCTTCCGGCTCCCGCGGTTGGAACCACGAATGGTTCGGCTCCGAGCCATTCTCTAGTCCGGAAACGCAATTTTCGGCCCCTCCTCAAACCCAAGGTTCTCAAGTTCCGGGTGGCTATCGGCCTTATCCGGTGGACGCCCGAGATGCCCCCGATGGGCGATACGGGTGGGCACCCGAATCCGGCTTGGGAGGGAGCGGCAGCTCTACTCCTACTCGTGGTACCCGCACCCAGTACACTCCGGATGAGATGATCCAGATGTTCAAAGCTACTTGGCAGTCTCCGAAGATCCGGACGTTGGCACGAACCAAACCGAGGAAACGTATTGGTGGCGCATCACTCGTCTTTACAATGGAAACCCGGCCGGGGGGAACTATCTATCGCAATGATAGTATGGTGCGTAATTGCATCTTCAGAGCCAACGAGGCAATCAGTAAGTTTCAGGGGTATTACCAAGAGGAAGAGCGGGCGGCGGGGAGTGGCAAGAGCGAGCTCGACATCATCAGTGCCGCCTTGGCGACCTACCAAAGCTTGGAGTTGAAACCGTTCAAGTACCTCAGTTGTTGGCAGGAGGGGCGCCAACATCCGAAGTATAGGGGTGGCATAGTAGCATCCTCCTCCAAGCAAACGGTCGAGGTCGGTAGCCCTATCCGACGGCGCCTCCGATGATGTGTCTACCCAACTTGCCGGAACTAACTTGGGTAGCCCTGACGCTGGCCCGAGCAGTTCCCGCCAGCCGCAAGGAAGGAAGAAGGCGACGACCAACCGCCGTTGCGCCCCGACTCCATCCGCCCTCGCTCCCTTTGTGCCACCTCAATCCCCGACCAACTCGTTGTGGACCCTCTTGGGTCAACTCAATGCGGCCGATAGGTCTAGCATGACTCCCGACCAACTTGCAACATATGTGGCAATGATACGGGGTCCCCGGCGAACATTGGGGATAGATGACTAGTCTTCCACGGGGGTATTTTTTAGTCTTTAATTATGTAATTTTTTATTTGTAGAATTTTAATTATGTAATTTTTATATTGTAGAAATGTTTTTTGTAATTGAAGTATTTAAATTGAATAATAGAATGGTGGGACCCTTGAGCTTGTCATTGCGGAAGAGCACAAATGTGGGTGTTGTGCTCTTACCTAAGGACAGGGAGTAAAAGTGGGTCCGGGCTTACCCCCGTGCTCTTAAATAAGAGCACGGATGGGGATGCTCTAAGAGACATAGACATGGTCCGAATAACCAGTATAGCTAATCTGGGTCGGATCTTGGGTCGCATGAGCACCAATAATTCTTGATTCTCGGAAGCGACGATCGTTATGAGGAGGAAACAAAGAGTTACATAAAGAAGAATTCCCAAATAATCAACGATTCATCGCGCTTTTTACCTTGAGTCGATTCCACGTTTTCACCAAAATCTCGAGAATTCTTTATGTGGTTTTTGGTGCTATCATGAATTGGTGTTGATGGCAGATCCAGGATATAAAACTCGTGGGGTCCAACTAAGCGAGAAATATGTTTTATATATTTTATTTAAATAGTTCTTTTCCGTTTTTTAAAAATAGAAACTTTGGAAATGATACGAGTTTTAATATAAAATTGGTAAAGTAAGAGAGATGAAGAGAAAAAAATAGTGAAATTAATGTTAATAGATTGTAGGCTCATTTCCTGAAATGGAAAATTTCTATTTTCAGGTAACAGACTAAAAAAGAACTTTTATTTTTTTCAAATGGATGGAGTTTTTAAAAATATACTACTAATATTTAAATGAAGTAAATTTTTGAAAATAATACATTAAATTTAAGTAATATCATCATTTATTATGCACAATACTTGATTCTTACTAATATCCATACAAGTTACGTGCGTTCCGATTGTTTGTATTATAAAATTGGTACTCAATATATTGTTTGTATTATAAAATTGATATTCAATATATTGTATTTTTTGATGACTTAATAGTACTCCTGTGATAAGAAATAGACTGAATTTCCGTGAGATACCAAATTTGGATACTGATCATAATATTAAAGTAATATGAACATAGATAATAATGAATATATTTATACAGCTATGACGGTTTTCAAATAAAAAAATTTCGATAACAATTAGTATTAAGAAAATAAATTTATTTATGGAAGCCCAAATCCCCACTCTCATTATTTAAGCCCAAATCCCAAATTAGCGAATGAAAAAAGAACAACGAATGTTCTTCCCCAAACGCAAAATTCTCAGCTCCCCAAATTTCTTATTGAAATCTTATCAAATTTTTTTTCTATCTACGGTGATGCTGCTGTATATGTATATCTCTTCTCTTCTTCGTTTCTCTAATTTTTAATTTAATTTCTTACCTGCTTCGGTTCCGTGGAGAAGGCTGCCGTGGGGTCGGAGGCGGGTTTTTGAGCGTTGGCCGACCCCGCCGGGCCCCACCTGGATCCGCCGCTGGTGTCGGTTGCTTAAGATGTTGGGATGTAGATGTTTGTCATGGAACAGTGTCACCGATTTCGCTCCACCCGAACCCGAATTCTTCTCTTTGCCCGAACCCCTTCCACAATGGCCTCAAGGTACGTCATCTCGATTGATTTTGACCTTGAGATCGTTATCTGTCTTGCTTTGTAATTTTTTTGAGATTTGTGTTTTTTTCCCTTTGTATTGTAACATTGCTATGTGTTGTTTTCTTTCTCTCTGTGTCTGTGTGTGAGAGAGAGGGAGAGATTTCGTTGTTTGTTTTATTTTCTATGATTGATTCTGATCATATTTTTGGTTATGTGACTTCAAATTGTGATGTCTATAGCCTTGCTCATAGCAATCAAGCTGTAATCTTGAGGGTTTTGGTGTTCATGATCGATGAGCTGTTTATTTTGTATAGTTGATTAGTTTCACGGTTTGTAGTTTAGACCAGGATGAATTTTGGATATAGAATGTGCTCTAAGCTACTTGAGAAATCAAAGAATCGTTTTCTTCATTGTGTAAGCATACCATGTTAAGTTATCTTGATGCTTGTCTTTATTATGCTCGTGTACTCTTCAGTTTGATTCCATTGGTATGATAGATTTTCCTATTAACTTTTTGCTAGTTCTATGAGCTTACTGGATTTAAATACACACAGGTTCGGGATTCGCTACCTCAAGGATTGATTTAGGAGGATTAGAGGTTTGCCAAATAACTAACTTTGAGTTTATTTGGTGTTCCAACCCTTCCACGGATGGGAAACAAAGCATCAGCTTTTATAAACCAATTTTAATCCCTGATGGATTCTATTGTCTTGGTCACTATTGTCAATCAGATAAAAAGCCTTTACGAGGCTTTGTTCTTGTTGCTAGGGAAGCAGCTGGTCGACATGATCGTTCGACCCACCGTTCTGACCACATGCCAGCCCTTCTGGATCCTGTGGATTATTCATTAGTATGGAGTTCATACGATGGAGGAGATGAGAACTTTGATGGATGCGGTTACTTCTGGTTACCACAACCGCCGGAGGGTTATAAAGCGTTGGGCTTCGTGGTGACCAACAAGTCGAAGAAACCAGAGACGAATGAGGTGAAATGTGTTCGTGCTGACCTAACTGATACATGTGAGGCTCGTCCCCTAATAGCATGCATGTATTCCAAGTTTTTGAAAGTCCCCCTTACTGTTTGGAATGCAAGGCCTCTAAATCGTGGAATTTATGGACGAGGTGTATCAACGGGTACTTTCTATTGCAGTGCATTGTGTAGTAACTGTAGTTTAGGGGAAGAGCTTGACATTGCATGCTTGAAGAACTTGGATCCTAATTTACATGCAATGCCCAACATGGATCAAATTCATGCAATCATCGAGCATTATGGACCTACTGTTTTCTTTCATCCTAATGAGGTCTATCTACCATCTTCAGTCTCATGGTTCTTCCAAAGTGGAGCACTCTTGTATAGTACGGGTGAGTCAATACAGGCCATTGACGCTGAAGGTTCCGTTCTCCCCAGTGGAGGGTCAAACGATGGACATTATTGGATAGATTTGCCCCGTGATGGAGGGAAGGAGAAACTTAAGCATGGAAACATAGAAAGTGCCGTTCTTTATCTACATGTTAAACCAGCATTTGGAGGGACTTTCACAGATATTGTAATGTGGGTTTTTTGCCCTTTCAACGGGCCGGGCACATTGAAGATTGGGATGATGAGTATCGGCCTCAGCAAGGTTGGTCGTCATGTAGGTGACTGGGAGCACTTCACTCTTCGGATAAGCAATTTCACTGGGGAGCTATGGAGCATATACTTTTCCCAGCATAGTGGAGGTGAATGGGTAGATGCTTATGATTTGGAGTTTATCAAGGGGAACAAAGCCATCATTTATTCATCAAGAAATGGTCATGCTAGCTATCCTCACCCAGGAACCTACATCCAGGGCAATTCAAAACTCGGGATTGGAGTGAGGAATGATGCTGCTAGCAGTGATTATTTTATTGATTCAAGCAGGCAATATGAAATCGTTGCAGCTGATTATCTTGGCGATGTAGTCAAAGAACCTTGTTGGTTACAATATATGAGGAAATGGGGGCCAAGAATTGTCTATGATTCCAGAACAGAGTTGGATAAGATCGTCAAACGCTTACCCCCCTTGTTCAGGAATTCTATGAACAACATTCTCAGCAAGTTGCCATTGGAGCTGTATGGCGAAGACGGTCCCACTGGTCCAAAGGAGAAGAACAACTGGTTTGGAGATGAAAGATGGTAGCCTCCCTTAAACCAAGTCTCTCAACATGTTGTCTCTACACCTATTGGAGATTATGTTGTATATAACCCCGAGCAAAGACCGATTAGGCTATTGATGATGGCGACTCCTTCATTGGCTGATATGCTAATAGAATACGACTTGACACCGAAACTCTCACACAAGATATGTAAATACATGTTCATAGCATTATAGTTGGAGAAGAGTATGCTCTAGTGTCAAGTTCCTCTTATCATCGTGATATTGGGTTAAACAATGTCGTCGTCATCATCATAGTTGAAGAAGACTTGGTATGTTGTAATAGTAAATTCTTCAGCTGCGTACATATATATAGAAAGATCTCTGAAGATCAGATTCAGTCTCTGGCTGATATTGTTGTTGTCATGTTGTGTTGAGGTACATGAACTTTACTTTATAGTTGTATTATTTAATTTATCAGTAAAAGGTGTTGTACTGGTTCTCGTGTCACATGTAATTACCAACTGCAACTTGAGTTTATTGATTCACTTTTTTATAAGGTAAAATTTGAAGAATTTCTTGAATGTTAAAGGATTCAAATCTTACCCTAGCTAACAAGAGTTGGTAAGAAAATAAACTCATTTTATTACCCAGAGTTGGGTGATTATCTTATCATCTTTCGACGCATACAAATTTTGCAAAATACTACATTCACAAAAATTAGTATTGGTATTGTTAGTTTTTCAATTTTTGTAGAATGAAATAAATCCCATTTTTTGCATTTTTGAAAAATGAATTCATAAAAATGTCACATTCCTCCTTGGGGTGGGGTCCACTAGTTGAAGAGGTGTTGAGTTGTGTGAGGTTGGGTGCCCCACATCTTGTCGGCTTGTCTCTTGGCGTAGAGTCGCGTTAGTCCCTACCTCCCTCAAAGCATCTCTACGCTTTCATAACGCTATCTATCCGCGACTTCTACAATTTTCGGTTATGAGTCATTTGTATACAAGTCTCCCTTGTATTTGTATATGTTAGTTTTAATTAAAATGTGTAGAACTTGGTATCCTATTATCATTTATGATAAAAATAAATCGAGATCCTTATTCACGGACGGATTAAAGTGAAGAAAATAGACTCTTATTCGCGGACGAAGAGGGCATTAATTTGAGAGCATGTGAAAATGGTAATAATAGATGCAGTCAAATCACTACTAATTAAAAGCTATAGTATGTGGTATTTTAATACTTAAAAATAAATAAAAATATGCAGTGTAAGAATTCTATGATAGGTAAAATATGTACATATTGCGATTGAATAACAATCCTAGAATACTGTAACAATCCTGAAATGTGTACCTCATGTACGTAGTAATAAATTTTGGAATCGAATTCCTTCCAGCTAATTATAAATATGAAATTCTAACTTTCAAGGTTCAACATACTACTAATTAGAGTCCTAACAATCAAGTACTAGTATTTTTTACTATTAATTAAACATGGAGTATTCAGTTAAATAGCTAAAAGAAAACAAGCATTTAAACTCAGAACTTTCCATTTCCTAACAAAAATAAATGGAACAACCGAAAGATTACGAAACATAGAGAAAGGTAGATCAAATTAGGCATGTGTGGTTTCCCCTAAAACAGAAAAAAGGTTCGTTCTTTACCAGTACCAGATAAAAGGCTCGATTAGATTCGGAGTGAAGAGAAGAGAGAGAGGAGACGAGAGAGTTTCGGATTTCGATATAATCTCAGAAAATTAAGCATAAACATGGAGTTTGCACCAAAAAAAGCAAGCTTCGATGGGTACGTGGGACCCACTTTGGAGAAATCTATAATGTTGTTGTGGCGCACAAAGCCGACAAAGGAGGACACCTCCCCACCAAACTTACCCACTTTTCCTTTCTCTTTACCCATCATAGCATAGCCCTCATTTGAAGGGAAAGAGAGAAAGACTCAGTCTTTTTATGCAAATTGGTCTTCTCGGCGGCGGTGGATTGATTGTTCACGATGTCATCATCGGAGGAGTCTTATTCGTACCCTGATGAGTCCGACCTCGAATTGGGGCTTGGCCTCAGCCTTGGAGGTGGAAAGACTAAGACTAAAACCAAGCATCCGGCGGCGGCGTGGGATCACTATGCAAGAATCTTGACTGCTAAGGATTTTGCTGGGGTGGTTTCTGACAAAACGTCGTCGTCTTCTTCGTCTTCGTCTTCGTCTTCGTCTTCCATTACTAAAGTGAATACTAGCGGCACCAAGAGAACTGCTGAGTCGCCCTGTTCGCCTCCCGCCCGTTCTGCAATTAGGTGATTTTCGATTTTAAAAAGCCTTGCACCTTTTCTCAGTCTCTTTGCTTAACAAATTTGTAGTACAAGAATTGTGACTTTTATTGTTGGATATTGAGTTTTGAGTTTTTCAAGATTGGAGTTTTAATGATTTGTTCGTTTTCTTTTGTTTTTGGGATTGTTTTGGTGTTGTGAATTGGCATGAGATTCGAATGGTTGGATTTGGGAACTGGTGTTGATGCCTATTTTTCATATATGGTTGTTTTTAGTGATTTAATGTGAAAAAACTGTTTTTGATGTTGCCTTGTGGATTTCTGTTGGAATTGGGTACTTTTAGATCAAATGCTTCGAATTCGATGCTTCCTCCTAAAGTGAACAATCGATTAAGTAATATATGCATTGGATCTTCTAATTTGCTCTGTTTATTGTTACTACAATTCGTTGTCTTGTTATATGCTATGCTTGTCTTTGCATTTTTCTATGAGGTTTTCAATAGAAGAGATCAGTTCGAACTAGTTTAGGTCGCAGAAGGTCGGTTCTGATAATATTGCTTTGAATGAAAGCCTTCTGCAATGCAATGAGATATTTTGTTTTGGTTGTGCACATTTGCTATCGCCCTCTCTAGTGTGACTAAAGATTTTCTTATGGAAGCAGTCAGGTTGTTGGATGGCCTCCTGTCCGAACTTATAGAATGAACACTGTGTCGAACCAGGCAAAATCGCCAGTCACTGAACAACTTTTGTCCATTGATGATAAATGTAAAAGCAAGAACGCTGATACACCCAATCCCAATCATGGAAGCTGCAAAAATAACAATATTTCAAAGGAAAAAGGATTTGTCAAAACATCTTTGTTTGTAAAGGTGAACATCGATGGGGTTGCAATCGGTAGAAAGGTTGATCTGAATGCTCATACCTGCTACGAGACTTTATCTCGGGCGTTGGATGACATGTTTATGCCAAGTGCATCAGTTGGGGGCAGAGGTAATATTCTGTTTTCGTGATTGATCTGATAAGGACTGATCTCTCTCTTGTATGTATATATGTGATTCTATCCTGTCTTCATCCCTTGATGAGGGAGAGTATTCTAGAACAATCTGTTTTTTTGTTCGATCTTGTTACCTACCTCCCTTGGGTATGAATATTAGTAAGTGGCTAGTGTCCGTCTAGATTTTCTTTAATATGAAACTCAAAAGACATAAAATAGAAAAAAATCATTAACCAACGCCATGTACTGTGTTATTTCTCCTCCTCCTGCTTCTCCTTCAATCGTTTGTAATAAAATAGGATTTCATCAAGGGAAGTCTATTTCTAACCGATACTGCTGGTAATTTTTTAGGATCAAATATGGAAAGGCAAGCTTCTGTTGCTGTTAAAAGACAACCTGTTAGATTTCTGGATGGTTCATCTGACTTTGTTCTTACCTACGAGGACAAGGACGGAGATTGGATGCTTGTCGGAGATGTTCCCTGGGAGTATGTCCTTAACTACTTGCGTATTTGCATTTATTGACGATTTTTGAACAAGTGCAATATCTTGTGCATTACACCCTCATGCTCATCAGCATCTTATCGAAAGATAAATATGTTTTGCACACCTAAACAATACTAATTAGATTTTCTCTTTTCAATTGTTTCGATCTTCAAAATGCTCATGCCATGATAGTTATTATATACAACTTGGTATAGAGCTTCGTAGCACAATATCAGGCTAATATCAAATAAGAAGTGAAATGTATTAGGCAGTTTTCCCTCATCTATGTCGAACTTAAAGATGTTAGTCCCAAAATAAATCCACTAAGCTGCATATGTGACGTATTATTTCTTTTCTGTCAGGATATTTCTGAGTTCTGTGAGGAGGCTCCGGATCATGAGGACGACTGATGCCAAAGGACTTGGTATGCACATCTTGGCCTTCTCATAATGCTGATTCTCGTTGGCACACTTCATATACGTCTCTGTGTATGCACATATATTCTTATACATAGTTTGACTAAAATAGGCAATTATGTCTGTTTCTTCATTGTTGCAGCTCCAGGATCTCAAGAAAGGAACATGAGACGGCCAGTTACTCCCTTATAGAGAACACACCCCGCCTAGACGATCTCTCTTTAGAAGCTGGAAGCTTGAAGATGAAGATGTTACCCCCGTTTTGGTTTGGCTTTGCCTGAATGATTTTGGTCGCTTTTACAGCTTAATACTAATAATATTCCAACACACCCTTCAGCCAGGACGCCACCTGCATCTGCACAACGCGGATGCCCCCATCCCTTTTTTTTCTGTTTGTAGGTAAACCATACCAAGCATTGCCATTTGATACAATGTAAGTATAGAAATGGCAAGTTTGCCCATTTTCTTTTCTCGTGTTGCACTCACCAACTGCTACATTCCCACCTGGTTTAAAGAAGGGAAAAATATGTATATCATTTGCTTTTGCACAAGGTTGATGGCTTTCTATCTCCTCTTTCATATATTTCATTTGCTGAGTTGTGTGTGGAATGTTGGAAGGTGATTTTGTGCAAGGTATTTTACCCCTCCCCTGTTCGACCCGTGTTTTTGGTAAACAGTCGCTCGAGCCTGGTCACCGACGAATAAAACTATGCATTTCCTTATATAACTCTTCTATGTTACAAGATTATACAAAAAGATGAAGAAAAGAATCAAGTAACCTAATTACACATCAAATTCAAAACATAAAAAGAACTAATCACACATGATTCACAGATGAAGCAGCAGCAGTGAACACTGCTCTGTTTTCCTCACTGGCAGCAGTCTTTCTTCGCGGCTTGGCCTCAGCAAGCATGGAGACGACATCCCTCATCGAGGGGCGATCCCTGGGCTGCTTCGCAGTGCAGAGAATCGCGAGCCTCAGAACCAGCAGCATCTCTTCCGCGACATGTTTCGCATTGCCTATGCTAGGATCCAGAGTTTCTTCCAAACCTCCCTCCTTCCTAGCCTTTCCTCTTATCCACTCCACAATGTCCACACATCCTCCGAACTCCGCCTCTTCTAACGGCCTCTTCCCGGTCACGAGCTCCATCAGAACCACCCCATAGCTGTAGATGTCACTCTTCTCGTCAACCTTGAGTGTGTAACCATACTCTGTCAAAAATATCAGAACATGTTAGCTTCCATATGATCAATGGTGGAGATTGACTGATTGAATGCAAGTAACTCACCAGGTGCTATGTATCCATATGATCCTGCAACAACAGAGACTGTCTCATTCTTCTTCATCATCATCTTGGCCAGCCCGAAATCTGCTAATCTTGCCTCAAGATTGGCATTGAGAAGGATGTTGTTCGACTTCACATCGCGGTGGATCACAGGCGGGTGGCAGTCGTGGTGGAGGTAAGCAAGGCCCTGAGCAACTCCAACTGCAATGTTGTACCTTGTAACCCAATCCACCATCAGAACACCTGCCTTCTTCCGATGCAACGCCTCTCCGAGGCTACCATTCACCATGAACTCGTAGATGATCATTGCATCAGAGTCGTTGTGAAGGAATCCGAGCAGCCTTACGATGTTCCTGTGCCTCAATCTTCCCAAGAGATTCACCTCTCCCACAAGATCATCACTCCCTCCTACTTCAACATCATCATCACCATCACTCTTCCTCCATCTCCAGAGCTTCTTGACAGCAACAGTTGTGTTGAGCCTCTGTATCTCGGCCTTGTAGACCGTCCCGGTTGCCCCCATCCCGATCACATTTGACTCCTTTATGCAGGCAAGAATCTCACTGCTGTTGAAGCTGAGCCTCTGGAATGCCATCAGTCTCCATGGCCACGCTCCATTGCCTCGTTCGAGCCTCTCCTTGAAGCAGAAGCTGCTGCTGCCATCTTGCCAAATCGGGTAAAGAAATCGGACACCAACACCAGCTACGAAGAGAGCTACTAGCGTTGAGAGGCCTATAATCCATCCTCTAACAATGTGCTTCTTCTTCTCTAGGTTTGATGCAAATGCTGCTGCATTCTTCGAGCAAGGTGAGAGCACGCCGCCACAGAGAGCAATGTTGCCAGCTAGATCATCGGGATTGATGGTACGCAGCATGCCATTCGAAGGGACTGCTCCTACTAGCCTGTTGTAAGAGACATTGAGCATCTCCAATGCTGGTGAGTTGCCAAAATCTTGAGGAATTTCTCCAGTTAGAGAGTTGTTTGACAGATCCAAAACAGCCAATGTAGGCATCTTGGCAATGGATTTTGGGATCTCCCCGCTTAGCTCGTTGTCTCGGAGATTCAGATTCACGAGCTTATCACACGAGGCTATGCTGGTTGGAATGCTTCCAACGAAATGGTTGGAGGAGAGATCCATCACAGAGAGGGAAGGGCAGTCCTGGAACTGATCCGGGATCTCTCCGGTCAAGCTGTTTCCGGAGGCAACGAAGCTTTGCAGAGATGGGATGGTGAGGATGGAGGGAGGCAATGAGGATTGGAGGTGGTTTCTTGATATGTCAATGGAGGAGAGAGAAGTGGAAATGGAGAGATCAGTTGGGATTTGACCTGTGAGGCTGTTGTTTGCTAGTTCAAGCCTTTGAAGCCTCCCAAGCTTCCCAAATCCAACTGGGATTGTCCCAGATAGGAGATTGTTCTGCATCCTCACTCGAACCAACGATGTACATGTCGATAAACTGGCTGGAATCGGGCCAGAAAACGCGTTGTTGAAGAGGATGAGCTTGGTGAGGTTTCCCCTGCTGCAGAGAGTGGTTGGGATGGGGCCAGTGAATGAGTTGGATGAGATATCCAGCCACTGCAGAGGCATATCCTTCCCTAGATCGCGTGGCAACTCACCCGAAAACGTGTTATTCCAAAGCTCAAGCACTGCTAGCTGAGTCAGTGTAGTGATGGATGCAGGAACTGCACCAGAGAGCTCATTGCACATGAGATTCAGCAGCTGCAAGTTGCTGAGATCGCCTATCCGGGCCGGGATTTCCCCAGACAACGCGTTGTCAGACAAGTCGAGCAGCTGCAGTGAGGCCATGCCACTGATCTCAGGTGGGATCCCCCCTTCAAGATTGTTCTTGTACAAGAACAATGTGGAGAGCTTTTTTAGCTTCCCGAGCTCTGCAGGAATCCGGCCTTGGAGATTCGCTATGGCGAGATCAAGATATTTGAGACTACTGAGGTTTCCAAACTGTGATGGAATCCCACCTTCAAACTCATTGTATCCCAACACAGCAGTCTCCAAAGATGTCATCTCACCAATCTCTAGTGGTATTTTGCCAGTGAGATTATTCCCAGACAAACCAAGAAATTTCAATCTGTTCAAACTCATGTAGGCCATTGGAATGCTGCCTTGGAAGAAGTTCCCTCTGAGGTCGAGGCTCTCCAAGAGTGTCGCGTTTGCAAGATCCCCGGGGAGGTAGCCTGAGAAGTTGTTACCCGAGGCATTGACAGACACTAGCCCTGGTGCTGATCCGAGGCCGGATGGGAACTGATCCGTGAAGTAGTTCTGGCTGAGGTCGATGGCCTCGAGCGCTGTGAGGTTGGCCAAGGACAATGGCAACGGGGAGGCGAACGCGTTGGAGCTCAGGTTGAGGGAGGTGAGGCTTTTAAGCTGCTGGATTTCGTCCGGGACTCGGCCTGAGAGGTTCATGTGGGAGAGGTTGAGCTCCACGACCGCACCGTTGAGGCTGCATTGCACTCCACTCCAGCTGCAGTGGGAGGAGGCATTGGTGCTGGATTCCCATGTGTTGAGATGGTTTAGTGGATCTATGAGGCTTGCCTTTATTGAGAGGAGGATTGAGGCTTCATCTCTGTTTATTGGTTGAGATGAAACACAAGTGTAGAAGAGAAATAGGAGTAGGATTATGGTTCTCAACTTCATGAGCAAGAGATGGTTGTGTTTACTCATTTTTGTTACTAATCCATTATCATTTTTGAAGGGGAGGAAGGACAAATGATTAGTTGTGTTATGAATGTGGAGAAAAATATGTTGGGACTAGAGATTTGGTTAAAATAAGAGCAACTCGTGAGATCTTGGGTTCTGCAGAGCTGTAAATAGTGAGTTTTGGATTTTTATTGATATCTAATCCACCACCAAACATGGGGAGAATGTGCTCTACTTTTATTTCTTTTATGTGTGGAGTAACTTAGCAGTCAAACCTTGAGCATACATGTTTTTCCAATTTTAATTGTTTATTGGTGTATACTATTTACTTTAGTGAGTGTTGAAATTTGAGTATTATAGTGAGGTCTTCATTTCAAGAATTAGCAATTGTAACATAAATAATAAAAGGGTTATTTGCAAATCAGTTAAAAGCAGGACTTTTAAAATCATATTAATCATTAAAAATATTTTTAAATCACAGGCTAAAAGGATTTAAGTGGCAACAATGAAGAATCTTTGCATGTTAAGAAGGTTTCGTGCCATATGCAATCCCATCAAGAACAAACAAGAGTTATTTTTGAGTCGGTTGACTTTGATAGCTTTTTTCTTTTAATAGGGTGAATTATTTGGTAACTAAATCCAAGAGATTACTCCTTTCTTATCCCAGCCTTGGAAAATGTATTTGTGTACTAATTACTATCTTTACGTTTACTATAAAAAGAAATATTAAAAATTAATTTATAATTGTCCAAAATAAAAAGAAATTGATTTTGGGGAATAATTTGGTCAAACAAGTTAGTTCATCTGATTTAATTTTATGTTCATTAAATAATTGCTAAATTTCAATATCATCATACCTCGATTGATCTGAACTGCAATTGCAGTTTTGAAATCCAACTTAATCCTTTTTTTTCAGAATAAACTTCCAAATTTCACATGCATATATATCTCTCATCTATATATACTTAGTTAATTAATATTCTAGTAAATACATCACATGGTAACATGTGAGGGGAATTTAAAATAAAAAAGAACAAGCATAGTATGTAGTATGTAGTATGTAGTACAATATTATATGGGTGTATTTAGTTGCTAAAGTGGTTTGATGCCATACCATGTGATACTACACCTTCTCTGTCTAACATTAGAGAGATAGTACATAGTATTATTGATAGTAATTTTATCTCAATTACTTTTAATTTCAAGATTAATTACTTCACCATTTTTTTATAGGAAGCTAGTTTTAATGACAAAGTGTCGAATTAGTTCAACAAATCACAATTATTAATCTTCGAATAACTCCTCCCAATCATTAATTTTCAAATTATCATCCAAAAGTATATAGAGTGAACAATAAAAATGGTTCCTGTACTATGAGTTTATTTTGCCAATAGTCTCTAAACTTTAAAAAATTTACAATCTTAGATTGATAATTAACAATAATAGTAAGATGGGATAATACGGTGGAGAAAATGAGGTGGTTTCATGTGGGACTGTCACAATGCATACTAGTGTGTGCCACTAACTATTTCAATCTACAACTGAGTACTAATTACTTATTAAATACAATTAGTGTTTTAGATAACTATATAAATAATAATAAATTAATAATAGGAGGATGGACTGGAGATGTGTAAGTGTGTGATTCCACATGTGGCACAACCGCACAAGTACGGTTCACATAATTTGGTAAATACTTTAGGTAATATTTGTATTAGACAGGTTCTTAGCAATACTTGGAAGCATTATATATGATTACGTGAAGTTATTTGCAAAGTTATGTTCCGTAGAATTTACTTATAATTTGATAAGAAGAAATGTGATAGGCCAAATAAGGCCTTTGTAGAAAATTATCTCGATTTATAAAATATGATGATATTTATGGGATTAAATCAAATGGAATTGCACTCAATAATGATAGATATAATGTTTTAGTAGAGAGCTTTATGGTTGTCTATCCTATCATAGTATCACTGCACATAATTCTAAGATCGGTTTATTTATTGCATTTTTACCACTCATCTAATACGCTAAAAAGGCAAATGATTCTATTATGGTTGAATAACCCTAAATGGAAAAATGACTACTAGGGTACGCTATTTGAATCTCACTTCCTGGTCATTTTAATAATTAATGCTTTAACATTTTAATAATTTCTCTTTTGAAATTCACCCATTATCTTTTGTGTGGTGAAAATACTATATATATAGAGAGAGACAGTTGAGAAGGTGAATAAATTTATGTAAATGGAAACTTTTGTTTGGGCTCTAAAGCACACATTTATTAAGCTATCTGATATGTGACTAAAAAATATACAACTTTTCAACTTGTAGTACTAAATTTCCCATAAATTATCGGTGAATTAAAGTTTGTGTAGTTTACGCTGATGATGTCGAAAATGCTGAATTTGTCGAAATGACTTGAAATTTGCACGGTAGTTTGAAATTTGCAGACTTAAAACATACACAACTTTTCAACTTGTAGTACTAAATTTCCCATAAATTATCGGTGAATTAAAGTTTGTGTAGTTTACGCTGATGATGTCGAAAATGCTGAATTTGTCGAAATGACTTGAAATTTGCACGGTGGTTTGAAATTTGCAGACTTAAAAAATACACAACTTTTCAACTTGTAGTACTAAATTTCCCATAAATTATCGGTGAATTAAAGTTTGTGTAGTTTACGCTGACGATGTCGAAAATGCTGAATTTGTCGAAATGACTTGAAATTTGCACGGTAACTTGAAATTTGTACGGTGGTTTGAAATTTGCATAGACTTAAAAAATACACAACTTTTCAACTTGTAGTACTATATTTCCCATAAATTATCGGTGAATTAAAGTTTGTGTAGTTTACGTTGATGATGTCGAACATGCTGAATTTGTCGAAATGACTTGAAATTTGCACGGTAACTTGAAATTTGCACGGTGGTTTGAAATTTGCATAGACTTAAAAAATACACAACTTTTCAACTTGTAGTACTATATTTCCCATAAATTATCGGTGAATTAAAGTTTGTGTAGTTTACGCTGATGATGTCGAACATGCTGAATTTGTCGAAATGACTTGAAATTTGCACGGTAACTTAAAATTTGCACGGTGGTTTAAAATTTGCATAGACTTAATGCAATATACTTCATCAAGTCTCTTTCTTCACCAAGTATATTTGCAGAAATTTCTCCATAAATGACTTGAAATTTGTACAGTGACTTAAAACGCCTTTGTAGGAGAGACCCCCCGCATGTGCAGCTTCAGCCTAGGGTTGAATTACACCCGCCCAACTATGAAGGGCCATTCCAAGTGGATATGGAACCACATAGATAGAGAAAAAAATAATTTTTGTATTCAAATCATAATAATCAGAGTCGCTGGATGAGTGCATCACCAAATTCAAATCCTAAGAAGAGCAAAAATTTTATCTCTTAATTTAGTTCAATTAATTTCATTACGAGACTTTATACACTTTGTACAATATTTTTATATGCACAGTATATTTTATCCATGTTAATTGTAAAACCATGATTTATGTATTAATGTTTTTTGAAAATGTCTTTTTCTTAAACCAATAGGTCGAATATAAATGATTTTTAGCATTCTAGCCCACACAGCCTCAGTAGATGGGCTCAGGCCCAATAAATGGGTAGCCCAGTCCATTTAAAACTATTTAAACAGTAACCTTGTAAAATCTGAAATGATAATTTTCGTCCAACCGTTTTGAAAAGGCTAAGAATGTTTTCATAGTGAATGGCTGTCCTCACTACACACCTCCACTCTCCTAGTCCTATATTATCATCTCCCTTTTCATATTTCTCTCTCTCTATCTCTCTCCATGGCAGCACTGCAGTCTCTGGCCTTCTCTTCTCCCATCTCTCATTGCGCCCACCACCCTCGCTGCATTCCAGGTATTCCTTTCATTGAAATTGATGTCTTAGTTACTTTTTCATTTATGTATCTTCAATTTTGAAACATAAATTCACCAACTCGAAATGTGAAGTGGGTTTTACTTATAATGTTTGTCTTTGGTGGCTGCTCTAAAATTTTAAGAATACTTAGTTGTTTGCAGTGCATTTTTTTATTAGTATTTAAGATTGTCAGAATAGAAGCAAGATTGTATTAGGAAGAAATTATTGATTTCTTGTTCAATTTAGGCTGATTGAACCCTGAGTCATTTATGATCTTTCTAGTGAATTTACAGAGAGTTAAACTTGTTTTGATAGTTTCATTCGTGAAGTAAAAAAGACCTTCTTCCTCCCCATTCGTTCACTTAACTTAAGGCTGCAAATTGTTCGTCTGTGTTTCTATGAAGCCTCTTTGTTTCCAAACAATGAGTTATTGATGAACAGGTTGCTAACTCCTACATAGGTTTTCTATTCAATCAATCAGATTTGGATGATAAAAATGTGATCTTGATGTATAGTTGATAGGAATAAGTTTCATGGAACTTGTTTCTGTACTGATTAATTAACAAATTCAAGTGTTCATATCACTAATCACTGTTTGTTTGTTTGTTATGTTTTCTTGTTAATAGCAACAACTCATTCTCGTGTAAGCTCATCGTTCAATGGCCAATCTTTACATCTATCAAACTCGAATTTCCCCAAACACAGCCAAATACACAGCACGCGCAGGTTCACTGTGATGATGGTGAAACCAACCATCCAATTCATACAGGGGACTAACGAGCAGACGATCCCAGACGTGAGGCTAACAAAGTCAAGGGACGGGACTAACGGCATGGCCATCTTCACGTTCACCGAGCCATCTGTTTTTGACTCATCCACCGTAGTTGGTGACATAACGGGCTTCTACATGATTGATGAGGAAGGAACAATTCAGTCAGTTGATGTGAATGCAAAGTTCGTGAACGGGAAGCCTGCTGGGATCGAAGCCAAGTATGTCATGCGCACTCCGCGAGAGTGGGACAGGTTCATGAGGTTTATGGAGAGGTATGCCGAAGCAAATGGATTGTCATTTGTGAAGAAATGAAGTGGTGAAAATCTTTTTCACTCTTCTGCTTTCAATTTTTTATTCTAGTTTCCATCTGTTGTTGAGTGAGAGAGATATTGAGAAGGTATATGTCATTTGATAAGATGTCCTCAAAGGTATGAAGGGTTTTGGTACTTGATTCCTTTGTCTGTTTTAAATCAGTTATTAGGTGGGAATTGATTGTTTGAACTACTTGAGCAAAGTGTGTAACACCTTGAGTTCTCAAACTGTATATTTTGAACTATAATAACCTGTCCTAACAGAGAATTAGTCTACCGTAAACTGTGCATTCTTTGGAGGAATGACTTTTTGTCAGTGTCTTGGTGACCATGTCACTCAAAGTGAGCTGTGAACCATGTCGAAGCATGCTGTTGACCGAGGCTCGACCCATGGACCACCTTCTCTCGCAGGGCTCAGCCCCAAGAAGGTGTGAGAATTAGTAGTTTCAACATCTCGAGCTAGGAAGGAGAGAGCCAAGCAGAAAATTCTTGTATGGCGAGGCCGTAGCCCATAGGAATACAAGTGGCGCAATGGAATCCTCCTCCGCCAAAACAGAGCTGTGGATGAAGGAGAGGTGCCAATGGAGCTTGGAGGCCAAGTACGAATGGGACAGCGCGTCAGACATCTAGGTGGAGCTGCATGATGTAGGTCTGCTTATCGTCGTGTGAATGAGAGAGGAGTAGTGCAGAAGAATAAGGTTTGATAATGAAATACTATTAAATAACCAAGTTTCAAATTTTCACAACCATCCCATTCGTGAATAAAATGACATCTCTTCGTGTGTATGATTTGGCCAAGCAGTAAAGAAGTTCGAGTCCTCAGTGGCTATATACTGCTCAAAACGACATTGTTTGATTAAAATAAGTATTTCAATCTTATTTCTTTCTTTTGTTTTATTTTCTTTTTACTATCCAACCATAATCAAAATTTGTGACTTCCGTTAAACTATTCTTCCAACCGGAGCAAGACGCAATGCGTTAATTAGAATTTACTAGTTAAAAATGAGGCTATTCTTACACGGAGTACAAAATAAAAATAAAATAACTGACGGATGATATTATTTTTTACATATAAAAAAAAAAAAAAAAGTACAGCCTAAATATAATAACAACCTATTACAAAAATATCAGACTATTACAAATTCAAATAAATTAAACATATTAATGGTGTCTGTACCATATTTTTCACAAATTGGGTGATATAAAAAACTTCATGAATTTCAATTATAAACTCACATTTTTTGACTGAAATTTTATATTAGTCCACATTTCTAACACTCCACATGAGAAAAATAATTATCTCACTCATAAGTCATAACAATGAAGAATAAAGACAATTAGGATAATACAAGGTGGTACCACTTGTCAGATCGAGTCATCTTTGGATAATTCACTGACATATAGTACTCCTAATATTATAAGCAGATTTATATGATCGCATAAGATAATCAAATTAATTGTATAACTGTTGATCTAGAAAGCTTTAGTATACATACCTCACCAGGAACCTCTACGCTCAACACAACAAGCTGAAAAATCCTGAATGTAGATTCAAATATTCTATAGTATATCCCATAACTCATCATTGTTTGGGATCGGTCTAGCCATCTTTTTTAGGCTTTGAAAAATATGGATCCCATTCATGAGGCCCTGCAGCTCGATCTTCACCCAGTAAATCATATTTCCAGCTAATCTCCTCTATGAAATCATCATCTCTACGCCCCTCAATTGTGTCCTTCCTCAGCTTTGTCACCTTGTCAATGACTGCGCTAACAGCCACGTCAAAGGCATCTCTAAACGTCTCCAGCTTCGAGCGAGGGTCAGCATATATCAGTTGTGGGATGAGATTTATAACTGCCTCTCTCATTTCCTTCACTCTCTCTGCAGAAATTTGACTTAGCCTTTGCTCTATGCTGACATTCTTACGAATGTCATCCTCTGGAAGGAACACAGAATATACCGAATAATTCTTTGGTAAATGCCAGGTGTACTGAATGTAGGCAGACCCTGGATGGGAAAACACGGGTATGCAACCAGCAAGCATGGAGTCGAACGCTGATCTTCTTGTGTATGAATCGCCTTGAGGTTGCATACAGAAAAGTGAGCTCTGAAACATCTGCATAATGCTACTCGGAGAATGACACTTACTTTCCCCAAAATCGCACTCCAACAATTTGCACACTGCCGAATTCTTGCATTGATCAATGATCTGTCCTCGGATTGATTTGGCATTCCCTGGACGGGGTGCTCCAGCGAAACAAAACAGATACTTCCTCTCAAGTTTCCTCATCCTATCCTGCCAAATGATCACATCAGCATCCTTAGCGGGATGGAAGTAGGTTGGATATGGAATTCCAAAATCATTTGCATTCCATGGACTTGATTCCACAACAAGCATAGACATGTTTTTGGACGATGGCAAGAACAAAAGCTTGTTACCCCAGTCTGACTCTTGGTCAGATAGTCGCCTGAAATCCCACGTTATCCTGCCAGCCACGAGAAAGTGATCCTTTCCTCCCATAATACTCCATTCAGGCGTTTTTGCAAGCCAATCAACCAAATCAAGAGACGCAGCATCCCTAGTTGATATGTTGTGCCCCCATAGATACCTAGCAATATCAAACCCAGCGTAGAAGGGCACAAAAATAGCAGCAGCAAGTGAAGAGTCATTCGTCAAGCACTCATACTGCTTCATCCGATTACTGAATATCACATCCACAGCAAACTGATTAGTCGCGTACCACCCAGTATTCGAGAAAACCCCCTCAACATTCTCCAGTGGAGGACCTAGACCAGCATTCGTGGTGAACTTACACATGTTGGTCCACAGACTAAGGCTCCTACACTCCTTAAGCATATCCTCATTGAACCTTGGAGGAAGATTATGAACATAAATATACCTCCCTCCACACGGATCGCTCTTATTCTCTACTGTCCTCAACGCCCTCACAAAAGAGTAGGTCGGCCTCTCCTCTTGAGGCCTATGAATAACATTGTTAGACTTCTCCTTATCCCCAGCTCGATCATTCGAAATGCCCATAGAACGACTAACTGGGGAGGGATACGTATCAACAGGCAGAGTGTTAACCGATTTAGCATTAATGGAAACGTGCTCTAATCGAGGAGAGCTATCAGCAATACTACCATTACCAATCACCATAAAATGAAAGCACAAGAGGCATAACCAAAAGAATGCTGATATTGCGGCTAACAAACAAAGCCGCGAATAATGCATTCTGCCATGCCCTTTCTCCATCAGATCAACCAACGGAACCTCAGCCGCCGAGCGGCGTCTCATCAAAAATCCGGCGACGACAAATTCACCTCACGAACTATAACACACGTCGTTGCGCAAAGCACTAAAAATCATATAAAAGGAAATCGAGATGCACCAGCACATAAACCCTAAAACAACAAGCTACAATTGAGATTCAGGATGCAAACTTGTACAGCAACAGAAATCGAAAAAATGCAGTCGGAATGAATTAAACAACAGGAAAAAGCGTAAACGAGCGGAAATTCAGCGGAACTAACCAGCAGAATAAGAATTGCAACGATTCAGCATGCGGTAATTTAGACGAGTAGAACAGAATCAGCTGATCTCACGCGGAAACTCATGAAGCTAAAAGGAAAAAAATATCAAATATCAAATATCAAAAATATCTTATTGTACAAACTAGGATTTTCTCTCAAAAATGTAAGCACAAAAAGGTTCAGAAAATGTAGAGAGAATTTGAGGAGAGAAAACGCAGTTAGTATTTATATTTCTATTCTCAGTAGCGAAAAGAGGTTATGGAAAGGAGGGAGGCGTATTGTAGCGAGGGAGAGCATGAGGCGTATTGTAGCGAGGGAGAGCAGGAGGCGTATGTTAGAGCCCCAAACGCCGTGGAAATCACCTTTGCGGTTGTCACACCGCCGCTGGACACGTGGATACATGCCAGCTCAATATAATATGGTGCATGAAATTCATGAAATTATTTAATTAGAATTAAATGAGATTTATATATTCTACGTAAATTGAAGACATTTACGAAACTATAATAAAATGCCGGTGGCTGCTAGCCTGATAGAAAAATTATAATAGGAGTACAATTTAGTTTTATCCTTACATTTGTATCTCCAATACATACATAGTTTATTTGGGTATTCTAGTATTTGTAGTGTGAATTTTATATTTGGTCTTATATTTCATAGTATTAACAAATATACTTATTGGATTTCCAATTATTGTGAGCTTCAAATTTCATTAAACAAGTATGTATATGAACTTTATTGGGATATCCTAATGCTTAAAATATAGTAGTAACATACTCGAGATAAATGTGAGCACAATGCATTTACAGCGTGTATCTACTTTACTATTTTGTGTAACAAAGATTTGATTTTGACTTTGACTACGAAATTGAATAATAATATAATATCCTTATTCTTAAAGAATAGTGAATCTGCGGCCGCAAAATGGATATTTAATTGAATTAAGTATGCTTAGATTTCCGCGACAAAAATACGATTAGATTGATTATTCATTAAAATAGTTATTTTCGGGATTTGGACACTAATTAATTAGATAGAATAAAACCGGGTTGCGTATCGGTTTTTGACCTATTAAAAATGGTTAAAAACTTATAATCTACTATTCCGCAGTACTTGATTTGAGTTCACTAATTAATTACTCCACTTGACATTAAGACAAACCTCAAAATCATGGAAACACAATTTAAAACAAAATTAATAAAATAAAAGAGATATAAAAACAAAAAATATTAGAAGACATTAGAAAAAATATAACTCATCTTGTGAAAAACATATAAAAACTAGATAATTAATTTTGGTTCATTGACGGACGTAGGTATAAAAAAGAAAATTATAAAGTAGTTAGTAAATAATTAGTCAAAAGACCATAATTGATTTAGTTTCAACCAAGTAGTACATTGGACAACAAAAAGTGGTATGGTACATATTTTATTTCAGCAAAAAAGTTGATTCCGTCGCTTTGGCGGTCCCCATACTCCTGCATTATACTACATATTTTGTTGATTAAGTTTCAGTTTGCTTTATACGTTTATTGTTCCACTCTAGGAGTATTAAAATTGGTATTGATAGTTTTAACTTGCATGAATTTATTATTTATTTATCCATCTAAAATTATAACGAAAATGAACAAATCAAAGTTTTTTTACTTAACTTATAGAATTAATGACAACAATTAATAATTTTCAGAGGCATTTGCATCATAATAACCATATAAAACAAAACAAATAATACTAAGATATTTGGCATTATAACATTTGTACGACATAATCAAGCTAAAAAATAAGCTAAGATTGAGAGAATGAGCGTTCCAAACGCAAGCAATAATACCAAACGTGTAGTAGAATCAGTTGCCTTATTCTTGGTCACAAGGCGAATCCCTCTATCCAAATCCAATCCTTCCAAAGACAAGCTAACTCCAGGGTCCCCCATTCTCACATCACTGCCCAACAACAGAGAGTTGTTGATGCCTTGCACATCATTATTTATGTATATATTTATGCTGCAGCTTCCCCGAGCCTCGCCGCCCTCATCATCCCCACCACCGGCTATCATCGACGCACCCACATTCCGGCCACTCAGCCTCACGTTTTCGAAGGCGCCGCGGATGATGGCTGGAGGGAAATGGTGGCTCATGGCTGCAGAGGACCTGAACCTGTTCTCTTTTTTGGGGGAGAAGTTTTTCATGGCTAGAAGTTTCTTGATCATATATAGAGATAGGTGTTTATGCATAGAGTTTTATATATAATGAGGGTGAAACAAGGAAAGTAGATATTCCAGTGGAATGACTTAATAAGCACTCAATCAAACTTTTGGGTTGAGGATATGCTTTACTCCTACCAAAAGCATTATAAGTTTGCTCCTAGCAAAATGTATAAATCACTAATCAAGTAGTTTAAGGGGTTTCTTTGATCATATTTTCCCTTTCAGTAAACAAGTTTATCCTTATTGTTTAGGGAGAATTTTCTTTTACTCTTTTTCTACCTTCAATGAGGCCAAAATGCTGAAATAGGATGACCACAATTCCCTTCCCAACACTTCACTAGTGAAAATACTAAAGTTTATTCACTTCATAAAGAAAATAAAACCTAGCTCTAAGTACAACTCTTTCAGTTGGTCATCACTATCAACCTCATCCTACCAAAACTTATTCTATTGTACACTTTCTGCCTCTGAAGGCGATACTCACACGGTCACACCCAACAATGGCATGGTTCTCGTTGGAGTTGGGCTACAATCCAGATGGTCGGTCACCTGTCACCGGCTCTTCAGCCTGATGGATCATCAGTAGCAGCTGGAAGTGAAGGAGAGCAGGTGGAGTGGGGAATGCGTGCTCATAGATAGAACAGAGCCTCAAACTGAGGACTGGTATCAGAAATCCGGAACACCACTGGACCGTGATGAGTACTCCGACACCAGCTTTAGGAACATGGACGATTTGTCCTCTAACAGTCGTGCTGGAGTATCATACTCTGCAACCCGACCTGCAAAACGTACATACAAATATCCAGAGGGATTAGTGTAGCTCCATGCGTGTTCTGCTAGCAATCCCATTGAAGGGGTAGGATTCAGTTTAGATAACTGCAAGATTAGTAGCCCAAATATGAGATTGCAAACACAACATCTAGCCTTTCATCTAGATTGCAATGCATAGGAAAATATAATGGGCCTTGAATGTGAAGAAAATAATGAAACTGGGCAGATGCATGCGCTTAGTGACATGAGCTATTGGCGGAGTAAGAGATAAGAGAAACTCCATGAAAGTACAAGCAGGACCTGAACTATTCACAATCATAATTCATAACAGGTGCAGAAAGAAGAGGTTCGCACCAACGTATATTAGAAATTTAGGCTAAGCTTTTTTTGGTTTGACATATTCTCTCAAAATAAAAACCAAAGACAAATTTCCATTTCATCCACTATGATATTCTTAATTTCATACACATGAAATTATTACTATCGAACTCCTTCAGAAAAGACCATTTGTATGACTCTCACAAGGTAACGCGTGATAAGTCTAGTATAAGTGAAAATCTGAAAGGGTATAGAAGCGCACCATCACTGAGGACCAAAACCATGTCGCTGTCAATCACAGTTGGGATACGATGAGCAATTGTGCATACAGTGCAGTCCTTAAATTCTGATCTTATTATCTTTTGGATGAGGTTATCCGTCGCAGAGTCAACCGAGGCCGTTGCCTCATCAAGAACCAAAATTTTCGCCTGTTTAAGTAAAGCTCGACCAAGTGATACCAGCTGTCGCTGGCCCACACTCCAGTTATCTCCATTTTCTATAACTGTGAACATCAGATACAACAAATCACTTCTTGTTGCTCAAAACTACGTAGGTTGGGCTCATTTGCCACTTAAGAAGCTTGATTCAAGTTAACTACTAGGATAGTTGCGTACCAGGTGTATCAAGCTTTTGCTCTTTTTGACGAACGACATCACCTAGCTGTGATTTATCAAGTGCCTGTCGCAATTGATGTATGGAATGAAATCATGAAAATTTTCAAGAATTGGCAACAAAACACCAAACATTGAACAAAATTCGTTAAAGGACTGGTTTTTTATATCATCTTAAGAAATCAACATTCAGCATTTGTGTCCAAATGGCTACCTGCCAAACATCTTGATCCGGATGCTCCCCAAGTGGGTCTAGATTGTCTCTGATAGTTCCTTCAAACAATGTTGGATCCTGGGGAATGATGCTCAGCCTGTTCCGCAGGTCGTGAAGACCAATTTTTGAAATATCAATATTATCAATAATTATTCTACCCCCGGCCGGCTCAATCAACCTAAACAGAGCCTGGATCATGGTCGATTTACCACTTCCAGTACGCCCAACAATTCCAATTTTCTTTCCACCTGGAAATATGCAGGAGACACCATGGAGCACGACAGGAAGACTCTCCTTGTAACGAACCTGTAGAGGACAAGATAGTCAGATAGGACTCTTTAAGTTCATCTCACTCCCAGCTTTACTTAACTCTATCACTGCTTGAGCGCAATCGGCTTATAGCATGCTAAAGACTCCATAAGTACATTACGTGGAAATTTGGGCATATTTCAAATTTACAATGATCAAGCTGGTCCGACTAGAATGCAACACTATGTACAAAGTTTTAAGACAGAAAAGGATGGATAGGTTTGCCTCCTTGGATAGGATATTTATGCTTACACTTGACATCTAAAAATAAATAAACAGGAAGGTAAACAGAACAAAAAATATAGCATACCTTTAAATCAATTAGTTCAATTGTGCCATTTTCAGGCCATGAAGATGGAGGTCGCGAGTCTTCAATAACTGCTGGTGCTTCGCTAGGTATATGGCAGTATTGATGAATCCTTTCTATGGATATGATTTTGTTTTCAAGCTTGCAAAAGCTAAGAATCCAACGTGATAAGCGGTTATTCATATTGAGGCCATATGTCACTGCAAGGCCAGCCATACCTGACGAAGATTTTACAATTAGAATACTAATAAAGTGACCTGTTGTCCAGCATCTTCTTCATTATTTTCTCAAAGAATGTAATTAACAGCTCATATACAATAAGTCACAGTTAGCTCAGCATATCTGTTATGTAGATTCTAGATAGACGTCCTTTTTTATCTAATGCTTACAAACAAAATAACTTTATTCATGTATGAAGTTTTTCATGATCATCACAGTAACATATACATAGACAGAAGCCATCATCCCTTTTGTCCAAAGTTCACATATGACAAGAAAGTGTACGCTTTCTCCTCATTGAGGTAAAAGTAAAAGGTTATAGAAAGTCTCAACTAGATAAAGACTAGAAATAATTAACACTTTTGGCATGAAAGAAGAGTGATTTACTTACTTGGATCTATACTTCCAGCAGGTAAGCTCACAAGCAAGACTATGCAAAAAGCAAACACAAATGTGGACAACAATTCCATGCGCAAACAAAGCCATTCTATGGCTGCAACACTGCAAAAGAATGGACGAGCAAAGCAATCGAGAAGATAAAGATTCCTCTTCATGAATCTCTTTTCTTGCCCAAACCCTCTGATTGTAGCTGCTCCAGCAATAGATTCAGCAAAAAGATGAATTATTGGAGACTTCTGGATACTAACTATGCGGACTAGTTCTCTGGATGAAGCCATGTAATATTTCTGCACATGTAAAAGAAAAACGAACCACATCTTATTTCTCAATAAATCTTGAAAAGGACAATTATTTACACGTCATAATAACGATATAACAGAATTGAACAAGTGCATGCTAATGAGATTCAAAATACTCATCATCAAAGTCATTCGAATAAAACCATGCAACACAAGACAAATGATAAATCATAATACATATAGTTCATCGTGATGGATTCAAATATATAAGCCACAATATAATGCAAACATGCTGATCATGCTTTATGTGGCTATTTTGGGCATATATTTTAAGTACATTTATGGCCATCCATGCATAAAGCCATAAACCAAAGATGATTATCTTGTTGGTGCAGACAGGTACATGCATTTACTTAGTTTACAACATCTGAACCACCAATTTACATAGAGGGAAGAATTTTCTTGCCATAATTACTCACCTGCATCCACACGCAAGCAATTGCCATTGGGATTACAAGAAGCAAAACTTCCCAGGTCACTTGTGTCATTACACCAATAATGCCAAGAAGTTGAATGGTTGTTGAAGCAAAGCCACCAAGTCTGAATGGAATATCAAGATCAACAACACTTTGATCAATTGACACCTGGTAATCACAGAAGATCATAAGAGGTGAACAAATGTTGAGAATTTTGGATGTAAAAACAGAACGACAGGGCATGAAAACCCATACCCAAAGCCCAACGTCAAGAATAGAAAAGGAAGAAGGGAATGGAACATGGCTTACACGATTCAGTATTCGTCCAGATGGAGTAGAGTCAAAGAAAGACATTGGCGCCCTAAATACTGTTCTGAGCATTTTCAGAAATAATTTTTGTGCAGCTGCAAGACCAAATGTAGCGACAAGAACAGCCCTGATAAATATGAACCAGGAGCTTCCAAAGGCAAGTGCCATATAAACACCAATAAGCATCATGCTACTGGTTTTAGGTTCGTCCCCAACAGTCTGTGGATTTGCCCAAGCCATCCACCAACTACTAGCTATTTGAAGGACCTGAAACATTGTTTGGGCAAGAATAATCAATGGAATCAATAAACCCTTATATGCAGCTGTCATATATGACAAATACACTTTCATGCTGACTCTTCCGCGCTCCCGCTCCTCATCCTGCACAAGCTGCTTTTTCCTTGAACGTTTAGCTTTCTTTTTCTCTTTAATTGCTTTCTTTTCTGATGAGGATACTCCTTCTTGGACTTCCTTTGCCAAACCAGTAATACTATTACTAGCTAAATTGGAATTTTCAACTGTGAGGAGAGACTTAAGATGATCATTTTCATCAGATTCTTCAGAAACTAGGTTGCAAAAATCCATCGCCTCAATTGCTTCATGATGAGCCTCCACCAATGTACTAAAATCTGTTCCTGCTTGCAAGAGTTCATCATATATTCCAGCTTGAATAATCTGACCTTCTTTCATAACCTACACAATAAGGTAGAAGGGATGCTGAAAGAACAGAAAGGCAATATGAATGTCTAACAACTATATATAATTCGTCTGAATCATTTATCTCCCAAGAAAGGAAGCTCGACTTCCCAGAACCAACCACACCACAGACAGCCACACGCATTCCCTTCTCTACCTTGACATGTATGTTGGAAAGGGTTGGAGTAGGCGAACACTGATCCCAACAGAAGTCCCCATTTGTTATTTCTATGGCCACATTTGAAATGCCTCTGGGCAAGGTAGTGATTGCATCTTCTGGAAGCTCTTCCTCCTGCAGAAATGCAGAGATCCGATCAAGGGAGACTTTAGTCTGTGCCATCATGGATACCAAGTCAGGAAAATTTCTAAGTGGTTCTTGCAGGATCCGGAAAGTAGCCAGAGCAGAAAGAACACTGCCAGCTGTAAGCTGACCACCTAACAAAATGCAAGTCCCGAATGTAATAGCTGAAACAAATATAGGAGAGCTCCAGAATATAAATGTGATGAAAGCCTGAGAGTAAAGAGCTTTCCGCAGATACTTGAACTCCACATTCCGCATTTCTTCCAGAATCAAGCGGTACCTATCCTCCCAAGCCTGAGACTTCAGAATTCTCATGTTCCTGAGGCATTCTGAAGTCTTCCTCATCCTATCATCCTTGGCGGCCATCAACTTGTCTTGATAGCTTTCCTGAATCCTTGCCACTGGAACTGTTGCAATAATGGATACAACAGTGGCAATGAGAGTGGCAAGTGAAGCAATTCCAACGTTCTTGTACAGAATTGCAAGAGCAAGGATAATCTGGAGAGGAAGCATCCATATATCATGCAGATACCAAGAAAAATCCCCTACTCTCTGAACATCCACGGCCATATAGTTGACAATCTCTCCACTAGTGTGATTTTGCCTAGCTGAGCTTGAAAGCTTGAGGCCTTTCCTGTATACCATTGCTGTGAGAGCTGACCTAACATGCATACCCATAATATCAACCCCAAGATACCACTGTCGGCTTGTTATAGTCTCCAACAACTTTGCAGTGAACAAAATTCCAGCAAGAACATAACCCTCATTCGGATAAGTCCCCTTTCCACATAGGTAGTCCACAAAGTAGCTTATCATATATGGTCCGACATATGAAACCAAAGTGTTCAGCCCCGCAAATATTGCATTGCGCCAAGCTTCTTTCCAGAAAGACTTGAGGATAGCCCAAGCTAGAGACGGGGTTTTCTGAGGATCCTTGGCTTTCAGTTTCTCCCAATTTGAGTTCAATATCTTGTAATTGGTCTTGGAGCGGTCTTTTGGTGCAAGCAATGGAATATCCTTAAGCTCCAGTGGCCTTTTTGCTCCAATTGAAAGAAGTGGGTCCAGCCATGAAAGAGAGATCAAACTGAAAAGCCCAGCTTCACTGTAAGGAGTAACCTTAAGACACCCTGCTTCTTCTTCAAGCAGCAATGGCTCTTGAAGATCAGAGTTCCTACAGACTTGGATACCAGTAACACCCCCGAACGCAACAAAACAGATAAAAGCAAGAGCTGGGGTAACAATAATGTTCGCTAAAACATGAGAATCCAAGTGGCCTGATCCTTCTTTAAGAAATCCTTTACCATCATCATACAACATACACAGAGAAATAATAAAAGATGCAATCCACCAAACTCTCAACAACAGTGAATATTTCTCAGCAGCCTTGTATTTACAGTAAAGAACTGAAAAGCTCAGCACAAACCAAGCTAAACTTAGAGCTGCAGGCAGCAATAGCACAGTCCAACCAGAATTTCCACTCGCCTCCCGTATCAGACCAATTCCATCATACCCTAATACGAATATGTAAACCAACAAAACATAAAAGCAACACACCACCGAAGCTTTGTAGCTTTTGCCAATCACAATGTTATGAGCTTCCTCAACATCTGCAACTCCATTCTGCCTAACATCCCCATCACTCCCAACCAAGTCCTCCTTCCACAGACGAGCCCTGCCAAAACACAAGGCAATATACCTCGCAGACACAATCAACACGAACACAAGAACCAGTGCCAAATTGAAGCAAAATGAGGCCAATTCCAACAAGGACAGCTCCCCAAAGGCAAGCGCCACACCATTTGAAGCTCCAGCAATAGTCGTTTCAGCAGCCAATAAAAGATTGATACCCATAATAATCACCAATATTCAAACCAAGAACGCCAACACTATGAATGAAGTCCAGTGGCAACGTTAAAACGGGCGAGGGATCTAATAGTGCGAAAGGGCATTTCACCATCTGGCAATATAATGCGCAACGAATTGACAAGTCACAGACGCAGACAAAAACAATCTGCACACGGAAACAAATACATCTTTTTCATCAAAGCCAAATACAGAAAAACAGAGCAGACAAAAGGGGAAAAAAACAATCACACTAAAACTCCTCTCTCTCTTTCCTGTCAAATCACTTCTAACTTTTTGTACCTTGCCTCTATATTGCATACAAAAGTGAAAAAGGTGGGGAGAGAATTGAATCTGAAACATGTCATTCTAGGAAACATCGGAAGTGACCTGCGCTTGTCTTCACTCGCCAGCCTCCGGTGATCGCCGAGCTGATTTCTGCAAAATCGAGTACAAATACTCCACTGCAAATGATGAGGGAGGCAGCACCACCAAGCCACTGCTGCAGGAAGTAGGATTTTGCAATAGAGACGGTGGTATGCAAATCAGCAAATGTGTGTGTGAGAGAGACAGAAACAGAATGAGGTGAGAGATTGAAGATCTACGTGTATACAACTACATGATCTCATCATTTCACAGACTAGTATACCTAAAATAAATCTACTTTCATTTTCAAAAATTATTAAATACAAATTTCTTTTCCTACTAATCATATAAATTTAATCATCTATTCATATCACCTCAAGGCTCAATGTAAGCAGATAGGAGTTTTATATAAGTATTTATTTTATGGAATAGTATATAATAGAGTGTGAGTATAATTAATTTATAAATTGTAGGAATTATTTATTATTTATAGTAAAAATAAAATAAATTTTTTATTGGCAGATGGATCTAAATGATAAAACTCAAATTCTAATACCGGACTGGTGGAGTATTAACATCGTGTTGCTCCCAAAAATTTTAATATTTTAATTAAATGCTGGATAAAGTATTAATTTTATGAATGAATGTTTTGATGAGCTGAATTGACAATTGTGTTAGTGCCGTGTGACAGCATAACTCTGACAAAAATTGGTGATGAGATATGTATTCAGGGGAAAAATCAATTTTACACCATTATGTATAGACAGGTGGCTGGATAAGGATCTCCTCGTCCACTTTTCTTACTTTACTCCTCATTCATTCTTTATTCACCTTTTACAATAAGTGATGATAGATTATTTTATTATATTGTGAGGAATGAAGTAGAAAAAATAGATGAGGAGATTCTTATTTGGCTGAGGTTGGGTTGAGTTGGGTTGGATAATTGGGTTGAATTGAGCCAAAATATAAAGAAGGCTACTAAACTTATTAGAGAGATAAAGAGAGTTAGGTCCATATACTAATATATCATGTGATTTATTTACTTTTGACACTATGTGCATATCCATCTAACTTATTATGATTTGGTATATCCACCAAATCATTATTAAACTGGGATAGTCGGTCGGTTTTAAACTAAAATTTATTATAGTGAGCACATGATTTTTTTTGTTAATTAATTCAATTTCACCGAAAGAATTGGTTCAAATTAAAGTAATTGTAGCATGGTTATGCTTGGTTTCATAAGAATAGTAGTATGGAGTACTATACAAATTTTTATTGGACAAAGTTTCACAAAAAGATCACTGTGGAATTGAAAAGATATATTCAGAAAAATTATGAAGTTATGTTCAATATCGTAACTTTTTAAAATGACTATAATTATTTTGTAATTTTGACATTTTGTTTAATTGTCCAATTTATTAGTATTTGGAGAGAATTATATATGACTCGGAAGCTAAAATCCATTATTTTTTTATAAATTTGTATAAAAGTATGACTTACAAAAGTCACTCATATAATTCCTTTCTAATCTAAATTAATTGGACAAGTGTGAAAAATGTTAAATTTCTGATATAGTTAACTATACTTGAAAGTTACGAAAAATGTAACTTGGACCAAATAAGATTGGGATGTATTATATACACTATATTAACTATAGTCTACGTATCATTTTATAAAATAGACCCCCAAATTCATTAACAATATTTCCATTACATTTTTCCTAACTTTCCTATTTTACCAATTACGCAACTAAACCCGTGTTATGTATAATTTTATCTATTTTTATACATGGAAGTAGTCTATAAAAGTAGGTTTTACATTCCATTAACTTTTCAAATCACTTTCCATTACATTTCTAAAAATTCATGTTGGATTAATAAATTTTACGAAATAGAGAAAGTAATACAATCAATAATGACTTTTTGTGAGTAATATACAAATCTATAAAAAATATGATGGATTTTAGCTTCCGCATCATACACATTTTTTTTCTAAATACAAATAAATTAAATGGTTAAATAAAATGTGAAAGTTGGGATATGATGATCATTTCATAACTTTCTTAAATTAATGACTCGCAACTATCTCTACCATCTACATTATATATGACAACAAGATTTTGAGAGTTTTGGTTTAAGACTACCATCTTTCATCTCCAAACCAATTGTTCTTCTCCTTAGGACCAGTGGGACCATCTTCGCCGTACAGCTCCAACGGCAACTTGCTAAGAATGTTGTTCATAGAATTCCTGAACAAGGGCGGCAAGCGTTTGACAATATTATCCAACTCTGTTCTGGAATCATATACAATTCTTGGCCCCCATTTCCTCATATATTGTAACCAACAAGGTTCTTTGACTACATCTCCAAGATACTCAGCTGCAACGACTTCATATTGCCTGCTTGAATCAATGAAGTAGTCACTGCTAGCAGCATCGTTCCTTACTCCAATACCGAGTTTTGGATTGCCCTGGATGTAGGTTCCTGGGTGAGGATAGCTAGCATGACCATTTCTTGATGAATAAATGATGGCTTTGTTCCCCTCAATAAACTCCAAATCATAAGCATCTACCCATCCACCTCCACTATGTTGGGAAAAGTATATGCTCCACAGCTCCCCCGTGAAATTGCTTATCCGAAGAGTGAAGTGCTCCCAGTCACCTACATGGCGACCAACCTTGCTGAGGGCAATGCTCATCATCCCAATCTTCAATGTGCTCGGCCCGTTGAAAGGGAAAAAAATCCACATTACAATATCCGTGAAAGTCCCTCCAAACGCTGGTTTAACATGTAGATAAAGAACAGTACTTTCTATGTTTCCATGCTTAAGTTTCTCCCTCCCATCATCATAGGGCAAATCTATCCAATAATGTCCATCGTTTGACCCTCCACCGGGAAGAACGGATCCTTCAGCGTCAATGGCTTGTACTGACTCACCTGTACTATACAAGAGTGCTCCATTTTGGAAGAACCATGAGACTGAAGATGGCAGATAGACCTCATTAGGGTGAAAGAAAACAGTAGGTCCGTAATGCTCGACGATTGTATGAATTTGATCCATGGTGGGCATTGCATGTAAACTAGGGTCCAAGTTCTTCAAGCATGCAATATCAAGCTCTTCCCCTAAGCTACATTTACTATACAATGCACTGCAATAGAAAGTACCCGTTGATACACCTCGTCCATATATTCCACGATTTAGAGGCCTTGCATTCCAAACAGTAAGAGGGACTTTCAAATATTTGGAATACGTGCATGCTATCAAAGGACAAGCCTGACATGTATCAGTTAGGTCAGCACGAACACATTTCACCTCACTTGTCTCTGGTTTCTTCAACTTGTTGGTCACCACAAAGCCCAACGCTTTATAGCCCTCCGGCGGCTGTGGTAACCAGAAGTAACCGCATCCATCAAAGTTCTCATCTATTCCATCGTATGAACTCCATACTAATGAATAATCCACAGGATCCACGAGGGCTGACATGTGGTTAGAACTGTGGGTCGAAAGATCATGTCCACCAGCTGCTTCCCTAACAACAAGAACAAAGCCTCGTAAAGGCTTTTTATCTGATTGACAATAGTGACCAAGACAATAGAATCCATCAGGGATTAAAATTGGTTTATAAAAGCTAATACTTTGTTTCCCGTTCGTGGAAGGGTTGGAACACCAAATAAACTCAAAGTCAGTTATTTGGCAAACCTCTAATTCTCCTAATTCAATCCTTGAGGTAGCGAATCCATAACCTGTGTATATTTAAATCTAGTTAGCTCATAGCACAAGCAAAAAATGAATAGTAAAATCTATCATACCACAAGTATAAAAAGACAATCATCAAGTTAATTTAAAAATGGTATGATTTCACAAGGATGAAAATGATTATTCGATTCCACAGAAAACAGAGTAACTTAGAGCACATTCCTTATCCATATTTCATTCTAGTTTAAAATACAAACTGTGAAAGTAATCAACTCTAAAATAATGCACATCGATCATGAACACCAAAACTCTCAAGATTATCAACTTGATTGTTATGAGCATGCTATAGACATCAGAACTTGAATTCACATAGCCTAAAAATGATGAGAATCAATCTTAGAAATGAAAGCCAACAACAAAATCTCTCCTTACAATTAAAAAAAAACACAAATCTCTAAAATCTACAAAGGCGAATCGATCCGCTTGGAGATCGAGATGACGTACCTTGGGGCCATTGTGGAAGGGGTTCGGGCAGAGAGTAGAATTTGGGTTCGGGTTGAGTGAAATCGGTGACATTGGTCCATGACAAACATTTACATCCCAACCTCTTAAGCAACCAACACCAATTAAGGATAGCACCAAAAACCACATGAAGAATTCTCAGGATTTTGGTGAAAATGTGGAATTGACTCAACGTAAAAAGCGAAATGAATCGTTGATTATTTGGGAATTCTTCTTCATGCGATGTCCGTCTCTGTTTCCTCCTCATAACGGTTGTCAGAGAATCGAGAATTATTGGTGCTGATGCGACCCGATATCCGACCCGAATTTGTTGTGCTGGTTATTTGGGCCGGGTCTATCTTTCTTTATAGATTGTCTTGGCACGTCATTGAAAGTGGAAACGGGTCAAAGACAAGCACGCAAAATGCAATTATAAATTACTACTCCTAAATTACTTGATTTGCCCCAAAATGTAATACGTAGATTTACAAATGGCATGTGACAAAAAAGTTAAAGTGGAATCCTATTCGATCCAACGTGGTTCAATTTTTTAATAGCATGTGGTATATATTTTATTCATTAAAATAAGTACTCCATCTATCCTGCTTTTTGGCACTCGTTTTGAGAAAAATGATAATAAATTAAAATTGAGAGAAAGTAAAATAAATAATAGAATAATGTATATACGACTCTCTTCTGTATTATTCTATCTTTTACTTTACTTTCTCTTCACTTTAACTATTTATTATCATCTTCACAAAATAACGGCAAAAAAAATTCAATCACTTGAGTTGGGACGAAGGGAGTATTAATTTTTATAAGGAATAATTTCATTTTAATAAATTACTTCCCTCGTCCTCTAAGTGTCCCACTTTGACTTAGCACAAGTTTTAATAAATGTTAAAAAAAATTGAAAAAGTTAATGAAAGATGGGTCTTATTTTTATATATTGTTATGATAATAAAAAAGTGAGTGAAATGATTAGTATATAATTTAAGGTCTATTATAAAAAATAATAGTAAAAATGAAGTGTGATAATTAATAAGGAATAAACCAAATAGAAAATTTGAACACATGATTAAGAGACGGATGGAATACTATTTTTTAATCAACACAAATGTTACTTTCCTTAAAAACAATTGATTTGTTCACGATATGAATCATATTTAACATAATTAATTATAGGGTAAATTGCAAAACAATATTATTAAATTTTGTCATTTTAGTAAATTTTTACTATTGTCTTTTCAAAATAATTAATTACCCCCTCCATTTCACAATAAGAATCACATTTTATCATTTCAGTTCTTCCCTCAATAAGAGTTCTTTTCACTTTTACTATAATGTGACTCCTATTATGGGGAGCGAGTATATCATAACTTTGAATTTTTTAAATTGTCAAATGGCGAAAAATATCAATAAGCTACGTGCCTGAATTTACTGATGTAGTGAATACATGTGTAAAAATTTAAGATGTGACTGACTATGTGTATTAAAAGATATATGGTTAGGGATCAATCCCTACCTTAGGTATAGAGCCGTATTAAATCTTTGGGTCAGTTGTCCTATACTTCAAAGTGCCTATAAATTAGCACGGGAAAAAGTCGATGAGAGCACCGATAAATACCATTGGTCTTATAACAAAAAAAGAGACGTAGTTTAAGTATTTGAACGTTTTGTCCATCAATACATAATTTCTAGAGTGAACTAGTACATGTTTTATGAAACACTCCTTACTCATTCAATAAGCCGAATGAATAAGTAATGTCACTATTTGATATGCAAGACACTCATAAGAAATACTCCATTTGTTCCGCGGCAATTGAAGCATTTCTTTTCGATACAAAGAATAAGATATGGTTATTAGTGAGTTAAGTTGATTTGGTAATAAAATAATTTTAATGATGGGATGTTTTTAATTTTCAATTCAGTATATATGATGATTAGATTCATTATACTTTGTTTAACTGGACAGTGATCAATTGCTAATTAATTAGCAATCCCAAATTAATACTAAATCTTAACCATTAGATTAGAATATAAATAATTCCACATTGATTATATTTTAAATTAAAAAAATTAATAAATAAAATTAGAGGGTATTAATGTAATTATCTCTCATTAAAATCATCTTAAAACTTTAAATTTATGTAACTCTCTCGATTTAAATTATTTTTTCGCAAAAAATATATCAAATTAAAGATAATTTTATAAGGATTCCAACGAGATCTCAATTGCATATGTTCCGACGACGTTCGGATTATAAAATTTAATATTTTTTATTTTAAATTTCGTAAATGTTGATAACCAGATTTTTATCAACAAATACATCAAAAATTCTCAATAAAACCATGTAAAAATCACAATAAATATGTGTTGATATTTTCTTGTACTAGTGTTGATATTTTATGTCATATTGTTGATATTTGTAATACACTATGTTGATATAAAAAAACATTCACGAAAATTATCATATGATAACATAATGACGATGTTACCCTTTTGTTGATATTTTATCTACTATTTATTGAGATTCGTAAGATTTAATCTCAACCACTCATTTTAAAATCTAAGGATAAAGATTTGGTCTTGATTTTGGATTAGGATGCTATAAGCATCAGAATATGATCGTTGTTTAACTTATCTATATATGAGTAATTGAATGTCTCATATTATTTGATCTAAAATGTCATGTTTTTATTTAATTTTCAGTTTGTTCTATTTAATTTGAACTTTGATCTAAAATGTCATGTTTTTATTTAATTTTCAGTTTGTTCTATTTAATTTGAGCAATGGAGAAAAAAAATCAAATAAAACCAGAATTACATAAAAAATGAAAAATGTCATGTTTATTTATTTTTCAGGTTCAATTTTTGTTCTATCTAATCCAAATAATGCAGAAAAAATCAAACAAAATCAGATTTATATAAAAATGAAAAATGATTCAAAATATCATGTTTATTCAATTTTCAAATTCAGTTTTTGTTGTATTTATTCTGAATAATTGAGAAAAAAACCCAAATAAAATCAGATTTACGTAAAATGAAAAATAAGGAATTTAATTTTCAAGTTTGAGATTGGGTTTAGAATCCGAGCCTTAGAGGGCGTCATCGCAGAATCTGAAAACAAGAAGGGGAAATTTGCATATCATCGCGTCACCGATCCTAGATCCGGCGAGACTTGTTTGGTTAATCCATCCATCGAGCCCGCAGCTTTCCGTCATAGAGAAATTAAGGTTCAGGCAGAGAGAGTGGAAGAGAGAATCGGGTGGAAGAGGGAAAAACGAGATGAAGGAAGAGAAAAAGGGGTGCGATGACGAAAATTAGGGTTTGAGTGCGCATCTGCTCCGGGGAATGAACGTTTTTTTGGGGTTGGGGATGATGAATTAATAAAATTACAATTAATGGATAATAAGGGATGGTTACTTGTTCACATCCTAGAAATAATTATGAAAACATGCTTATTACTACTACTATCTTATGATAATATATCCATCAACAAACTTAAGAATTAAATCACTACCTATTCAGAACACGAAACTTTCAGAGTTCTAAACTCAATATTTAACTCACAAAATAAAACCATGATCGAAAGTTTACCTCGACTTTGCCGTATCCCACCAATTAAAAATCCGATTTCTCCTTTCAATAGCAGGAGAATATTTGCTTTCAAGATTATTTCATAAAATAATGGAGTTATGTCCTTTAAACGTGTGGAATATATCTATTCACTTTAATATGTTGTCTAGACTTATCGTTTGGCTTCTACACACATTTAACTTCATTCTCACTCTGCTAAACAAAAAAAAAGTTCGGGAAATCAGTTTTAGATTAAAAGACTAAATTGTCTGAAAAAAAGTTCGGGAAATCAGTTTTAGATTACAAGACTAAATTGTACGCGGGATCGATGTACAAGGTCTTACAAGAGTGGAGGGCCGCCACGACCCCACGGAGAAGATGTTTCTTCGGGAGATGCTCGGAGCATGCGTGCCGTTTAGCGCCGCGAGGGCACGGCTTACGAGTTCGACATGGGCTCGGATACCGCGGTGCGGCGGCGAAGGCGCGACGCGGCGGAGACGGCGACGGAGTGAGAGCGGCGGGGCCCGTGTGTTGAAGCCCTTTTTTTTAGAAAAGAATCATGTATTTTTTTTTTTAAAATATTTGTAATTTTTTTTTAATGGAATGGATTATTTTTCCGTATATGTGTCGTAAATTTAATTCCATATTTTAGTAATTTTAATTCAGTAAATGTAGTATATTTTGAATTATTTTTATTGGCGGGACCTATGGCCTTAATCGATGTAGGGGTGGTTTTTTTAATGTTGCGACGTGGCGGGGAGAGAATGGTGGCTATTACCATTGCGGATGCTCTAATAGTAAAGGACAATTTTGATTCTAAACGAATGAAATTTGGTCTAAAATAATTAATTTTGAAAAATAAGTCTATGACAAATGAAAATTTAGCTGAAGTAGTTATTTTTTTACAATTCCGTCAAAAAATTAATGGTTAACGCTAATTGCATGGCCGTTAGTTTTTTACGGAACCGTAAAAAAAGAACCACTACGACAAGGATTTCAACTTTTATGGACTGTTTTCAAAAAGTTTTATTTTAGATCAAATTTGTATTTTCGTTATATGTGTAGACAAGATTGACATTTACTCTCTAGTTAATTCGACATGAATTATATTCTAATTCGTTCTCTAGTTAATTCGGACATGAATTATATTCTAATTCGTACTATATTACTTTAATTCTTGATTTTCTCATCCTATCTCATAACTTATGGAAAAATATAGTACCTATATTTGTTAATTATACTTAATTTCCATATCGAATTATTTTGTCGAAAGTCTTCTCCGGTTTCCTAATCAGAATAGCAATTCTGTCTGGGCCCAATATTTGTTTGGGTATACGTTTAACCCCTAGCTTTTCCAGATTTCACACCACATAACCTTAGCAAAAAAAAAAAGCACCGTTAACCCCTAGTATTAAACTTATTCACGAATGACGTTATTTTTCAAAAACTTTTTAGGACGAGAACGTCTCCCAGGTCATGGACGGCAGTTTTGTACTCCCTTTGTACATTCATAATTTACGCATTTTTTTTTAACACGGAATTAAGAAATAAATATTTAGTGTGCTAAATGGGTACGTGATAAAGTAAATAAAGTAAGAGAGAAAGAGAAAGAAAATAGAGAGAATAAAGAAGAAAAGAAAAAAATATATAAATAATAAAATACTAGAAAGAACGATGTATATGAAAATGACATAATCGAAAACTTTGATTCACTCATATGCAGGTAGGCCACATCAATATGTTGCATTTCCAATGCTATGTAGGAACTTTCAAAGTTACGGAGAAGAATTTATTTTAATTAAGTGTAATAGCTCATCTATTTCCTTGTATTAGTGTCGGTTTAGGAACTACAAAGACGTGATCTCGACTTTAGAATAACCTAAGTATTTTCTTTATGTGGAGGTGTAAAATACAAGGATTATTATTTCAAGAGATATATTGAATACATATTTTGGAATTTACATACACAAATAGTCTACAAAACATTAAAGTACTTTTGGAAAATGGAAATACAAGAGATATATTGGATACATACTTTGGAATTTACGTACACAAATAGTCTACACTTGGGAGCACCTGGAATCTACACACACATTTTTGCTTACATCATAAGGCACAATAATTTTGGGGATACAACACTCCACTTTAAAGGTCGTCATCTTCAGTGGTCTAATCGGTTTGTGCTCGGTGTATATACAACAGAATCTCCAATAGTTGTAGAGACAAGAAGATTTTGAGAGTCTTGGTTTAAGGCTACTATCTTTCATCTCCAAACCAATTGTTCTTCTCCTTAGGACTAGTGGGACCATCTTCACCATACAGCTCCAACGACAACTTGCTGAGAATGTTGTTCATAGAATTCCTGAACAAGGGGGGCAAGCGTTTGACGATCTTATCCAACTCTATTTTGGAATCATAGACAGTTCTTGGTCCCCATTGCCTCATATATTGTAACCAACAAGATTTTTTGACTACATCGCCAATTGAATCGGTTTGCATGTAAATTAGGATCCAAGTTCTTCAAGCATGCAATATCAAGCTCTTCCCCTAAACTACAGTTACTACACGATGCACTACAATAGAAAGTACCCGTGTGGATACACCTCGCCCATAAATTCCACGATTTAGAGGCCTTGCATTCCAAACAGTAAGAGGACTTTCAAAAACTTGGAATACGTGCATGCTATCAGGGGACAAGCCTCACATGTATCAGTTAGGTCAGCACGAACACATTTAACCTCATTCATCTCTGGTTTCTTCAACTTGTTGGTAACACCAAGGATTTATAACCCTAAGGCGGTTGTGGTAACAAGAAGTAACCGCATCCATCAAAGTTATCATCTCCTCCATCGTATGAACTTCATACTAATGAATAATCCACAGGATCCACAAGGGCCGCCATGTGGTCATAACTGTGGGTCGAACGATCATGTTGACCACCAGCTATTTCTCTAGAGACAAGAACAAAGCCTCATAAAGGCTCTTTATCTAATTGACAATAGTGACCAAGACAATAGAATCCATCAGGGATTAAAATTGGTTTATAAAAGCTAATACTTTGTTTCCCATCCAAGGAAGGGTTGGAACACCAAATAAACTCAAAGTTAGTTATTTGGCAAACCTCTAATCCTCCTAATTCAATCCTTGAGGTAGCGAATCCATAACTGTATGTTTGAATCTAGTTAGCTCATAGCACAAGCAAAGACTGAATAGTAAAACCCCGTACCAATGGAATGCATAAGACCCCTTATCAATAGAAAATAAACATGAAATTCTCAATTTGAAAGAAGAATTGCAGAACCAAAACTAGAAATGAATACCCCTATTCGCCTAACTGGATTATGGAAAAAATTAAGAATTTGGCCCTTGTGTTGTAGCGCATCGTTGTGGCTATAGAATTTCAGAACCAAGAGAAAAAAGTTGTAACGCCCCACTTTTTGAACCCTAATTTTTTTTCATTTAATGCTGTGATGTCCGGGAATTAATTACCAAGTAAAATTGTAATTGTTTTTTTTTTACCTAGTTTGAGTTGGAGCTTTGAATGTGTGTTGACTGAGTCAACTTCGATGATTACGTGACGTGACTATTTGGATAATTGATAACTTGTTATATGAGCTCAAATTTGTGAAGGTGAAATCACAATGTGAATTGAATTAAATCCTTTGCTCGAGGAATATTTGTGGACTCAATTCCGTGTTGGATACGATAAATTAAATAAAAAAACAAAAGTCCAATATTATGGAAAATAAATTGTGGGCTACACAATTTAAATAATATACAAGGGTTTGAGCAGTCCACTATTTAATAACTAATTTACACACTAATAGTGGTGCTCAAATCCTTGTATTTTATTTAAATTGTGTAGCCCACATTTGTACTTCACAAGATTGGATTTGTTTTGTTTTATTTAATTTATCGGATCCAGACGATGAGTCCAACAAATATTCCTGAGCAAAGGATTTAATTCAATTCACATTGTGATTTACCTTCACAAATTTCGAGCTCATATAACAAGTTATCAATTATTCAAATAGTTGATGTGTATTTTTTGAGCTTTTATATCAATAAACTAATAACACACAAGTATATCAAATAGCTCTAAAATTACAACTTTTACGCAAGATAGAGATGTAGATGTAGTAAAAGAGTGTCGAACCACGGGAGGCATACGGTTATCTAATTCAAAAGCAAGTAAATTTTGGAATTTTTGGATTGAGAAACCAAATTGAAACAAAAACAAGTGAAGAAATAAAATGATAACACAAAATAAAACCAAGAGAGTGAGAACATTACTCCTAATATGCTCCAGGTTGAATTATCTTAATGGACCAATAAAGCTAGCTATGGATTAAAGATTAATCTAATGAAAGTTGTAAATATCTCGTTCATTCTACTCATGCCGAACATGTTCGCGATGCTTGAATTTAACCTTTCGAACACTAAGATCAAATCCGTACTCATCGGATTATCACTCCTACGGTAGCGTGGTAAGCTCTAACCCAACTTCTAAGTTCCAACGTACATGATTCATTTACAAAATCAATTGAACATTCCTACGAAGCACGATAAATGTCCAACAATTATTGTAACGACATGTAAATTAACTTATCCAAGATTCATATGCTGAACACAATACAAATCTCAAACTCTTTATCTACGTTTCCACCTTTTAACCAAGTTAAAGCGACATTGGCTAAAAGACATGATTGAATAATAAATCAGGCCCGGAATTATAGTTCAATGTAAAAAGCACCGTAGAAAAAGATTATAAATTAATATTAATCCATAGAATCCAAAAGTAATTCACATCTTTCACAAATTAGGAGCAACGTAAGAGTTTAATTACACATCCACAACCAATAAAGAAGAACCATAGAACTCATGAAATTGATGTGTAGATGGTAGCGAATCTCCTCCGGGATGATGGAAGTTGAATTATTGCACCTCCAACTTCCTCTCTTCCTTTCTCGTCTCCTTTCTCGTCTGGAACAGTTTTCGCCGGGCTCACATTGCTTCGCGCAGCCTTCATCAAATGACCATAACTTTTTCATCCGAGCTCCGATTGAAGTGTACGAGGTACCCACACGAAGTTATTTCAAAGACAAAGATAACGGTGGTAAAAAATTTGAATATCATCTTGATAGGCAAAAAACACTTTAAATCAGACCCCACCGCTTTGGCTCATCGTAGTAACTCCACATGTACATCTATTAACTAATATATAATAATCAAACTTTAATGATTAATTGATAGATGATTTTAATATAAAAAATAGGAGAAATCTTTGAGTAGAATTAGAGCATTCCCAACAGTTTCCTAAAACCTCCCTTATTTCTCCCTAACTCCCACATCACCACATCGCTCATAATTTATCCTCATTTTTAGCCAACTTTTAACCAACGTCAATGGTTTCTCCTTATTTCTCCTAACTCAACATTTTATTTTTACATCATCACTAATTTAATTGTTTTATTTTTGTATATAATAAAGCTAGCTAATTTAATTTATAAGACAAAACAAATAATAGTAATAAAGTTCGTTGTATTAAACACGGTAAACATTACAACGACTGAAAATTAATTAAAAAAAAAAAGTACGGAATGGAAAAAAAATTCAAAGTAAAAAATTCAAGGGCGATGGCGCGGTTTCTCGGACCGAGAATGAGAAGACGATTGAATTCATTAAATATAGATGGAGAGAGAGAAAAGGAGGAGGATAGGGAGAGAATGAAGAGAAGGTGTGTACTTATAGGGGAAATTAAAAAAAACAAAAAATATATTTATCGCGAATTATCGCCCACAAAGTGGTCTGCATAATTCGCGATAATCCGGCATTTTTCACGGTAGCGATAAACGGGAGGAAAAATCGCCGAATTATCGCCGACTCTCCCATTGGTCGGCGATAACTCGGCGATAGGCGAAACGCCGACTTTTAGCCGGCACCATTGGGAGTGCTTTAAAAAAGAAATATAATCATCTTGAGTGAGAAAGGAGAGCGTCAATTATTAGGTCCTTTTGTGATATCATAAGATCAACCAATTACAATTTTACTTGGTAATTAATTCCCGGACTTCACGGCAATAAATGAAAAAAAAATTAGGATTAAAAAAGTGGGACGTTACAAAAGTGGAGATAGAGAGGGAGAGAAGATTGTGCTGGTTGAACTAGAGCTGTAATACGAAAATATGTTGAAGGAGGAGAGATTGAGAATTGAGAGAAAATACACTAGGCGCTATTGAGACGTTAAATTTGAAATAGTACTACTTATTAACCATATACTATAATTAATTTTAAACAAGATTTAAATTTAAGTTACTGACAATTGACAAATTAAATTTGAAATAGATATTTAGCGATGCGATACATACAACACACGTTCTTCATTTTGAGTCCTTTCATTCCATTTCCTAATTTCTTCACCATCATTTTTCAGCGCTTTATGTATGCCGTCTCTTGATTATGCACATACCACTCTATTGACTTGTTTTCGCTTTGTTGTTTCCTGTATTTTCTTCGATCGGGATGAGTATGTGCTAATATGTGAATTTCTCAACTGACAGAATGGATGAATTGAAGCCAATGGACGCAGAGCAATTGAGGGAGTACGGCCACCAGATGGTGGATTTCATTGCTGATTATTACAACAACATCGAGAGCTTCCCCGTTCGTAGTCAAGTTCAGGTATTAGCGTTGGAATACACCAGTTTTAAAATTGTGTGGTTGATTTTTCACGTTGAAGTTACTCAATGCTGCCAATTTTAAGTGTTTCAACTCAACTATAGCAAAATAGTTATCGTAGTGAAATTGTATAAATTTGATTGGATTTCTTATTGATTGTTGCTTCTTTAGATTATGATGATAAAGTTTGGTTGTTTCTCTGTACAGCCTGGTTATCTGCGTGAGCTTCTGCCAGATTCTGCGCCCGTCCGCCCTGAATCACTGCAAGATGTTTTGGATGGTACCTGTTTGAAATTTATCCTCACTAATATTCTTTGAATATTGGAAATGTAGCTAGAGCTTGATATTTTGTGTCTGAGATTAAAAGTGTAATATGCAAATGGTTGTAAACTACAGAAGTTAATCCCAACTGCTAGAAGAATATTGATAGAGGCAGCATTCACCTGTAGTGTTTTCTCTACAGATATCCAGTCAAAAATATTACCAGGAGTGACGCATTGGCAGAGCCCGGGAAATTTTTCGCATATTTTCCAAGCAATAGCAGTGTAGCTGGCTTTTTAGGTGAAATGCTTAGTGCTGCCATAAACATGGTTGGATTTAGTTGGATAACATCTCCTGCTGCAACGGAGCTTGAGATGATAGTCCTGGATTGGCTTGCTAAGGCACTTTAGCTGCCTGATCAATTCCTTTCAACTGGTACTGTTTGAAGTTTGTTCTGAAGTCTCAGATTCGTTTCTATTATGTGTTATGATAACATCGATGTGAGAATTTTGGCATCAGGAAATCTAATGAATTTACTCTCTCATAGTTTAGGATGGTGTAAAGAATAAAAGTAGTCTTGAGTTGTCAAAGAGGGGAAATCTGAAGTAAGGCATATTGTAGTATGGCCAGACTTTAATGAACAACACATGCAATTGTCCGACACAACTGAACTACCGCATTTATGAAAACCATAATTGAAACGAGTTTGTGGCTTTAATTGCCTGTTCAACCAAGAGACCAGTTAAGACTATAACCTTCAGTTGCTTACTTATTTTGACTGACCAAAAATACTGGAATTGGAAGATTAATGTTGTCCATTTAAGTCTGTAGACTATTCTTTGACTTCACATACTCTACATCCGCAATGAAAGACAAGATCATATGACTAGTTGTGAGACAGATAGTAGCAATCAAGTATATTCACCTTGCTCGTATAGTAGCATATGGGCCATTTATATTTCATGGCTCAAACATTTTCCCCCATCAATGTTAAAAAATTTGCTTGTTTAATCAAATTTCTAAGCACTTGCTTTAAATTCAAAGTTGTCTGTGGCTGAGATACATGTTTCAGGACAAGGTGGTGGAGTGATCCAGGGAACCGCAAGTGAAGCAGTTCTGGTTGTTCTTCTGGCTGCTCGAGACCAAGTACTGAGAAGGGTTGGGAAAGATGCAACCGGGAGGCTTGTGGTCTATTGTTCTGATCAAACCCACTCTGCGCTACAAAAAGCCTGCAAGGTGGAATTATTTTTAATTTTTTATGCAACTGGGGAGAATGTCTTACAGTATCCTAGAACTCAATATTATTTCAAGTCCTATAGAATATATAAATATATGATGCCTTTGTGAATCACATGTTAGCTTCACATTTATCTGTCTATGGTACTAGAAGCTGCAGAACAGTTTGGTAAAGCCTTCAGGATTTCGCTAATAAAGTGTGCAATCTATATCTAAATCATGTTCATTCAGGGTAGCATTTTCTTAATTTTCACAATTATTGGCAACTCAGTTCTAATTTTGCTCTTTGTGACAGATAGCAGGCATTTACCCAGAAAACTTCCGTCTTTGAAAACAGATTCTTCCACTGATTATGCTCTTTCTCCTGAATCACTCAGTGAAGCAATCTCTCGGGATATCGCATCTGGTTTAATTCCCTTCTTCTTTTGTGCTACTGTAAGGAAACTATGATAACATGAGCAAATTTCAGTTCCTTCATATGCCTGCTTTGCAAGTGCTATCGCTTTGTCATTTTATCAAGTGTCAAATCTTTTGAATTGACTGAGTTCTTTTGGATGGCTGATTTCGTTTAACTGGTGCTTATTGTTCTCATATGGTTTTCTTTCTTTAATTAAGTAGTAAAAATAAAAATGAAGTTATACTTTTTCTATATGTGAACCGCCTAAGTTACCCACTATTTATACTTTCTAATGAGTGATGCTTTGTATCTTTGTGGAGTCTATCTAGATGTAGCTCCTATACAATTACCATTCTATATTCAATTTCCTGTATATTATCAACTACTATGATTTTTCTAATTCTTAAATAAGATTCTTCAAGGAATTAGAATTATGTCATCCATTACACACTCCAAGGCCATGATCATAAATACCACAAGGTTCTGGTACTGTAAAGTATGTAATGTGGTTCATAAGTTTAGTTTTCATTAGCTGATTATGGATGTAAATAATCAACCTAGTTGTTTTCCAATTGACAATGAAATTTTCCATGCTTGACTACTATATGGTTTATCAGATGGTTAAAAATTCAACAAAGTCTACTGAATTTTCCTCTATCTCTGTAGGTTGGAACTACATCATCAACGGCTGTGGATCCTCTGACAGAACTTAGTAAAATTTCCAATGTGAGCTTCTAGAAGAGTTTGTGGAACACTTCTAATTTTGCATGCATTAAGAGACTAGATTTTGGTTTAATCTCGTTACTGCTTGATGATCCCTTTAGGCTATTCAACATGGCCTTGTCTTATTTCTCAGCTGTTAATTACATTCCCATAAATCTTAATAAAACTCTATAGTTCATCAAATTTTCACTTACTAAAGAGATATTCACGCTACTAATATGTTTGTTACATCTCATTTTCTTAAATTTTAAAGCTATTTTGATACACATGTTTGAACAAACAGAGTAATGGGCTATGGTTTCATATTGATGCTGCTTATGCTGGAAGTGCTTGTATCTGCCCTGAATTCTGCCACTATATTCATGGCGTGGAAGGAGCCAATTCATTTAACATGAATGCACATAAGTGGTTTCTAACCAACTTTGACTGTTCAGCCCTTTGGGTGAAGGTATGTGATTGAAAATAAAATTATAGGTCTTGATATTCCTTTAAATAACTTTCTATTGAAATACAACAATCTTCTATCTGGAATGCTGAACCAGAAAACTTGACAAGTTGGTCACATTTCAATTTCTCAACCTCTTTACCTGAGGCAATCAGAACTTTTTTTGCTTATGATATTGTAATTCAATCATTTTCTGATTTCTATCTACTCCTGCTGTGATGTTCAAGTAATGATGTCAGCTTATTACTTATCATAATGGCTTGCTAATTGTTGTGTAATTGAACAAGATCTTACAAATTGAATACAAAAAGTTTTCATAGATTGGGTTGCTCTGCTAATATGCTATTACTTCCTTTTATTCTGATCGGAGCAGTTTATGTCTTTTTCAACCAGGACAGAAGTGCACTAATCCAATCTTTATCAACGAATCCCGAGTTCCTTAAAAACAAAGTGAGTGTATTTCCCTCAATGCATCTTTATGGAGTACTATAAATTATGAGTTTTTTTTTTTTAATTAACTCTCATTGTTTTTAGTAATCGATAATATGTAGCTACTTTTCTAGCAATGTTGACACAGACCAGAAGTGTGTTTGCATGCCTGCGACCTGAGTTGTGTAGCTAGTAAAGTTTATTGATATTTTATAGTAATGTACTATGATAGAAGAAGCGACTTAAAAGTTTGCACCTTTTCAAGTCTATGGATCCTTTTCCTTGTCAAATATGTCATCTAATAGTATATGTGGCTATGTATTCAGGCTTCTCAAGACAATAGGGTTGTGGATTACAAAGATTGGCAAATCCCTTTAGGACGCAGGTTCAGGTGGGTTATTGCAGGAGGCCTCTTCCAAAGCTTCAAGTAGCTTGACACTAACACACTCTACAAGTCAGAATACGTCTGTTACTAACTTACTGCTTGGTGTTTTTATAGTATTACTTTTTATAACTTTTAATGGGGGTTGGGAAGTTATGGTAGTATAAATCAATTTCCTTTGGTTTAAAAATCTAGTTCTCAACTCAAGGTTGAGAGAACATGAGTTAAACTACCTGTAGGAAAAATCAGTTATCACTACAAGAGTCAATTAGTAAGAAATGTGGTATAAATCATGCATGATTCTATCAGATATATGTGGTAGTAGTTGATTTTATGTAATGGTCCAAATATGTGGCATCTTAGAATATAACTTATGTTGCCCGTAGGTATCAATAAACTCAAGCAGTAGCCACTTCTTTGACCCAGTGAGCTAATCTCTCTCGGTGTTTCTATGCAGATCTCTTAAACTTTGGATGGTATTGAGACTTTATGGGCTGGAAAACTTGCAGGCTTACATAAGAAACCACATTGAACTGGCTAGAAAGTTTGAAGAACTTGTTAACCTTGATTCGAGATTTGAGGTAATGATACAAATCAATTATCTTGATTAACCACATAAGCAACAATTCCTTCCCTTGTGTATTTGGTTCTTCCTCCAGTAATCGAAACAGATAAATCACCACTAATGTTAAAACTGCACAATTTTCAGGTTGCTGCCCCTCGGAGATTTTCTTTGGTTTGCTTTGGTCTGGTATCTGCACGGAATGATGTAGAGCATGCTAACCAATTGAACCGTGAGTTACTGGAGGCTGTAAATTCGACTGGGAACCTCTTCATCTCTCACACGGTATGCCTGTATAATGCTTGCTTTAGATAGTAAGACCATTAATCACGATCATCAATTTCGTTAGATTAGCATTTGGCACACGACTTATTTATTTTCTTTCCATGACATTTAGGTCCTATCGGATAAGTATGTACTCCGATTTGCTGTGGGAGCGCCATTGACTGAAGAGAGGCACGTGCTTGAAGCTTGGAAGACATTACAAGAAAAGGCTGCTCTTCTGCTAAGTGAACTCAAAGAGTAAGGTTGTTCTTTAGCTTACTTTCAAGTGCAAAGATTGCTCATTCTTGATGAATTACCATTTTTCATCCATGCATTTGCTTTTCATTTTTCAAGGCATTTATTAATCCACTACATACACTACTCGATATTCTATGGAATTTGTCAAACTTTGTGCTTTCTAAATCATTAGACTTATGTAAAATGATCCTTTCTTCAAGAATGAATTCTCCAGTATGTCATTCTGTTACACACTGATTATATTAGTAAACCTTTGCCTCCTACTAATTGCATAAAATTATCTTATTTGAAATCGGATTTTGGGCTGAAGTAAATGGGCAATGATTATTTTACTATTGACTTTTGGGAAAATCAAAACGTGTACTAGTATACTATTATCGTAACACCAAAGTGTAAGTAAAATAAAATACTAGTATACTATTACCGTAACACCAAAGTGTAAGTAAAATAAAATTGTAACTATTCCAACCCGAAATATATCGAAAAAGGAGATAAAAACAACATAGGGTGTAACTGATATTTGAAATACCCAATGCTTGTAGTATTTGACTTTGATGTATCCATATCGGATATTGCCTATTGCACGTAAGGACATTCATGTCCAATGTGGATAGGGGAAGAATGAAGATCAGAAATTTGAGTACGAAAATCTTTATTATCAAGTACTACTAAGAGATGATGTCTGTATTCACGCTTTAGGTCGGATGCTAATAAGGTAGGTTGGAATTTGGAGTACGAGCATCTTCAATATCAAGTGAGGTATTCGTATCAAACATTCATGTCAGATACAAAAGACAATGCAAGTGAGATACGATTAATTTTTTGATATGGCATTCTCAACATCTACCTATTGGTAAGAGTACCAATGAGTATCCATTGTTATCAAACAAAATATTCAATTCGGCCCACAATCATAGATTCATTTTGATTAGAACTCACATCCACTAACCATTTTCATTCACTTTCCACTAAATTTCTTAAAATTAGCTTCCAAACATAGCTTTATATGGTGGACTAAGGGGGTATGATTTAATAAAATTTGAAGTTTATTTATCAAAAAATAAAACTAGATGGGAATATAAGAGCAAAATAGACATTAGTTTTTAGTCTATCCCATAAATTTTGAAATTGAAATATTAAATTACGAAGTTATAATTTTTCTCAATTGTTCCATTCATGCACATCTTTTAAGGATATTCAAAACGACGTATTTCATTAAAAAAAATACTACTATTTTTTATTTTATTTTATTTTTCATTTCTCTTTTTTATTTTATTAAAATATTATCATTTTTAACATCTCAAAAATAAATTGAATGGAACAGTTGAAAGTTAGTTAATTTAATATTCCTATTTCACAGCTTAACAGTTTAAAATTTTAATTTGGCCGAACCGGTAGAAATAGAAGTGACGACGCAAATCGGCCATGGCAGCGCGGCGGTGAAGCTTTCGCCTATAAATTCATCCAAACTCAAAATTAATTCAATCAAAATTCACCATACTCTGACAAGATGGACGATGAAGCTGATATCTACGAAGGAGTCAGAGCTCAATTCCCTTTGAGTTTCGGTAAGCAATCGAAATCTCAAACCCCTCTCGAACTCGTCCACAACGCTACCCGTCGGACCACGGGCGCTTCCTCCACATCCACCGCCGCGAATGATAAACCGTCTGCTTCCGCTTTCCTCGCTTTCCAGCTCCTCTCAGGACTGGATAAACTCTTTCAGAAACTCAAACCCTAGAAATTCAAGTAGGGATGGCGGTGTGGGTAAATTGATTGGGCCTCCAAGGCCTCCTGCGGTTTTGGATAAGGAAGATGAGATGCCGATTGGTGGCGCAGGAAATGAGGACGAGGAGCCTCGAATTGGGCGCCTAGACCGCTACCTGGGAAAGCTGAAAATGATGACGAACCGACAATTGGGCCACCTAGGCCGCCTTCTGGGAAAGCTGAGGATGGTGATGACAATGATGATGATGGACCGGCGATTGGGCCACCTAGGCCGCCTCCAGGTGCTATAGATTCTGATTCTGATGAAGAAGAAGATGAAGATGCAGATGAAGAAGATGATGATCCTGGGTATCGAATTCCATTGAGCAATGAAATCGTCTTGAAGGGGCATACGAAGGTGAAACATTTAGCTGATCTGTTCCTTGATTTTAGTACACTAATCTTCTATGATTTGCACTGTCAACTTTTTTTTTTACTGTGCAATAGCAGCTAGTGTTTACTAGTAGTACTTATATGTGTCTGATGTTGAAAGCTGCGGTTATGATCTTGTTATGCGTTGATTGCATCGCAGTGAGATACCATACCTGAATTGGTTAGGGAGATTAAAGAATGGTTATTGTTGGTTATATTTAAAAGAGATAACCGTTGTATCATGCATGTATATAAGGTGTCGCAGTTCACAAAAGTAGGCATTTAAATTTGGTGTTGCTGAGAAATTTACAAGACTCTCCTTATCGATTTGAATTCTGCAAATGTTTCTCTCTCAAACTTAAGTCTGTGCAGACTGAGTGAAACTTCTATGTGTTTCGGTGCTCCAATGAAGTGAAGATACAAATCCTAGTGTCTTCAGTATGTCCACGAGTCAACCATGAAATACTTAAAACATTTTTTCTAGGCTAATCATCATCCTCCACACCTTTTTTTGTTTATGAGTTTGATCCCCCTTAAAGTTTCCTAGAGTGTAAAGCCGGAACAGAGGCACTTTTTTGTGTCTTATGTTCTCCTTGCAGTAGAGTATCTTCACTTAGATAACTGGACAAGTTCCCGTACTCAATCCCCAGGCATCTGTCATATTCCTGGATTGCATGCACGTTGGTCACAATGTCATCTACTTTTGAGATTTTATATGTTGTCAAGAAGTCCTACCAGACTCGTTTTCATCAGAAATTTAGAACACAGAGTTTTGGTATTCTGTTGTAGAGACACTCACTGTAATATGGAAGGTAGTAGTGGGTTAAATAAGCTTCAAAGCTGAAAAAGCAGTCATATCAAGTATTTCTAAGTTCTCTTCCTTAAAATATACTCCAGATGTTCTTCCTAAACTAGGTCTGGGCTTTGTCTTAATTAACAGATCGATTTTCATCAGAACGTGGAGACTGGAGTTATGGATTCTAATGTTTGCAGTAGTGGATTAGGTCATTAGGATAAACATCAAAGTTGAATAAGCAGTCCTATCAAGCATTTCCAAGTCACCTTCCTTGAAATATACTGCAGATATTCTTCATAATTAACCATACGGCACTTGTATCCTTGATTAAATTGCATTATCTTCCTTTCAAAGTTTTCACGCACACTGAATTGAGAAAAAGATAGAATTTGGTAGAGTACATTCCTTTCTTATTCAACAATTTTTGGACATTGGGATGCCTTTCTGTACTGTTGAATCTCATGTGCACTCAGTGGATCACGGATCTCGAGTTCTGTCTGGCAGCTACGACTATACTGTTCGCATGTATGATTTTCAAGGCATGAATTCCCATCTTCAGTCATTTAGACAGCTTGAACCATTTGAAGGTCATCAAATTCGTGGGTTGAGCTGGAGTCCTACAGCAGATCGATTTATGTGTGTCACTGGATCGGCCCAGGCTAAGGTGATTCTCAATGACCATTAACACTTTGTTTAGGTTATTTCATGTCCTGATCGAACTGATGTTCTTCCTGCTCTGATGCAGATCTATGACCGTGATGGAGTTACATTGGGTGAGTTTGTCAAGGGAGACATGTATATTCGTGATCTTAAGAATACTAAAGGCCACATATCTGGGTTGACATGTGGAGAATGGCACCTAAGGACAAGCAGACTATCCTAACATCATCTGAGGATGGTTCACTGCGAATATGGGATGTAAATGACTTCAAAAGTCAAAAGCAGGTAAGTGTTTTAAGTTTTTAGTTGCTCACTCATTTGCTGTAGAACTTTGACTAGCACCTGAGGGTTGATTAGAAGAATTGAGTGCAATATACATAAAAGGATATAAAATCATGCTAGATACTTTCAGACATCACAATTCTTCAAACCTTTAGAAAATCAAGACATGAATGGATTAAAGACACACACATCAAAAAACTGACCATGTATATATTGTGTGCATACAAATAACACAAAGATATGCCCATGTATGTGGTAAACCTTATACATTATGCAGCCGCATCATTCCACCATCTATTCCCAGGAAAATTTCACTCTCATCATGGTTTGTTTTGATTACTAGTGAAGTACTAGACAAAAGAAGACATTCATAGGCTTATAGTATATGTAAGCACACCATCTGAAAATTGTTTTCTGGTTTTTCAGGAATTACTACATTAATGTTATTTGATGGGCTTCTTATTTTACGATTTCCCCACTTCTACAGTGGGTAGGAGAGAGCAGGAAAAAGGACCACCATTGAGTTATAAGTTAAGATAGATGTGCTATACTTTTTAAAGTTACTGGAAGCGCACTTACTCATAGAAAGACAGTAGCGGTTTCTTGATACTGTAATTATCTCAAATTTGATGATACTCAGTAGTTTCAAAAGAATATAGTAGTTCTTAATACTTGTACTTTAATGTGCTGTTACATGGTTCATGGTTTCTTCATTCAGTCACTAAGTCTTTGTTTAGATGTTACTCTTTTCCTAATGTGAACAATGTTTGGTGGCTTGGTAGAAAACCACCATCCACAATTTCTATAGATGTACTTTATTTAATTCTCTTTGGTCTTTATTGCCTCTTAATTATCAGGTTAACAAGCCCAAGCTTTCTAGGCCTGGACGTATTCCTGTAACAACATGTGCCTGGGATCGTGAAGGCAAAGAATTGCAGGTGGTATTGGTGATGGTTCCTTGCAGGTTGGTCTTGATTGATGAGCTGAGGCAGATATTAAGATTATTGATCATCTTGTTTGTCTTCATGCAGCTGTAATTATGCTATGAGAAAGCCTCTGGCTTTTCATAATTACTTTGAAACAATAATTAATTTTGTTGCATCCTCTTACAGATATGGAACATAAAATCTGGATGGGTAAGCAGGCCAGACATACATGTTGGAGATTGCCACACAGATGATATTACATCCCTCAAGTTTTCAAGATGGATTAATACTCTTGTCAAGAAGCTTTGATGGTACACTCAAGGTATTCCAGAGATGTTATGAGGAAACCTACTTTTTTCTTTAGTTTTCGTTTTTAATCTTCAGTAGGAGTTGATGAAGAAGTATATCTGATGAAGCCTGTTATTTTGAAGGTTAACCAAATATACTAATATCCATGCCTGTTCTAGGTATGGGATTTACGACAAATGAAGAAGGCTCTTCATGTATTTGATGATCTTCCGAACAATTATGCTCAGACGAATGTTACATTCAGCCCCGACGAAGAACTCTTCCTGACAGGAACATCGGTTGAAAAGAATAACACAACTGGGGGTCTGCTATGTTTTTACGACAGAGCAAAAATGGAACTGGTTTCAAGAGTCGGAATATCTCCAACATATAGTGTCGTTCAGTGTGCATGGCATCCAAGGATAAACCAGGTAATCCAATTATACTTTATAGTGCTTGACTGCTTCACTGCAGTCTGCAGCAACTATGTCACCATGCCTTATCGTATCGATAATTCGATACTAAGATTTGAGAATCAAAAACTTCAGACATCGCATCAGTTACAGAAAATCCAATTGCTGGATTCGTGCCTTACTGTTATTTTCTTCTCATCCTGCACTTTTAGTCTGTATGCACTAATCCATCCATATTAAACCTTGGATCTCAAACTCTGCAGATCTTTGCAACAGTAGGGGACAGGCACGAAGGAGGAACTCATATACTATATGATCCAACCATCAGCGAGAGGGGTGCACTTGTATGCGTTGCACGTGCACCACGGAAGAAGTCTCTGGATGATTTTCAGGCACAGCCTGTAATTCACAATCCGCATGCTCTGCCACTATTCAGAGATCAGCCGAGCCGACAACGTCAGCGCGAGAAGACACTGAAGGACCCACTCAAGGCCCACAAACCGGAGCTACCCATGACGGGGCCAGGCCATGGCGGAAGAGTTGGTTCAACAACGGGAAGTCTGCTAACGCAGTACCTTCTTAAGGTAATGTTGCTTTACTCTCATACTCAAACGAAATCGGCTCTGAGAGACAAGTGGTCACATGTTTCACATTCTGTTGCAGCAAGGGGGTATGATTAAGGAAACATGGATGGATGAAGATCCCAGAGAAGCAATCCTCAAATATGCCGACGTTGCTGTCAAAGATCCTAAATATATCGCCCGGCATACGCGCAGACGCAGCCTGCAACAGTCTTTGCCAAGTCGGATTCAGAGGATGACGAGAAATAACTTGTAATGATGGCTATTACTGGTGATGTTCTATTGTAGATGTTATCACCCATGTATCTGATTTGTAGCATCAAGAAAATGGTTCATTTAGGGATATCCAAATGATGAATACATTCTGTATTAACAATAAGGTGTAGGTTCAAAACAAAAAGCGAAAAAATTATAAAGCAAATGAATAATCATTCTCTCATGACATCCCTCAAATTTTCTTTCCTTTTAGAGGGTTTAGACTATATTTGTGATTGGAAAAGTAAAGAGATCTAAAGAGATGGGTCTTCTTCTGGAAGAAGTGACAAGTCTTGGTCTTCTTTCCCATTTTCCCCTTTACTCACATTTCTCTTCATAATGTCCAACTAGCCATGATTCGATGATCCTACATTCTAAAGAGTATGTTTAGTGCCATAATTAGAATGGTATTCTTACAGTAGTTGTAGTATTACAGACAATTATTACATTTTGTTGTGTTCATAAAATATACTCCTCCATCCCACAAAGTTTGTCTCGTTTGACTGGTGTGGACTTTAAGAAATTATTTGACTTTGTATTAAATGGAAGTATGTGGTGGAATAAGGATCCCACATCAAGGAGATTGATGGGTGTGTTTTAATGTCTATTTTTGGAAAGATTTCAATTGGGACAAACTTTGTTGGACGGACGAAAATGGTAAAATGGGACAAATTTTATAGGACGGAGGGAGTACTACGTAGTATAATGTTCTAAAATTACATACTCCCTCCAGTCCCATAAAAGTTGAGACAAAACTTTTGGGCACGGAGGTTAAAATTTATATTAAATAAATAGGAGAGATGAAAAAAGTAGGAAAGATAAGAGGGGTAAAGTAAACGATGGAATTAAAAAAGAATGACTAGATGTTTTGTCTTTTCTTCAAAGGGAAATGGACTAAAAGGACGGACTAAAAAGGAATACGACCAACTTTTATGGACGGAGGAGTATAATTTTTACATTCTAAAATCAATTAAAAACGAAAAATTAGTACAAAGATAAGCTTCTTGTCTAAATTAAATAGAGTTATCAAAAATGGTTCGTTATGGAACTCAGATTGTTTCAACGTAGTTTTGTAGCAAACGTGCTTTCAGTCAGACATAGTCGTTTCTAGAGTTAGTTTCATAGAGACGAATTGGATAAACTAATCATAGTGTTCTTTATTCCATTTTAGTGAATTTATCGTTCCCAATCAACTTTACTGGTAATTCCATGCCTACTTGGCTACTGCCATTATGTTTAGGCCATCTTGCACCGTATCTCTTAACCATCTTTTCTCAACACAGTCTCATCTCCCTCCGTCCCAAGAAGCTTTCTTGGGCGCAGATTTTATGCAACTTTATTTTGTGTGTTAAGTGGAGAGACTAAAGTAAGAGAGAATAAAGTAGAGATAAAGGTGTTTCCATATTAAGTAATGAGTCATCTTTGTTGGAGACAAACTAAAAGGAAAATGAGACATCTTCAATGGACGGAGGAAATACTTATTTAAGAGACAACGTATCTTAAACAACTCTTTTTTAACTATATATGAGTTCCACTAATTTATTTCTTTTTATTTTATTTTTCAAATTATTTAATTAATTTACATTAAACATTATATTAAAATTTTAAAAATGGCATTTTACTAAAAAATTATTAGGGGTGGCGTGCGGGAAACGGTAAACACCTCTCACCGCGCGATGCTCGACGGGAAGAGACACACGCGGTGAGATGAAACGAGACGGCGAAGAGCACGCACGGATGCTCTTAATGTTAGAGTTTGTATACTAGAAATCACGTTTGAGTGATTGAATACGTAAAACTCTTATTTTGTTTTCCAATGAATAAAACAGATTAATTTTGTCATAATGTTGTTATGTTTTACATTTAATGGATGTTAATGCATGTTTAAATGTATAAGTTAACTTAACAAAGTCTAAGTCTTTGTTTTAGTAGACCGGTTGTGGGCGTCGTCCACTTTAAGGTAATACACAAAGAAAAAGATGAATTTCACAACCTAGTTGGAATTTGACTATCCATCGAAAAAGGTTGCAATGTCACCGCATATTTCTAAGCCTTACGAAATAAGATGACATTGGTGTGGTATAGCACCGAACGGATCTAGACAAGACTTGTCCTTATGCTATCTACGAAAGGTGAGGTCTTGATAAATATTTGTTTCTTAATCAATGTAGGTTAGCATTGAGTATACGGTATTGATTATGCATTACTTTGACTTATCAAATGGTGCGGGTTTTTCGTAACCCAATGATATATTGGGTAGTGGTGATCAATATCTAGCGGTGCTAGGATTGCTATTATATTGAATTGTGCGCGAGCGAGTCTCGTTTGACAATGTCCTCAAGAGGACGCGAAACAAGGTTTTATTATTCGGAACCTAGCTAGTTGGAGTTTGATTACTCTATGAATAATAAATAAGCGTTTCATGCTAAGTCCATTCTTGGAATTAATAAGAAGTTAATTAATTAAGTCCATAGCGATATTAATTAATTAATGGACATTTTATCTTAAGCGCGGAAATGAAAGTTAATCGGAAACCCGGATTACTTGTAATTTCGAATTTGGATGGGGAGAGTTCAATATTACTTCTATAGCGTGCTCGTAATATTCCAATTATGACTTATATTAAATTGTGGGTTCAATTTAATTAGTAAAATAAATTGGATGAGCCCATATCCAAAACCTTCCATAGATCCTGTCTGGCCCAAAAGGAACTTAATAAAAATAGGAGAATAAATGAGACGAATGATAACAATTTTTATACAAAAAAAATTCAAAATTTTCGTCCCCCCACCCCCACTGAAGGAGATTTCGAAATTCACTCCTTTTCCCCAAAAAGGATTTCTTCGTCTTCTTTATTTAAGTCCTAGTATTCGGAGATCACCCACACCGATATCGGAGTACAGTTCGGGAAACGAGAAGATTTGTGGTCTAGTATTCAAAGCGTTACGTGGAGAAGAGCTAGCCATCTTCGATTCTTTGGAAAATTAATTAGGTATTTTTTCGCTCAGTAGAAAAGCATGTTTTAGGTTTCAATATACTTAAAGCATGATTAATTCAAGTTATGAGCATGATACATGTAAGAATTACGCGAACAGATTTTGTCTAAATAATCAGTAAATAGATCTGATTATTATGTGATTTATTGGTGTGATTAATAATTGTTAAATTATGTTAATTCATGCAACACCGCTTCGCGCCAGTTGCATCACTTAAAGGCCAACAAATATCCATTTTTAAGAGCAACTTCGGCTTCCAATAAAATAAGAGTGAACTACACAATTAATCATTGATCTTGTCATAAAATACACCAATGGTCCCAACAAAAATTTTATACGTAGCATTTTTGGTACATGTCGGTCTATTATACCCTCTACATTTGAAAAATCTACTAAATGCCATGGAGGGCAATTTTGGTACCTCTTCAATTATGTAATTATTTTAGACATACATAAAAACACCTTTTACAACAAAAATATTTTCTTTTAAATTAATTCACTTAAATTTTTTAAATAATAACTTGAATAATGTATAGATTAAGCTTTATAATGAAAAAGTTACTATAGTTCATTTTTTTTTTTAGTAAAAAAATGTTACTTGCAAGAGTTCGCTATACTATACTTTAACTAACGTAATTAAAATATTTATTATATAGTTCATTTTATTATTTTTTTAAGTAAATTTCAATTATTATATTTAACAAATATTCTTCACTATCTGTATTTTTTAATTAACGTAATTAAAATATTTATTTTTCACTTAAGTATAGTAACATTTAAATATTTAAGTAATATTTTTTAAATAAAAAATTACTATAATTTGCTATAATATATTTTCTTCTCAAATTTAAAAAATTTTAGTAAAATTTTTAAGTAAAAATAAATCCCACAGAATTTTCTATAATTCGCTTTAATATTTATATTTAAAAATATTACTCCTCCGTCTCCAAGATACATCGTTTTTCTTTTAGTTTGTCCAACTAAGATGACACATTTCCTTTTATGGTAATTTTCTCTCTCCGATTATACACTCAACCACTTTTTCTCACCCTATTAAAATATTCATCTTTATTTATCTCTCTACTTTAACACTCACACCCACCTCTCTCTCTCCAATTAAACACTTTAACCAATAACTCCTAAAATCCCGTCCGGATAAGCAATGTGTCATATTAGCGGACGGAGGTATACTATTAAATATAATATTTTCTTTGCAAATATATAGATTAATTTGTATAAAAATAATATTTAATTTTAAAAATAAATAAAACATAATTAAAACATATGGTTTCTTATTTAAAGTTTTGAAATAATAAAGCATCAAATATTATTTAAATGAAAGTATAATCGAAAATGTATAAAAGAAAATGGTGATGGAAGAAAAAAATGAAAAAAAATAAAAGGATAGAAAGGTCCAAAATGCCCCAAAACTTTAAATATTCATACTAATGGTATCTAGGGTTAGTTTTGTCTTATCATACAAAAAATGATATAAAATTTTTTTTAAAGGGCTATTGGTGCATTTTTAGACAAGATCGGAACTATTAGTGCATTTTTAAGAGCAACTTCGGCTTCCAATAAAATAAAAAGAAGAGTAATCTGCATGCAATATTGATATCACGACAGTATTTCTCTAGTGTAAAAACCAAAAATAAGTCTGCCACTCTGCCTCTTGAATTTTATCCGTTTCTACTAATAAGACAATAATACTGTACAAATACAATATTGTTGCTTTGTCAATAATGTACACATACGTATGTCACATTCTAGATAAGTGTGCATATGAGTGAATATTACAAATATGATTTTATAAACTTAGTATAGTACATATAAACTTATTACACTTATTTATAATTTGTTTATAATAAGAATGGTACATAAATAATTTCATGAGCTTTGTTGAGTGCTGAAGACATGCAATCCTTCGCAGTCAGAGCAAGCTCGATCGCTGCTGCAAACGCTTCCAATATCTTAGTACAATTCAACCTTCTCGGCCGTTAGGGTCGTCTGTCCCCTTGATCCGCCACTGCTGTACTAATTTATAGTATCAAAGAAATGAGCTTGGTCTAGGTTCCTCACAGTCACATATATGGAAATAATGTTTTTTAATTTTAATTCTCAATTTTATATTATAGTAATTTTATAATGTACTCCCTTGTCCAGATTTATAGTCACATTTAATTATGACACGGATTTTAAGGAATTGGTGGAGTGTGTAATTAATGAAGTGAGATGGTGAAGTGTGTAATAAATGAAGTGAGATGATAAAGTGTGTAATAAATGGAGTGAGTTGGTTGAAGGTGGTCCCTTTTTTACTTTTTAACTTTGTGATTTTTTATTTTTGTTTTGGTTTATTTTTGTGTTGATAATGACATTTGGGTGTAATTTTAGTAAATAATGGGGTAAAATTTTATGTCCAAATATGAAAAATTAAATGTATTATAAATGTGAAGCGAACTTTTATGATAAAATTTGACTATAAAATTGGAACGGAGGGAGTACTAATTATGATTCAATAATTGTGTTTCTTCGAATATTGCCGTTGTCAAATATTGCGAACCCATATTAAAGAATATGTTGATGTGAGGGGCGGTGAAAAGCTACTATCAGTTGATATTGTCTATCTGTTGACATTATTACTAAAGAAGGTGACATTTATATATAGTGAAGTTGACATTATGTTTGTTAGCGCATAGTTAATATTTTTATAGATATAAGTTGACGTTGTTGCTAGCGTCTATTGACATTGTTGTTAGTGTATGTTGACATTAATACTAAAAATATTGACATTGTATTTATTAGTGCATTGATATTGTTTTTATAGATACAAGATTATGCTCTTGATGCTTGTTTTGACACATGAAAAATAGGTTACAAATCAAGATGCGCTCGTTAAGCTTGTTTTCACACTCGAAAAATAGTTCACAAATCATTGACTATGTTAATAGTCTTGTTTTACAAAGAGTATGCCCTTGAGGCTTGTTTTGACACTAGTAATGATGTCAGCCTATATTTTATAAAAATGTCAACTATGTACTAATAATGTCAACTATGTCAACAATGTCAATTTTGTTGATTGAAATATATTTACAATTACGGTTGACATTGTTCTAGCGTCTGTTGACATTATGACGAAAAAGTTGACATTTATATACAACGAAGTTGACATTGTATTTGTTAGTGTACGATTGATATTCTATAGATACAAGAGTATGATTGTGATGCTTGTTTAGACACTAGAAAAATAAGTCACAAATTATTAACTTGATAGACTTTTTTTACGAGATACGCTCGTTAAGCTTGTTTTAACACTTAAAAAATAGGTCACAAATTATTGACTACAATAATAGGGGCTTGTTGACATTGTTGCTAGTATCGGTTGACATTTATGATATATTCAGTTGATATCAACTTGATTATTGAAATATTGAAATTTTTATAAATTTTAGTATTAAATTTTGTCATCGTAACATATACAATTGAGATGTCATTGGAATCCTTATAAAATTACTTTAATTCGATATATTTTTTATGAAAAAATAATTTAAATTGAAATAATTATATGCATTCTGAGTTATCGTATATTTGCTAAGAGTTAATTATAATTAGTCTTTCTATTTACTTATTATAATACATAATTACATTTATTTATAATTTCTTTAAACTTTAATTACTAAAGCAGCGTATTAAAGAGATAAACATTTAAACCTTTCACTTACCCCACCTAAAATAAGATTAATTTTTTTAACTCCCTATATTTAAAATAAATGTAAAAAACTTTTATATTTATACATTAAAAATTGTAATAAAAGTTATCGCATGATTTTATAACAATTCTAGACATTTATATTATACTTTTAAAACTCTCCCACTCCTATATATCTATAGATATAGATGAAATTTTAGTGGCGATTTGAGAGATTTGTAATACAAAAACTATTGTTTAATTATTTCTGAAATAGAAATTTACCCTTGATATGCTGTCTTTAGGGATGTTAATCGGACCAACCCTATTCGGGTTGCGGTTAATCGGGTTGTGATTTTTCGGGTTATAAAATTCAATCCTAACCCTAAAGCTCGGGTTTCGAGCTAGCTCAAAGGGTTAATCGGATTGCTACCGATACAATTAATATGCGATCAATCCAATATATAATGATGAAAATTAGTTATATTTATAAAATGTAAAATATTTTATTATGATATATTTGAGATATATGCTTAAACTCAAACATAAACATGATCAAATACTAATATTTGAGATTTGTGCAAAATAAAACATAAACATCAAGAAATTTTAAAGCATGTTTTAGAAATTTAAATAATTTTCTAGTGAATTTGAAGTTTCTAGTTTATTTATCTATTATTATGTTAATAAAAAAAAAATATATATTTAATGTATAAAAGTAAAAGATATATTTTTAGTTATCTATATTATAAAATAATCAATGAAGTGTCTAATTAGGAGTCAAATAAATAGAACGATAGAAATTTACTCGAGTTTTAATGCACCCATTGAGTTTTTGGGTCTAGCCCTAATGGGTTGTGGTTAATCGTGCACAATGAATTTGTAATTTTATTGGTTAAATTTTCAACCTAATCCTATAGATTTGTTAGCTATTCAGTAGCCATAGGTTACGGGCGACATTGACACCCTAGCTGTCTTCCATAAAAAGTTGTGAGACATATTTTCATGTTGATATTTCTTTTGAATGGAATGATTTTGTTTTCCTTATGAAATTTCCCTGTATTTTTCTCTCCACCTATTAATTGGTGTGGACATATTTTCATGCTGATTTTTTTTTTGAATGGCATGATTTGTTTTCCTTGTGAAATTTCCCTGTATTTTCTCTCCACTTATTAATGGTATAGTATTAATTATGATTGCACATATTTCAACTTTACTCCACTTAAATTGTGTATAATTGGAAAATAATTAATTAGACTTGGTTCTTCGCGAATAAGTAAACGAGTCTTGGTCGGGGAGTTAGTTAGGGTTTCTCCCTCCAATTTTCCCTCCACATTCATGCAAATAACTGCATTTCTCTCTCTTCTCCTGCATAATTATTCTATATATTTCCAAATCAGTCACTCTCGATTAAAAATTGTCACTGATATTCTCTGTTTTCATAAACTACAGCAGATTTGAATCGCCCAATTTTTGTTTAAACCACTGTATTGGTGCTTTACGGTTGCTTGTTGAGTGAAAGATATGAGCATTTTCGAATTTCAGTCTGAGAATCCGAGACTTTTCTCCATGGGAAACCAGGCTCCGTCGGTACTGGATTCATGCTCCGACGAGGAGGCGGCTTTCGGCGATAAGGAAGACGGTGATTGGTTGTCGAGGCTACTGGTTGAGGCCGGCGGAAATACAGATGATGATTCCGGCGACGTCGTTTTTGTAAGTGAGCTGTTCCCCAAAATCCGATCTGATTCTGTGAAGGCGCTGGCTAAGGCTGTTGTTGATGACGAAGGTGATGATGATTGTATGGTTTTGGATGGTGACCCTGACAATCCGGTGGTCGCCGTCAATGATAAGGCTGACGGTGGTGATTCCGATGAACTCGAGATTGTTGGTGAGAAGGGTGAGGTGTGCCTTCTCTCTTTTTTTTTTTTTTTGCATAATTTACTTATTTTTGCTGACTGTCTACTGATAATTACTCCAATTCTGAAAGTAAGTGAGATAATTGTTACTCTTAAAATTCACATATCATTTATTTATTTTCTTTTGTGGTGTGATTTTGGATTATTTGTGTCTTATGAAACTTATCTCTGCTTCAAATTTGTGATATCATATTTAATTTGCAGAATTTTTTGTTGAGATATTGTTGTTCATATTAATTGGTGATTAAAAAGGGCTTTGTGTCCGATGCTAGTGAATATTTGGTGTTTATTATTGGAGAATTATGTATAATTGAACATCATGTTTAGTTTCTAGCAAACCACAGTAATTGCAAATTTATCGACTTCTTGAGTATATCACGAAATACCTCGACTACAGGCACGATTCTGAAAATTTTGTAACTACTGCTGCTTTAAAGTGTACATTAAACTCAGTTAAAGCTTTGGGAACCATAAACGTATGAATTAATGGCTATTTGTTTGGTACATTAAAGGTCTCTGGCATATTGTTTACTAATCTTATCTTGTCTTAGACTCTTAGAAGATACTATGTTGTTCATTTGTACAGATAATAAATGGTTTTCTTATCGTTGCATCTACAGGTGGCGTGCAGGATTTTCCTCACTCCGGCATCTTTGTGCTAAGTATCTCTTTGCTTCTACGGCGCATGAAGTCCATTGTGGCCTGGTAATTTCTTTAGTTTAAAATTTTGATCTGTCTACTGGGATTATATAGCTTCCATCTTTGATTTATGATTTCCTTAATTTCAGTGTCACTGTTATGTGTGTGACACACTGGCTCCGTGTCTCCATTGGGGCACTGGCGCTAGCAGCACTGAACATTGCCATGCTAGTGATAAAGACGAATATTGGAGAGCAGAGCGGAAGCGTGCAAAGAAAGTTATAAGCCTTCGGCTGTGCAAAGTACGACTACTACTAGTACTAGGCCGGGTGTCATCCATCACAACCAAACTCGTTGCCTCAGCATCAGGGTGTTAACTGTCGCGATCCGCCCTTGTGTTCTTTCTTCAGCATTTGGTTTGCCAAATGCCATGAATCGAGAAGAAGCCAATACCTGGTATCATGCTCCTGAATATAACCCTCAATCAATGTTAGCCCTCAGTGCGGTCACACCCTAGAAGTACTAACACTGTTTCTCCAAAGGTTACTCTTATGAATACTCTTATGAACAAACACCACCATGTAGGAGTACAAAATCCTCTGTCCTCCTATCATCCAGTCTTCAAGCGAACGGGTTATGGGCCTTTCACAAATAATAATCACGCGCATGGGTCTCAATTATCTAGAGACCCACCTCTGAACAGGCACCCTGCGTTCCAGGCTCCTGTCACAAATGGCCGCCATGACGCAAATCAGCTTATGTATGGAAGTCCGGCTGCTGGATTACCTTCTGCTACCTGCCTTCTGAAGCTCAGATAACCTCCCAGCCAATTCTCAGCCGTCGGAATCGTACTTACATACCACACCAATCTCAAATGCCTTCTCAACCATCTGTGAGTGGAAGCTCTTTGGGGTCACCACCATTGCAACCCTACCAATGTACCAACCAAGTGTGGGATATGTCACAAGTCCACTGTCCCTCAACCCTATATTGCATATGCACCCGACAACCATGCACCTTATCAGACTGTTGGTCACTGGCAGTTGGATGCTGGCAATACTTTGCCGGATCAATTGCATTCAAGATCCACAATATCCGCTTTAACTGCAAAAGCAAAACAATCCTACTTCCATGTTCACATGTGTCCAAAATGATGTCCAGCATCAGTATCATACTCAAAGTGGTATTGGTTCAAATCCAGCAGATATTGTCCTCTTTCGTGATTCCTTTGTCGGCCATGGCAATATGCAGAGTCATGCGGCGAATGGGGCACTGGCTGGGACATCACAAGCACAAACTATACAACATGATTGGCCAAGCATGACAACGCCTTGGGTGTGGACAATCCCCCCCAACAGAATGCTGAAGTAGCTGCTTATTCCTCCACAATAGATGTTGCTGACTACCAGTTTCCTGAAAGTAGAGAACCTGACTCGTTCCAACTTCAATTTCTTGGCAATTCGATGTTGGAAATCAATCAGTTATA
>NC_062968.1:30896136-30924556 GCF_023119035.1 Salvia hispanica | reverse complement strand
GTACACTCTCCATTCGCGTAACCATACGCGGGATCAGATGTACAAGGTCTTACAAGAGTGGAGGGCCGCCACGGACCCCACGGAGAAGATGTTTCTTCAGGAGATGCTCGAGAGCATGCGTGCCGATTTAGCCGCCGCGAGGGCACGGCTTACGGGTTCCGACATGGGCTCGGATACCGCGGGTGGCGGCAGCGAGGGCGGCGACGGCGACGGAGACGGCGACGAGGAGTAGAGAGCGGCGGGGCCCGTGTGTTGAAGCCCTTTTTTTTAGAAAAGAATCATGTATTTTTTTTTTTAAAATATTTGTAATTTTTTTTTAATGGAATGGATTATTTTTCCCGTATATGTGTCGTAAATTTAATTCCATATTTTAGTAATTTTAATTCCGTAAATGTAGTATATTTTGAATTATTTTTATTGCGGCTGACCTATGGCTGGCCTTAAATCGATGTGGCGGAGTGGTTTTTTTAATGTTGCTTGACGTGGCAGGGGAGAGAATGGCTGGCCTATTACCCATTGCGGATGCTCTAATAGTAAAGGACAATTTTGATTCTAAACGAATGAAATTTGGTCTAAAACAATTAATTTTGAAAAATAAGTCTATGACAAATGAAAATTTAGCTGAAGTAGTTATTTTTTTTACAATTCCGTCAAAAAATTAATGGTTAACGCTAATTGCATGGCCGTTAGTTTTTTACGGAACCGTAAAAAAAAGAACCACTACGACAAGGATTTCACTTGTTATGGACCTGTTTTTCAAAAAGTTTTATTTTAGATCAAATTTGTATTTTCGTTATATGTGTAGGACCAAGATTGACATTTACTCTCTAGTTAATTCGGACATGAATTATATTCTAATTCGTTCTCTAGTTAATTCGGACATGAATTATATTCTAATTCGTACTATATTACTTTAATTCTTGATTTTCTCATCCTATCTCATAACTTATGGAAAAATATAGTACCTATATTTGTTAATTATACTTAATTTCCATATCGAATTATTTTGTCGAAAGTCTTCTCCGGTTTCCTAATCAGAATAGCAATTCTGTCTGGGCCCAATATTTGTTTGGGTATACGTTTAACCCCTAGCTTTTCCAGATTTCACACCACATAACCTTAGCAAAAAAAAAAAGCACCGTTAACCCCTAGTATTAAACTTATTCACGAATGACGTTATTTTTCAAAAACTTTTTTAGGACGAGAACGTCTCCCAGGTCATGGACGGCAGTTTTGTACTCCCTTTGTACATTCATAATTTACGCATTTCTTTTTAACACGGAATTAAGAAATAAATATTTAGTGTGCTAAATGGGTACGTGATAAAGTAAATAAAGTAAGAGAGAAAGAGAAAGAAAATAGAGAGAATAAAGAAGAAAAGAAAAAAAAAATATAAATAATAAAATACTAGAAAGAACGATCTATATGAAAATGGCTTAACTATAAAAGAACTTCTGATTCACTCATATGCAGGTAGGCCACATCAATATGTTGCATTTCCAATGCTATGTAGGAACTTTCAAAGTTACGGAGAAGAATTTATTTTAATTAAGTGTAATAGCTCATCTATTTCCTTGTATTAGTGTCGGTTGCAGGAACTACAAAGACGTGATCTCGACTTTAGAATAACCTAAGTATTTTCTTTATGTGGAGGTGTAAAATACAAGGATTATTATTTCAAGAGATATATTGAATACATATTTTGGAATTTACATACACAAATAGTCTACACAAACATTAAAGTACTTTTGGAAAATGGAAATACAAGAGATATATTGGATACATACTTTGGAATTTACGTACACAAATAGTCTACACTTGGGAGCACCTGGAATCTACACACACATTTTTGCTTACATCATAAGGCACAATAATTTTGGGGATACAACACCTCCACTTTAAAGGTCGTCATCTTCAGTGGTCTAATCGGTTTGTGCTCGGTGTATATACAACAGAATCTCCAATAGTTGTAGAGACAAGAAGATTTTGAGAGTCTTGGTTTAAGGCTACTATCTTTCATCTCCAAACCAATTGTTCTTCTCCTTAGGACTAGTGGGACCATCTTCACCATACAGCTCCAACGACAACTTGCTGAGAATGTTGTTCATAGAATTCCTGAACAAGGGGGGCAAGCGTTTGACGATCTTATCCAACTCTATTTTGGAATCATAGACAGTTCTTGGTCCCCATTGCCTCATATATTGTAACCAACAAGATTTTTTGACTACATCGCCAATTGAATCGGTTTGCATGTAAATTAGGATCCAAGTTCTTCAAGCATGCAATATCAAGCTCTTCCCCTAAACTACAGTTACTACACGATGCACTACAATAGAAAGTACCCGTGTGGATACACCTCGCCCATAAATTCCACGATTTAGAGGCCTTGCATTCCAAACAGTAAGAGGGACTTTCAAAAACTTGGAATACGTGCATGCTATCAGGGGACAAGCCTCACATGTATCAGTTAGGTCAGCACGAACACATTTAACCTCATTCATCTCTGGTTTCTTCAACTTGTTGGTAACACCAAGGATTTATAACCCTAAGGCGGTTGTGGTAACAAGAAGTAACCGCATCCATCAAAGTTATCATCTCCTCCATCGTATGAACTTCATACTAATGAATAATCCACAGGATCCACAAGGGCCGCCATGTGGTCATAACTGTGGGTCGAACGATCATGTTGACCACCAGCTATTTCTCTAGAGACAAGAACAAAGCCTCATAAAGGCTCTTTATCTAATTGACAATAGTGACCAAGACAATAGAATCCATCAGGGATTAAAATTGGTTTATAAAAGCTAATACTTTGTTTCCCATCCAAGGAAGGGTTGGAACACCAAATAAACTCAAAGTTAGTTATTTGGCAAACCTCTAATCCTCCTAATTCAATCCTTGAGGTAGCGAATCCATAACTGTATGTTTGAATCTAGTTAGCTCATAGCACAAGCAAAGACTGAATAGTAAAACCCCGTACCAATGGAATGCATAAGACCCCTTATCAATAGAAAATAAACATGAAATTCTCAATTTGAAAGAAGAATTGCAGAACCAAAACTAGAAATGAATACCCCTATTCGCCTAACTGGATTATGGAAAAAATTAAGAATTTGGCCCTTGTGTTGTAGCGCATCGTTGTGGCTATAGAATTTCAGAACCAAGAGAAAAAAGTTGTAACGCCCCACTTTTTGAACCCTAACTTTTTCATTTAATGCTGTGATGTCCGGGAATTAATTACCAAGTAAAATTGTAATTGTTTTTTTTTTACCTAGTTTGAGTTGGAGCTTTGAATGTGTGTTGACTGAGTCAACTTCGATGATTACGTGACGTGACTATTTGAATAATTGATAACTTGTTATATGAGCTCGAAATTTGTGAAGGTGAAATCACAATGTGAATTGAATTAAATCCTTTGCTCGAGGAATATTTGTTGGACTCAATTCCGTGCTGGATCCGATAAATTAAATAAACAAAACAAATCCAATCTTGTGAAGTACAAATTGTGGGCTACACAATTTAAATAAAATACAAGGATTTGAGCCAGTCCACTATTTAATAACTAATTTACACACTAATAGTGGACTGGCTCAAATCCTTGTATTTTATTTAAATTGTGTAGCCCACAATTTGTACTTCACAAGATTGGATTTGTTTTGTTTTATTTAATTTATCGGATCCAGCACGGAATTGAGTCCAACAAATATTCCTCGAGCAAAGGATTTAATTCAATTCACATTGTGATTTCACCTTCACAAATTTCGAGCTCATATAACAAGTTATCAATTATTCAAATAGTTGATGTGTATTTTTTGAGCTTTTATATCAATAAACTAATAACACACAAGTATATCAAATAGCTCTAAAATTACAACTTTTCTGCAAGAGTACAGATGTAGATGTAGTAAAAGAGTGTCGAACCACAGGGAGGCATACGGTTATCTAATTCAAAAGCAAGTAAATTTTTGGAATTTTTGGATTGAGAAACCAAATTGAAACAAAAACAAGTGAAGAAATAAAATGATAACACAAAATAAAACCAAGAGAGTGAGAACATTACTCCTAATATGCTCCAGTTGTGAATTATCTTAATGGACCAATAAAGCTAGCTATGGATTAAAGATTAATCTAATGAAAGTTGTAAATATCTCGTTCATTCTACTCACACTGAACATGTTCGCAGATGCTTGAATTTAACCTTGCTGAACACTAAGATCAAATCCGTACTCATCGGATTATCACTCCTACGGTAGCGTGGTAAGCTCTAACCCAACTTCTAAGTTCCAACGTACATGATTCATTTACAAAATCAATTGAACATTCCTACGGAAGCACAGTAAATGTCCAACAATTATTGTAACGACATGTAAATTAACTTATCCAAGATTCATATGTTGAACACAATACAAATCTCAAACTCTTTATCTACGTTTTCACCTTTTAACCAAGTTAAAGAGACATTGGCTAAAAGACATGATTGAATAATAAATCAGGTCGGAATTATAATTTAATGTAAAAAGCACCGTATAAAAAGATCATAAATTAATACTAATCCATAGAATCCAAAAGTAATTCACATCTTTCACAAATTAGGAGCAACGTAAGAGTTTAGTTACACATCCACAACCAATAAAGAAGAACCATAGAACTCATGAAATTGATGTGTAAATGGTAGCAAATCTCCTCCGGGATGATGGAAGTTGAATGATTGCACCTCCAATCTTCCTCTCTTCCTTTCTCCTCTCCTTTCTCGTCTGGAACATCTGATAGCTCCCCAGAAATCGCTCCAGAAACCAATTTGCAGACTAAATTCGACAGTTTCGAAGAAAAACGCCCGACCCGGGTCTTTTTTTATGCCAACCCGGGCGTTTCTACTGGACCCGAGCATTTTCGCCGGGTTCGCATTGCTCCGCGCAACCTTCGTCAAATGGCCATAACTTCTTCATCCGACCTTCGATTGAGGCGTACAAGGTACCCACGCGAAGCTATTTCAAAGACGAAGATAATGGTGGTAAGATAAAAGAATTTGGACGCTGTCTTGATAGGCAACGAACACTTTGAATCAGACCCCACCGCTTTGGCTCATTGTAGTCACTCCACATGTGCATCTATCAACTAATATATAATAATCAAACTTTAATGATTAATTGATAGATGATTTTAATATAAAAAATAGGAGAAATCTTTGAGTAGAATTAGAGCATTCCCAACAGTTTCCCTAAAACCTCCCTTATTTCTCCCTAACTCCTGCCACATCAGCGCCACATCAGCACCATAATTTATCCTCATTTTTAGCCAACTTTTAACCAACTGCTCCAATGGTTTCTCCCTTATTTCTCCCTAACTCAACATTTTATTTTTACATCATCACTAATTTAATTGTTTTATTTTTGTATATAATAAAGCTAGCTAATTTAATTTATAAGACAAAACAAATAATAGTAATAAAGTTCGTTGTATTAAACACGGGTAAACATTACAACGACGAAAATTAATTAAAAAAAATAGTACAGGAATGGAAAAAAAAATTCAAAGTAAAAAAATTCAAGGGCGATGGGCGCGGTTTCTCGTCGGACCGAGAATGAGAAGACGATTCAGAATTCATTAAATATAGATGGAGAGAGAGAAAAGGGAGGAGGATAGGGAGAGAATGAAGAGAAGGTGTGTATTTATAGGGGGGAAATTAAAAAAAAAACAAAAAATATATTTATCGCCGAATTATCGCCCACAGTGGTCTCGGCGATAATTCGGCGATAATCCGGCGATTTTTCGCCGGTTGGCGATAAAACGGGAGGAAAAATCGCCGAATTATCGCCGACCTCTCCCATTGGTCGGCGATAACTCGGCGATAGACGGCGAAAAAACGCCGACTTTTAGCCGGCACCATTGGGAGTGCTCTTAGCATCATTTGATTCACATCAATAGTCACGTCACGTAATCATCGAAGTTGACTCAGTCAACACACATTCAAAGCTCCAACTCAAACTAGGTCAAAAAAAAACCAATTACAATTTTACTTGGTAATTAATTCCCGGACTTCACGGCAATAAATGAAAAAAAAATTAGGATTAAAAAAGTGGGACGTTACAAAAGTGGAGATAGAGAAGGAGAGAAGATTGTGCTGGTTGAACTAGAGCTGTAATACGAAAATATGTTGAAGGAGGAGAGATTGAGAATTGAGAGAAAATACACTAGGCGCTATTGAGACGTTAAATTTGAAATAGTACTACTTATTAACCATATACTATAATTAATTTTAAACAAGATTTAAATTTAAGTTACTGACAATTGACAAATTAAATTTGAAATAGATATTTAGCGATGCGATACATACAACACACGTTCTTCATTTTGAGTCCTTTCATTCCATTTCCTAATTTCTTCACCATCATTTTTCAGCGCTTTATGTATGCCGTCTCTTGATTATGCACATACCACTCTATTGACTTGTTTTCGCTTTGTTGTTTCCTGTATTTTCTTCGATCGGGATGAGTATGTGCTAATATGTGAATTTCTCAACTGACAGAATGGATGAATTGAAGCCAATGGACGCAGAGCAATTGAGGGAGTACGGCCACCAGATGGTGGATTTCATTGCTGATTATTACAACAACATCGAGAGCTTCCCCGTTCGTAGTCAAGTTCAGGTATTAGCGTTGGAATACACCAGTTTTAAAATTGTGTGGTTGATTTTTCACGTTGAAGTTACTCAATGCTGCCAATTTTAAGTGTTTCAACTCAACTATAGCAAAATAGTTATCGTAGTGAAATTGTATAAATTTGATTGGATTTCTTATTGATTGTTGCTTCTTTAGATTATGATGATAAAGTTTGGTTGTTTCTCTGTACAGCCTGGTTATCTGCGTGAGCTTCTGCCAGATTCTGCGCCCGTCCGCCCTGAATCACTGCAAGATGTTTTGGATGGTACCTGTTTGAAATTTATCCTCACTAATATTCTTTGAATATTGGAAATGTAGCTAGAGCTTGATATTTTGTGTCTGAGATTAAAAGTGTAATATGCAAATGGTTGTAAACTACAGAAGTTAATCCCAACTGCTAGAAGAATATTGATAGAGGCAGCATTCACCTGTAGTGTTTTCTCTACAGATATCCAGTCAAAAATATTACCAGGAGTGACGCATTGGCAGAGCCCGGAATTCTTCGCATATTTTCCAAGCAATAGCAGTGTAGCTGGCTTTTTAGGTGAAATGCTTAGTGCTGCCATAAACATGGTTGGATTTAGTTGGATAACATCTCCTGCTGCAACGGAGCTTGAGATGATAGTCCTGGATTGGCTTGCTAAGGCACTTAAGCTGCCTGATCAATTCCTTTCAACTGGTACTGTTTGAAGTTTGTTCTGAAGTCTCAGATTCGTTTCTATTATGTGTTATGATAACATCGATGTGAGAATTTTGGCATCAGGAAATCTAATGAATTTACTCTCTCATAGTTTAGGATGGTGTAAAGAATAAAAGTAGTCTTGAGTTGTCAAAGAGGGGAAATCTGAAGTAAGGCATATTGTAGTATGGCCAGACTTTAATGAACAACACATGCAATTGTCCGACACAACTGAACTACCGCATTTATGAAAACCATAATTGAAACGAGTTTGTGGCTTTAATTGCCTGTTCAACCAAGAGACCAGTTAAGACTATAACCTTCAGTTGCTTACTTATTTTGACTGACCAAAAATACTGGAATTGGAAGATTAATGTTGTCCATTTAAGTCTGTAGACTATTCTTTGACTTCACATACTCTACATCCGCAATGAAAGACAAGATCATATGACTAGTTGTGAGACAGATAGTAGCAATCAAGTATATTCACCTTGCTCGTATAGTAGCATATGGGCCATTTATATTTCATGGCTCAAACATTTTCCCCCATCAATGTTAAAAAATTTGCTTGTTTAATCAAATTTCTAAGCACTTGCTTTAAATTCAAAGTTGTCTGTGGCTGAGATACATGTTTCAGGACAAGGTGGTGGAGTGATCCAGGGAACCGCAAGTGAAGCAGTTCTGGTTGTTCTTCTGGCTGCTCGAGACCAAGTACTGAGAAGGGTTGGGAAAGATGCAACCGGGAGGCTTGTGGTCTATTGTTCTGATCAAACCCACTCTGCGCTACAAAAAGCCTGCAAGGTGGAATTATTTTTAATTTTTTATGCAACTGGGGAGAATGTCTTACAGTATCCTAGAACTCAATATTATTTCAAGTCCTATAGAATATATAAATATATGATGCCTTTGTGAATCACATGTTAGCTTCACATTTATCTGTCTATGGTACTAGAAGCTGCAGAACAGTTTGGTAAAGCCTTCAGGATTTCGCTAATAAAGTGTGCAATCTATATCTAAATCATGTTCATTCAGGGTAGCATTTTCTTAATTTTCACAATTATTGGCAACTCAGTTCTAATTTTTGCTCTTTGTGACAGATAGCAGGCATTTACCCAGAAAACTTCCGTCTTTTGAAAACAGATTCTTCCACTGATTATGCTCTTTCTCCTGAATCACTCAGTGAAGCAATCTCTCGGGATATCGCATCTGGTTTAATTCCCTTCTTCTTTTGTGCTACTGTAAGGAAACTATGATAACATGAGCAAATTTCAGTTCCTTCATATGCCTGCTTTGCAAGTGCTATCGCTTTGTCATTTTATCAAGTGTCAAATCTTTTGAATTGACTGAGTTCTTTTGGATGGCTGATTTCGTTTAACTGGTGCTTATTGTTCTCATATGGTTTTCTTCTTTAATTAAGTAGTAAAAATAAAAATGAAGTTATACTTTTTCTATATGTGAACCGCCTAAGTTGCCCACTATTTATACTTTCTAATGAGTGATGCTTTGTATCTTTGTGGAGTCTATCTAGATGTAGCTCCTATACAATTACCATTCTATATTCAATTTCCTGTATATTATCAACTACTATGATTTTTCTAATTCTTAAATAAGATTCTTCAAGGAATTAGAATTATGTCATCCATTACACACTCCAAGGCCATGATCATAAATACCACAAGGTTCTGGTACTGTAAAGTATGTAATGTGGTTCATAAGTTTAGTTTTCATTAGCTGATTATGGATGTAAATAATCAACCTAGTTGTTTTCCAATTGACAATGAAATTTTCCATGCTTGACTACTATATGGTTTATCAGATGGTTAAAAATTCAACAAAGTCTACTGAATTTTCCTCTATCTCTGTAGGTTGGAACTACATCATCAACGGCTGTGGATCCTCTGACAGAACTTAGTAAAATTTCCAATGTGAGCTTCTAGAAGAGTTTGTGGAACACTTCTAATTTTGCATGCATTAAGAGACTAGATTTTGGTTTAATCTCGTTACTGCTTGATGATCCCTTTAGGCTATTCAACATGGCCTTGTCTTATTTCTCAGCTGTTAATTACATTCCCATAAATCTTAATAAAACTCTATAGTTCATCAAATTTTCACTTACTAAAGAGATATTCACGCTACTAATATGTTTGTTACATCTCATTTTCTTAAATTTTAAAGCTATTTTGATACACATGTTTGAACAAACAGAGTAATGGGCTATGGTTTCATATTGATGCTGCTTATGCTGGAAGTGCTTGTATCTGCCCTGAATTTCGCCACTATATTCATGGCGTGGAAGGAGCCAATTCATTTAACATGAATGCACATAAGTGGTTTCTAACCAACTTTGACTGTTCAGCCCTTTGGGTGAAGGTATGTGATTGAAAATAAAATTATAGGTCTTGATATTCCTTTAAATAACTTTCTATTGAAATACAACAATCTTCTATCTGGAATGCTGAACCAGAAAACTTGACAAGTTGGTCACATTTCAATTTCTCAACCTCTTTACCTGAGGCAATCAGAACTTTTTTTGCTTATGATATTGTAATTCAATCATTTTCTGATTTCTATCTACTCCTGCTGTGATGTTCAAGTAATGATGTCAGCTTATTACTTATCATAATGGCTTGCTAATTGTTGTGTAATTGAACAAGATCTTACAAATTGAATACAAAAAGTTTTCATAGATTGGGTTGCTCTGCTAATATGCTATTACTTCCTTTTATTCTGATCGGAGCAGTTTATGTCTTTTTCAACCAGGACAGAAGTGCACTAATCCAATCTTTATCAACGAATCCCGAGTTCCTTAAAAACAAAGTGAGTGTATTTCCCTCAATGCATCTTTATGGAGTACTATAAATTATGAGTTTTTTTTTTTTTTAATTAACTCTCATTGTTTTTAGTAATCGATAATATGTAGCTACTTTTCTAGCAATGTTGACACAGACCAGAAGTGTGTTTGCATGCCTGCGACCTGAGTTGTGTAGCTAGTAAAGTTTATTGATATTTTATAGTAATGTACTATGATAGAAGAAGCGACTTAAAAGTTTGCACCTTTTCAAGTCTATGGATCCTTTTCCTTGTCAAATATGTCATCTAATAGTATATGTGGCTATGTATTCAGGCTTCTCAAGACAATAAGGTTGTGGATTACAAAGATTGGCAAATCCCTTTAGGACGCAGGTTCAGGTGGGTTATTGCAGGAGGCCTCTTCCAAAGCTTCGAAGTAGCTTGACACTAACACACTCTACAAGTCAGAATACGTCTGTTACTAACTTACTGCTTGGTGTTTTTATAGTATTACTTTTTATAACTTTTAATGGGGGTTGGGAAGTTATGGTAGTATAAATCAATTTCCTTTTGGTTTAAAAATCTAGTTCTCAACTCAAGGTTGAGAGAACATGAGTTAAACTACCTGTAGGAAAAATCAGTTATCACTACAAGAGTCAATTAGTAAGAAATGTGGTATAAATCATGCATGATTCTATCAGATATATGTGGTAGTAGTTGATTTTATGTAATGGTCCAAATATGTGGCATCTTAGAATATAACTTATGTTGCCCGTAGGTATCAATAAACTCAAGCAGTAGCCACTTCTTTGACCCAGTGAGCTAATCTCTCTCGGTGTTTCTATGCAGATCTCTTAAACTTTGGATGGTATTGAGACTTTATGGGCTGGAAAACTTGCAGGCTTACATAAGAAACCACATTGAACTGGCTAGAAAGTTTGAAGAACTTGTTAACCTTGATTCGAGATTTGAGGTAATGATACAAATCAATTATCTTGATTAACCACATAAGCAACAATTCCCTTCCCTTGTGTATTTGGTTCTCTCCTCCAGTAATCGAAACAGATAAATCACCACTAATGTTAAAACTGCACAATTTTCAGGTTGCTGCCCCTCGGAGATTTTCTTTGGTTTGCTTTGGTCTGGTATCTGCACGGAATGATGTAGAGCATGCTAACCAATTGAACCGTGAGTTACTGGAGGCTGTAAATTCGACTGGGAACCTCTTCATCTCTCACACGGTATGCCTGTATAATGCTTGCTTTAGATAGTAAGACCATTAATCACGATCATCAATTTCGTTAGATTAGCATTTGGCACACGACTTATTTATTTTCTTTCCATGACATTTAGGTCCTATCGGATAAGTATGTACTCCGATTTGCTGTGGGAGCGCCATTGACTGAAGAGAGGCACGTGCTTGAAGCTTGGAAGACATTACAAGAAAAGGCTGCTCTTCTGCTAAGTGAACTCAAAGAGTAAGGTTGTTCTTTAGCTTACTTTCAAGTGCAAAGATTGCTCATTCTTGATGAATTACCATTTTTCATCCATGCATTTGCTTTTCATTTTTCAAGGCATTTATTAATCCACTACATACACTACTCGATATTCTATGGAATTTGTCAAACTTTGTGCTTTCTAAATCATTAGACTTATGTAAAATGATCCTTTCTTCAAGAATGAATTCTCCAGTATGTCATTCTGTTACACACTGATTATATTAGTAAACCTTTGCCTCCTACTAATTGCATAAAATTATCTTATTTGAAATCGGATTTTGGGCTGAAGTAAATGGGCAATGATTATTTTACTATTGACTTTTGGAAAGTCAAAACGTGTACTAGTATACTATTATCGTAACACCAAAGTGTAAGTAAAATAAAATACTAGTATACTATTACCGTAACACCAAAGTGTAAGTAAAATAAAATTGTAACTATTCCAACCCGAAATATATCGAAAAAGGAGATAAAAACAACATAGGGTGTAACTGATATTTGAAATACCCAATGCTTGTAGTATTTGACTTTGATGTATCCATATCGGATATTGCCTATTGCACGTAAGGACATTCATGTCCAATGTGGATAGGGGAAGAATGAAGATCAGAAATTTGAGTACGAAAATCTTTATTATCAAGTACTACTAAGAGATGATGTCTGTATTCACGTTTAGGTCGGATGCGAATAAGGTAGGTTGGAATTTGGAGTACGAGCATCTTCAATATCAAGTGAGGTATTCGTATCAAACATTCATGTCAGATACAAAAGACAATGCAAGTGAGATACGATTAATTTTTTGATATGGCATTCTCAACATCTACCTATTGGTAAGAGTACCAATGAGTATCCATTGTTATCAAACAAAATATTCAATTCGTCCACAATCATAGATTCATTTTGATTAGAACTCACAGTCCACTAACCATTTTCATTCACTTTCCACTAAATTTCTTAAAATTCGTGCCCGGTCAAACATAGCCTTATATTGGTGGACGAAGGGGGTATGATTTAATAAAATTTGAAGTTTATTTATCAAAAAAATAAAACTAGATGGGAATATAAGAGCAAAATAGACATTAGTTTTTAGTCTATCCCATAAATTTTGAAATTGAAATATTAAATTACGAGTTATAATTTTTCTCAATTGTTCCATTCATGCACATCTTTTAAGGATATTCAAAACGACGTATTTCATTAAAAAAAATACTACTATTTTTTATTTTATTTTATTTTTCATTTCTCTTTTTTATTTTATTAAAATATTATCATTTTTAACATCTCAAAAATAAATTGAATGGAACAGTTGAAAGTTAGTTAATTTAATATTCCCATTTCACAGCTTAACAGTTTAAAATTTTAATTTGGCCGAACCGGTAGAAATAGAAGTGACGACGCAAATCGGCCATGGCAGCGCGGAGGTGAAGCTTTCGCCTATAAATTCATCCAAACTCAAAATTAATTCAATCAAAATTCACCATACTCTGACAAGATGGACGATGAAGCTGATATCTACGAAGGAGTCAGAGCTCAATTCCCTTTGAGTTTCGGTAAGCAATCGAAATCTCAAACCCCTCTCGAACTCGTCCACAACGCTACCCGTCGGACCACGGGCGCTTCCTCCACATCCACCGCCGCGAATGATAAACCGTCTGCTTCCGCTTTCCCCTCGCTTTCCAGCTCCTCTCAGGACTGGATAAACTCTTTCAGAAACTCAAACCCTAGAAATTCAAGTAGGGATGGCGGTGTGGGTAAATTGATTGGGCCTCCAAGGCCTCCTGCGGTTTTGGATAAGGAAGATGAGATGCCGATTGGTGGCGCAGGAAATGAGGACGAGGAGCCTCGAATTGGGCCGCCTAGACCGCTACCTGGGAAAGCTGAAAATGATGACGAACCGACAATTGGGCCACCTAGGCCGCCTTCTGGGAAAGCTGAGGATGGTGATGACAATGATGATGATGGACCGGCGATTGGGCCACCTAGGCCGCCTCCAGGTGCTATAGATTCTGATTCTGATGAAGAAGAAGATGAAGATGCAGATGAAGAAGATGATGATCCTGGGTATCGAATTCCATTGAGCAATGAAATCGTCTTGAAGGGGCATACGAAGGTGAAACATTTAGCTGATCTGTTCCCTTGGATTTTAGTACACTAATCTTCTATGATTTGCACTGTCAACTTTTTTTTTTACTGTGCAATAGCAGCTAGTGTTTACTAGTAGTACTTATATGTGTCTGATGTTGAAAGCTGCGGTTATGATCTTGTTATGCGTTGATTGCATCGCAGTGAGATACCATACCTGAATTGGTTAGGGAGATTAAAGAATGGTTATTGTTGGTTATATTTAAAAAGAGATAACCGTTGTATCATGCATGTATATAAGGTGTCGCAGTTCACAAAAGTAGGCATTTAAATTTGGTGTTGCTGAGAAATTTACAAGACTCTCCTTATCGATTTGAATTCTGCAAATGTTTCTCTCTCAAACTTAAGTCTGTGCAGACTGAGTGAAACTTCTATGTGTTTCGGTGCTCCAATGAAGTGAAGATACAAATCCTAGTGTCTTCAGTATGTCCACGAGTCAACCATGAAATACTTAAAACATTTTTTCTAGGCTAATCATCATCCTCCACACCTTTTTTTGTTTATGAGTTTGATCCCCCTTAAAGTTTCCTAGAGTGTAAAGCCGGAACAGAGGCACTTCTTTTTGTGTCTTATGTTCTCCTTGCAGTAGAGTATCTTCACTTAGATAACTGGACAAGTTCCCCGTACTCAATCCCCAGGCATCTGTCATATTCCTGGATTGCATGCACGTTGGTCACAATGTCATCTACTTTTGAGATTTTATATGTTGTCAAGAAGTCCTACCAGACTCGTTTTCATCAGAAATTTAGAACACAGAGTTTTGGTATTCTGTTGTAGAGACACTCACTGTAATATGGAAGGTAGTAGTGGGTTAAATAAGCTTCAAAGCTGAAAAAGCAGTCATATCAAGTATTTCTAAGTTCTCTTCCTTAAAATATACTCCAGATGTTCTTCCTAAAAAACCAAGCGTCCATGCGGCTCTTGTATCCTTTTAAATTGCAGCATTTGAATTAAGAAACAATCTAAGTTATTAGAGTATACCCTTTTGAACCTATCTCAATTTCAACAAATTTTGGGTATTTGGGTGATTGGTTATGGTTTTAGCTGGATATATAAATGGGAATTATGGGATACTATCTGATCTATGGAATCTCATGTTAGATTGCTATTTTTTGTTTTTGGGATTAAGACTAGGAATGTATCATGACTGAAATTTTTCACAGGTGGTTTCAGCACTTGCAGTGGATCACACTGGATCTCGAGTTCTATCTGGCAGCTATGACTATACTGTTCGCATGTATGATTTTCAAGGCATGAATTCCCATCTTCAGTCATTTAGACAGCTTGAACCATTTGAAGGTCATCAAATTCGTGGGTTGAGTTGGAGCCCTACAGCAGATAGATTTATGTGCGTCACTGGATCAGCCCAGGCTAAGGTGATTTTGAATGACCGTTCACGTTATTTGTTTAGGTAGGTTATACACATTCTTATCTAACTGATGTTCTTCCTGCTCTGGTGCAGATCTATGACCGTGATGGACTTACATTGGGAGAGTTTGTCAAGGGAGACATGTATATCAGGGATCTTAAGAATACTAAAGGCCACATATCTGGGTTGACGTGTGGAGAATGGCATCCTAAGGACAAGCAGACTATCCTAACATCATCTGAGGATGGTTCACTGCGAATATGGGATGTAAATGACTTCAAAAGTCAAAAACAGGTAACTGTTTTAACCTTTCTGGTTGCTCACTCATTTGTTGGAGAGCCTTGACTAGCACCTGAGGGTTGTTTGGAAGAATTGAGTGCAATGTACATAAAAGGATGAGGAATCATGTTAGACACTTTCAGCCCATCGCAATTCTTCATACCTTCAGAAAATCAAGACATGAATGCATTCAAAGACACATCCAAAACTGATTACATGTATTATGTATAGTATATACATATAATAGAAACATATAACCATATATTTCGTCAACCTTGAGTATACATTGTGCATCTGCATCATTGACCATTGTACCATCTATTCCCAAGCAAATTTCAGTCTCATTATGGTTAGTTTGTATTATCAGTGAATCTCTGAAGAAAAAGCTATTTATGGCATAAATAATCAATTCAGACACCATCTGAAAATCGTTTTCTGGTTTTTCAGAAGTTACTAATATAATTGTTCAAATTAATCATGAGTATAATGGGTTTCTTATTTTATGTTTTCCTACTTTCTTGGTTGAGTGGAGAGAGCCAGGGAAACGGACCACTATAGAGTTGTAAGTTAAGATCGATGTGATATACTCTTATGTTATTGGAATTTTATGTACTCATAGAATTACAGTATTAGTTTCTTGAAAGAGAACATTCCATGGCTGAATGGTTTCTTCATTCAGCCATTAAGTCTATGTCTAGATTTTACTCATTTTCCTAACGTTAACAATTTTTCATGATATGGTTGAAAACCTCCATCTGCGATTTGTATAGATTTACTTATTTGTTTTAATTTTCTCATCATTGTCTCTTAATTTTTAGGTTATCAAACCCAAGCTTTCTAGGCCCGGACGTGTTCCTGTAACAACATGTGCCTGGGATCGTGAAGGTAAACGGATTGCAGGTGGTATTGGCGATGGTTCCTTGCAGGTTGGTTTTGATTGATGTGCTGAGATCTTCACTGTACTATATGACTGAGGCAGATATTAAGATTATTGATCATCTTGTCTGTCAGCTATAATTATACTAGGAGAATGCTTTCTGGCTGCCTTAATTACATTTAAACAGTTACCAATTTCTGTGGCATGTTCTTACAGATATGGAACATCAAATCTGGATGGGTAAGCAGGCCAGACATACACGTTGGAGATTGCCACGCAGATGATATTACATCCCTCAAGTTTTCGAGTGATGGATTAATCCTTTTGTCAAGAAGCTTTGATGGTACACTCAAGGTATTCTAGAGATGCTACGAGGAAATCTACTAATTTCTTTGTTTTTTTTTATTATTGTGGGAATGTACGAAGTACTCCTGTAGAGCCTGTTATTTTAAGGGTTGACTTGAAATAATTATATCCATACCTGCCATGTGTACTACTAGGTCTGGGATTTGCGCCAAATGAAGAAGGCTCTTCATGTTTTTGATGATCTTCCGAACAATTATGCTCAGACAAATGTTGCATTCAGCCCCGACGAAGAACTCTTCTTGACTGGAACATCAGTTGAAAAGAATAACACAGCAGGAGGTATGCTATGTTTTTACGACAGATCAAAAATGGAATTGGTGTCAAGAGTTGGAATATCTTCAACATATAGCGTTGTTCAATGTGCGTGGCATCCGAGGATAAACCAGGTAATTTAATTGTGCTTTATATTCCGAGAATCATACCTTATGAATACTCAGATTTGAGAATCCAAAAACTTCATGCATCAGGAGTAGTATTATTTACAGAAAGAGTCAAGCTATTGAATATGCCTTAACCTGAAACTTTTAGGCTGTATGCACTAATCCGTCTGCATCTAATCTCTGAGCTCAAACCCTGCAGATCTTCGCAACAGTAGGGGACAGACACGAAGGAGGAACCCACATACTATACGATCCGACCATCAGTGAGAGAGGAGCACTCGTGTGCGTTGCACGTGCACCACGGAAGAAGTCTCTCGATGATTTTCAGGCACAACCCGTCATTCACAATCCGCACGCGCTGCCATTATTCAGAGATCAGCCTAGCCGTAAACGTCAGCGCGAGAAAACACTGAAGGACCCACTCAAGTCCCACAAGCCGGAGCTACCCATGACGGGGCCAGGCCATGGTGGAAGAGTTGGTTCGACAACAGGAAGCATGCTGACGCAGTACCTTCTTAAGGTAATGTGGCTTTTACTCATTCTCAAACAATGCTTTGAGAGACCAAGTGCTCACAGTTTCACATTCTGTAACAGCAAGGGGGTATGATTAAGGAAACATGGATGGATGAAGATCCCAGAGAAGCTATCCTCAAGTATGCTGATGTTGCTGTCAAAGATCCTAAATATATCGCGCCAGCGTACGCTCAGACGCAGCCGGAAACAGTCTTCGCCAAGTCGGATTCAGAGGATGATGAGAAATAAGTGGTGATGATGGTTGTTATGTGTCAATTCTGAACATTTGAAGGGCGAAATCTTGTTATGGCCTTACATGTGGTGTTCTACTGTAGATGTTACTATAGTTGGAGTATTTGATTTGTGGCAACTGCCAAACCAATGATCCTGTAATGAGCATTCAGACATGATAGATTCTTTTTTGGATATTATGTCTATGCCAGGCCAAGTGAGCTTTTTTCTTTTTTTTTTTGCAATAGTTGACTGTCTTCTTTCTTTTTTATTTTGTTCTAATTTAGTTTCTCATTCTTTGTCTTTCTCTTAATTTTCTCTATACTTTAGTAATATCTACTACGCACGATTTAACCTACTACACAACAATTTCTAAATTCTTGAGCCAAAGTAGAATTGCATCACTACATAAATTATTTTGTTAGTATTAGTTTTACAAGTTATTTAAAAATCGTTTTGTCTATTTTTTATAACTTAAAAATGAATAATAAAATATAATCCCTCGGTCTCCGATTAAAAGTCACACTTTTCCATTTCGATCTGTCCCCAATTACGAGTCACACTTCATTTTTACCATAAATAGTAAGTAGGTCTCACATTCCACTAACTCAATTCACTCACATTTTATTATAAAACCAATATAAAAAAATGGGTCTCACATTTCACTAACTTTTTCAACCAACTTTTCTTTACATTTCTTAAAGCCCGTGCCCGGTCAAAGGGTGACTCCTAATCGGGGACGGAGGAAGTATTAACCTGGATTTGTTGTATAACTATAACTTTTTGTATGTTGTGATATAATAAGTACTTCATATACCGCTATATCATCGATCATTATATAAAAAAAAAAAAAAATTACTGTGTTAATGTGTGAAGGTGTATTACTATAATACTAATTGATAAAATCAAAATTTAACATTATGAAGTTATATTAAAATTTCTTTAAAAATCATTAAAATAATATTTATACCAAAGTTGTATATTATTTTTATATATTTTTTAATTAAGTATTTAAATACTGTTATTTAATATGTTTAAAATTGAGAATTAATTGTTTAAATTGTGACACTGTATTATAGGGAGTAGGTAGTTAACAATATTGAATCTCAATTTTGCTTAGTTAAACAAATAAAATTCTAACTGATCGTTGAAGATTTAATTTATTACAACTATCATTAATTTAAAGTTTATATTATTTTCGATGAAATTTAAGTTTACACTATTAAGTGCCCTTGTTTTTGTTTTAATCAACGCGTTCTTTTCTCTTCATTATTTATTTTAAATGTGCTTATCTTATTTTTAACTATTCTTATTAGTAAAGAGTACTACTTTTCTTTACTCCCTTCATTGTAATATAAATATCTCATATAACAATATTAAATGCTAAATAAAAGTATTTCAAATGAAGATTATTCTTTGATCTTTTGCCAAAATAAATATCTCATATAACAATATTAAATGCTAAATAAAAGTATTTCAAATGAAGATTATTCTTTGATCTTTTGCCAAAATATGTCAAGAGTACTACTCCCTCCGTTCTATAGTAATTGAGGCGTTTCTTTTCGGCACGAAGATTAAGAAAAATTGTGTTAGGTGAGTTAAGTAAAGGGAGAATAAAGTGGAAAATGAAAATGGTTGAGAGAAAAAAGTAAGAGATAGTAAAGTAGGTGTAGAAAAATGTGTTGACTTTTACTAAAAAAAGAAATGACTCTATTACTATGGAACGGAGAGAGTACTTTTCTTTACTCCTTCCGTCCCAAAAAAATAAGGACATTTGGGACGGCACAAAAATAATGCATCATATTATTTGTAGTGTTTAATGGTAGATCCTAATAGTACAAGTTGTAAATAAATTGATATATATGGTAATGAGTTTGGAGGAAGTTTCTATAGATGGAAATGTAATTATTTTATGGGACAGGCGAAAAAAGGAAAGTGTCCTTATTTTTATATAACGGAGGGAATATTAGTTTTGGAGAAGGTAATTGCATAATTTACAGAAATACAAAATATTTCTTCTTTGTTTATATTGGTCAAAATATTTAAAGCTTATACCTAAAGTTTTAATTTATATCTGTTTAAGCGATTGTTAACTTTTTTACCTGTCCAACATACTATAAAATACTAGCATGATGGAATGATATACTTTTGTAGTAATATTAAAATAATCATAGAACTTTTTGATTCAATAGTAAGAAAATATTTATACTGTATATAAATAAAAAATTAACAATATCCAAATAAAAATAGTATTGGTAAAATAAAATAGTACTCCCTCCGTCCCTCATTAGGAGTCATGATTTGACCGGGCACGAGTTTTAAGAAATGTAAAGAAAAGTTGGTTGAAAAAGTTAGTGGAATGTGGGATCCACTTTTTTATATTGGTTTTATAATAAAATGTGAGTGAAGTGAGTTAGTGGAATGTGGGACCTACTACTATTTATGGTAAAAATGAAATGTGACTCTTAATCGGGGACGGACCGAAATGGAAAAAAGTGAAATTTTTATAGGAAAGTATAGAAAAGTGGAGATATTACCGTATTAGATTGTCGCAAATATACAATCTTTCTCTCTTCTCACCAATGTGCATTCGCAGCTCTAGGGTTTCTTCCCCTTCAGCAAATCTGAATCTCCCAAATTTTGTTTAATTTAACCCTCTTTCACTGTATTAGTGCTTTGGGGTTAAAGCGCGTACCTTGTTGAGTGAAAGGGATGAGCTTTTTCCAATTCCAACGAAGCTACTGAGAATCCGAGACTTTTCTCCATGGAAAATCCGGCTCCGATTGTACTGGATATCAGCTCCGACGAGGAGACGGTTTTCGGTGACGTCACGAAAGGCCTCGGCGAATTCGGCTATAAGGAAGACGGCGAATGGCTGTCCAAACTGCTGGTTGAGGTCGGCGGAAACATAGATGATGATTCCGACGACGTCGTTTTTGTAGGTGAGCTGTTCCCGAACGCCGCTAAGAAATCGAGATCAGATTCAGTGAAATTGAAGGTTGCTATTGATGACGGAGATGATGACGATTGTATGGTTTTGGATGGCGACCCCGACAATCCGGTGGTCGCCGTGAATCATAAGGATGACGGCGATGATTCCGATGATCTCGAGATTGTTGGGGAGAAGGGTGAGGTATGTATTCCTTTTCATTTTTGCATAATTTATTGCATTACAATTAAATATGGCCCCTTTTTTGTTAATTTTTTTTCTTTTGTTGTTGATGATTTTTTGTCATGTACATATCAGTAAGTAAGTGAGATTACTGTTGCTCTTTACTCTTAACAATTTACTGTAATTTGTTGAATATATCATTTTCTTATGTTCTTCGGTTTGGATTGTTTGTGTCTTATGAAGCTTGATATCTCTGCTTCAGATTTGAAGATGATGGATTTGTTGGGAATTTTCGGAGAAATTGATTCGCGGTTTTTACTTTGTGTTAAACATGGTACTTTAAATTTAGATGTTTTTTGTTTGTGCAACCATTATCTTGGTGATAAGAAGGGCTTGGGGTCTGATTCTAGAGAATGTGTCGTGTTTTCGTTAAATAAGTTTATGTCTATGTGAGCATCATGTTTATTTGGTAGCCAACCGTAGGAGCTGCAATTTTGTACTTTTCTTCGAATCCAGTTAAAGCTTTGGGAACTAAAAGTGCGTATGTGTGAATATAATGGTTATTATTTGGTATTTATAAGGCCTCTGTCATGTCTGCTAATTGTTACTGATTTAATCTCGTCTTTGAAGATACTAGTTGTTGTTTTACTTTATCTGTTCAGATATTGGTTAAAACAAATGGCTACTGCATCTACAGGTTGCGTGCAGGGACTTTCCTCACCCAAGACATCTCTGTGCTAAGTATCACTTTGCGACTTATCGGCATGAGGTTCATTGTGGCCAGGTAATTTCGTTTAATTTGATATTTTGATATGTCTGGGGGAGAGTAGAAGGCTTCCATCTTTGATTTTGAGTTCCTTAATTTCAGTGTCACTGTTATGTGTGTGACGTATTGGCTCCATGTCTCCATTGGGGCACTGGCTTTAACGGTGCTGACCATTGCCATGCTAGTGATAAAGAGGAATTCTGGAAATCAGAGCGGAAGCGTGTGAAGAAAATTGATATGCCTGTTGCTAATCGCAGTACGATTACTGCTTGTGTAGAATCGTATTTCCAATCAATTCAAGTGCCAGGATGTGCTCCATCACAACCAAACTCTTTGCCTCAGAATCAGGGTGTTAAACCTGGGACAATTCGTCCTTGTGTTCAGTCATCCAATGTTAGTATGCCGAATGCCATGAACCGAGTAAGAAGCCAACCACCTGGACGTGTTGCTTCTAGATATAACCCTCTATCGCCGTTGGCTTCAGTGCGGTCACACGCACAACCTAGAAGTCCTTACACTATTACACCAAGGGTTGCTCCTATGAACAAAAGCCACCCTGTAGGAAGCCAAATTCCTCAATCCTCCCATCGTCCAGTCTTCAAACGTAATGGGTTGATTGGGGCTTCCGCAAATAATATTGGGGCTTCCACAAATAATAATAAGCATGCGCATAGGTCTCAATTATCTGGAGACCCAACTCTAAGCAGGCGCCGTGCGTTGCAGGCTGCTGTCACAGATGTGCGTCGAAGTCAGGCTACTGTCACAGATGTGCGTCGAAGTCAGGCTACTGTATTATCTTCTCACCCTAACATGGATGCTAGGCATGCAAACTACTCTTCTAATCCTCGGGTGAACTTGCAACGACTTCCTAACTACTCTCCTGCTTTCACACCGCACCAATCTCTGACGCCTTCTCAGCCATCTGTAAGTGGAACCTCTCTGGGGTCACCACGATTGCAACCCTACACATGTACCAAACCAAGAGCAGGAAACATTAGCAAGTCCGCTGGCCCCGAACCCTATATTACATCCATGCCTGACAACCATGTTCCTTCTCAGACTGTTGATTCCTGTCACTCGGATGCTGGCAATACTTTCCTGGATCAATTGCATTCAAGATCCACAATCTCCTCATGCTCCGGAGTGGTTAATGACTTTGGTCAACCTCAAAAACAAAGTCATCCTACTACCCCGTTGGCTTATGACCAAAATGATGTCCAGCATCAGCATCTTACTCAAAGTGGTATGGGTTCAAGTCCAGCAGATTTTGGCTTCTTTTGTGATTCCTCTGTCAACCATGGCAATATGCAGATTCATACCGAGAACGGGGCACCAGCTGAGATCTCGCAGGTGCAAAATATACAAGATGATCAGCCAAGTGTAACACCCATGACCGTGGACAATCCCCCTCAACAGAATGCTGAAGTAGCTGCATATACCTCCCCAGTGAATGATGCTGTCTGCCAGTTTCCTGAAAGTGGAGTACCTGGCTCGTTCGACTTCCATCTTCTTGACAGTAGTTGGATGTTTGAAAATCAGTCATTTACAGGAGCTGTGGAAGCTGCTACTTCACCTAACTGGAATGTATACTCACCTGAAACTGCTTTTACCGATACAGGTAACTTGTTTGATATTTAAAGCTTTCATGATGCTGACCGAAATGTTCTGGACTGGAAGGAACCGTGGTTCTGATGATGTTAAGTAGTCTGCTCGATTCATATTGCATTGTCCTTCTGTAAATTAAGCACACCATATCCCTCGTATCAAGGTTTCCTGTATAGTATTAGTAGGAAGCTTATCCATTTCTTTAATTATAAATTATGTTGTAATTTTAGTTAGCAGTTTGTTTTCTGGCTACATGCATTTTGATTTTTGACATTAGAGCTTCATGCTGCTGGAAGGGAAAATTGATGAGCTATATCTCAGCATGTTTGTTAGTTAGGTTCTTGGTTATCCCTCTTGGTTAAGAGCTCGTCAAAGTTGCTACTTCTAACAAGTCGCAAGGTTTTAATTAAACAAGAAATTAAAATATCAGCTTGTTATCATACAGCCATGTCTAAATAACTAAAAATATCATAATCTTGGAACATAAGAGTAAGAATAAATTTGTTTTATTATAGCTTAAACGGATGTTTTGCATAATTGACAGCAATAAGGTCAAGGAAATAAACACCAAAATGTAAAGAGGTAAACTTAAACAGACAGCATCATCCACAGTAGCAGAAGAAGACACTCAAACATATGAGCAATAAGACAGTGGAGTTGTATGGGAGATTTTCATAGCAATGGAAGGTTAAACGATAGCACCCATACTGAAGGCACGTGCTGGCTGAACATGGAACCATTACTCGAACATGTCAAGCACAACACGGAGGCACATTCCTTCATGCATCATATCGAAGGCTTTGTTGATCTCAGGCAGTGTAGAAGTGTGGGTGATGTACTCATCAACCTTGATTTCCTGAAAGAAGGGCATATGTATGGTGGGAAAAGTTGAGAATGGCATGATAAATTAACTGACTGAATAAGGAGAAGGAAGAATATACTCACTTTCTTTAGATACTTTTCGACAAGCCATGGTACTTGTGAGCGGCTTTTGAAGCCACCAAATGCGGTGCCCTTCCAGACACGGCCAGTCACCAGCTGAAAAGGACGAGTGGAGATCTCTTGACCAGAAGCTGCAACGCCCACAATAACTGATGTTCCCCAACCCTGAAAGGTTAATACAGAAGATCAGTAATCCTTGAATTTTTATATGATCTCATAATTCATATAATTTTGTGGTGTTATAACTTGATTTAGGTACCTACCTTATGACAGCATTCTAGAGCAGCTCTCATCACACCCACATTCCCAATGCATTCAAAACTATAGTCAACACCGCCATCTGTTAGATCCACAATGACCTGCTGGATTGGTTTCTCGTGATCCTTTGGATTGATGAATTCAGTCACACCAAAGTCCTTTGCTGTGCACCACAATTTTCAGCAAATTTGGGAATTAAAAAGATATCACTTCTGTTAATACTGCTTAGTTGCTATATAATTATTGGAATCGGGAAACAAATGGCATGACCCCTCAGTGATATTTCTTTTGTAATCAAGAGCTATGAGACGCTAAACCAAACAACAAGTAGATCAGTAATAGACACAAGTCACATTTGTATCATTTTTATAGGTCTTCACATTGGAAGAAGTCCCTAGGACATCATTAATTGGTTCTTCAAGCACATGAAACATATAGTTGATTTTACTACGTGGAAGCTACGTAGGCAAACAAACCTTTCATATTCCATATTTTGCAAAAAAACAGCACACCCCCTAAAACACCAAAAGACACTACAAGAACAGGTAGAATATTTATTTTCTTGAGTCTGCTCAACAAAACAAGGACATTAGATAAAATTGAAAAGGAGGTTGGTTCATGTCCAGAATGTCTCTAGATACACAGCTTTGCTTATAGCAAGAGAAAATCCAGAAGTCGAATTTTTACATGAGCTCTTTACATACCACAGTCCATGGCATGGGCAAAAAACTCTTAGCACTCAAAGAATATCATGCACCAAAAATTTACTAATTAATTGCACAAGAAAGTAGTGGTGAAGAAGGTGAAGTACCTCTATCAAACTTTTTGGTGTCAATATCTATCCCAATGATGCGGGAAGCTCCAGAAGCTTTTGCACCCTCAGCCACCTGAATCAGAAGTATTCATCATCTTCTCTGTATGATACAAGAAGTCAATCATACTATAGAAAACTCACAGCAAGTCCAACAGTGCCGAGACCAAATACAGCAACTATGGAACCTTGTTCTACTTTTGCAGTATTCCAAACAGCTCCAAGACCTATATGAAATTAATTATACACAAGGATTAATAAATTGATGGTTGTGGTATTCTACTCATAAAAAATTGTTAAAAGTTCCACAGAAGAAAGATTTTTTGAGTTGTAAATAAATCAATTAGTGCACGATCAAACTGAGCTTCAGACACTTTAAATCAATAAGTCAGAGTTGACTGGATACTAAATTTATCCATGCAATGGGCTGCAATAACTGGAGAAGTTACTGTAAAAGACACCAAGATTTCTGGTGTTCTAAATCCTGATTGTTTACGTTGAACTGTATGAGGGATGAAGAAATGAACTAGATCCATTTGGAATTTCGGGTGTTCATAGACAACGGGAATTTAGCAAAAGACAACAAGATAACTTATTCATATTCAACCAGGGTATGTAAAGATCCTTGCCTGTTGGAACACCACAACCGAGCAGACACACTTTCTCCAATGGTGCTACAGGGTCAATCTTGGCAACGCTAACATCATGTACAACAGTGTACTGACTAAATGTTGATGTGCCCATGAAATGATAGATAGGCTTTTCATTGATGGAAAAGCGGCTTTTACGGTCAGTCAACATAACTCCAACTCCAGTAGCTACCCTGACTTTCCCACAGAGATTTGTCTTACCAGATTTGCAAAACTTGCATTCCTTACACTCAGCTTGATAACAGGGGATAACATGATCGCCCGCTTGAACTTCTGTCACACCTTCACCAACACTCTCAACTATCCTGAGATCCCAACAGGAACATTTATCTGATGCTTAGTCAATATTCAGAAAAGCTAACTGTTCTTTAAATTTTAGCATTTAACATACCCAGCAGCTTCATGACCAAGGATGCATGGGAATAGACCTTCAGGATCCTGCAACAAAGATAATCAAGAGATCAGATTGGCTATAGATAGGAGATTATGCTGGTCACTTTTTTCCCTACTATTTACTTTTTCCCTCCATTCTACAGCTTTATTGCATTAGATATGGTGCATTCAAACACTAAATACACCCAAACACAGAGAAGACAAACAATACTCCATTATAATCAATCAAGCACGTCCCGATTGAAAAAGTTCAGCTTCCTCTTTACTTCAAAAAAAAAACATATGCATTCCACATTTCCGATCAATATGAACAAACTCCTTATGAATCTTCGCAAAATGATTGACTAATTCACCATCATTTGCTAACATGTTTGCACAAAATTCGTACACATGCACCGGACATTACCTTGCCGCTCCAGGTGTAGGCATCCGTATGACAGAGAGCGGTGAAGAGGATTTTGATCCTAACCTCTCCGGCTTGCGGCGGTGCGACCTGCACCTCTTCGATCACCAGAGGTTTATTTGGTTCCCAGGCCACCGCCGCTAATCAAAATTAAGGAAAAACTAATCAACAAAACACTCAATTGATTGGCAGTAAAACGGTAAGACGCATAAAAATGAAAAGGATCGATACCTTTGCAAGTAATGACTTGACCTTGAGTAGCCATTGATGGATAGAATAGAAGGAAAGAGATCTACAGAGAGCGAGAGTGACGGTGGAGGCGCCGCTACCAAATGAATAATTATATTTTATTTAGAAATCTAAATTATCCAATAAAAATAGGCCACATGGTGCAGTCACAAACTCACTCGACTACTATTCTAGATAAATAATTTAATATATAAATTTTATTTTTAAACAAATGATTATCTACCATGCATCTCAATAATATGCTTATTATCATTAATGGAAATAAGATGAATGTATAAAATAAAATTAAGTACAAACATTAGTTTGTTTGCTTCTGATTACCAAGTAAGAATACCAAATCACTGAAAGTAGTTGGGGACAAGTAAAGTAAAATAAAAAAAATTCGAACTATGATAATCTTTTCGATTAATATGTGTATGAAACTAAATGTTACAAAAAAATAATTTATCATCGAAATATGCTCATAGCCCACTATTTTTAAACATTATTAATAATGATTCTTCGTTTATTACTCATACACCAATATTTTTTTAAAAGTTACTCCCTCCGTCTTGGATAATTCGTCTCACTTTGACCGAGCACGAGTTTTAAGAAATGTAATAAACAATGATTTGAAAAAGTTAGTGGAATGTGAGTCCTACTTTAATACTCCCTGCGTCCCACGTTACTTGAGTCACTTCTTTTTTGCACTCGTTTTGAAAAAATAATAATAAATAATTAAAGTGAAGAGAAAATAAAGTAAAAAAAAGAACAATATAGTTAAGACTCTTCTCTACATTATTCTCTCTCTTACTTTTTTTTCTCTCCATTTTAACTATTTATTATTATTTTTCCAAAACGAGTGCAAAAAATAAATGACTCAGGTAACGTGGGACAGAGAAGTATATTAGTTTTATAATAAAAATGTGAGTAGAAATGAGTCGATGGAATATGGGCTCACAACCAAAAATGGTAAAAAGTGAAATGAGACAAATTATGTGGGACGGATCGAAATGAAAATATGAGAAAAATTATCCAGGATGGATGAAGTGCTGTATTAATCTACTCCATTGAATTCACTTATATCCCATTATATACTTGACAAAAATAAGAAAAACTTGGTGGGCCTCTCAAAGCCTGTCTTGCCTCGTTCAATAGTTCCACTTTTTGCTATTGGGCTGATGATATTTATACAACAGTACTTGGGTTTAAACATTGTGTGGGACTTTAGCATGAATTTTCATACCCATCCTAAATTAAGTGAACTGCGTAAACATAAACGGTATCTGATCTTTCACTTTCACACGTAAATGATATCTGATCTTTATTTTATATCGTTTTTGGTACCCAGTGACAAAAATAACCCTAGGTACCAAATATGTGATTTTTTTTCATGAAGGATATTTTTGAAAATTTCAATTAAATAGTACCAAATATGTGATATTTTTTCTTCCTTTCTCATTTCTTT
>NC_062968.1:30797514-30896036 GCF_023119035.1 Salvia hispanica | reverse complement strand
ATAATTTATATAATAAACTTTTAATTACTATCACTTTTTAGTATTATAACAATAATAATTAAATATAATTAAATATAATTATATTTAAGTATATTTGAATGGTGATAAAAATGAATTAATTATTAATTTATAACATTAAAATTATAATATTAATATTGATTAATAATAATAGTATAAAGAATTAAGAGAATGAGAGAAGATATTATAATATCAATTTTGGTACTAATTTTATGTATGTCCAAAATATATTTGTTTAAAGGGCATTTTGGAAAGAAAATTGCATCAGATACAAAAAATGTGATTTATAAGTACCAAAAAAGACCATTTGCGTGCGAAAGTAAAAGATCAGGTACCATTTATGCAACTCTCTCTTCTAAATTTTTCAATGAACACAAAATTTAATCTTTTTCAATGAACACAAAATTTAATCTTAAATCCAATTGATTTCTTTAACTCATTTTAATTTCTTTAATTTATTTAATTTATAAAAATTCGTCCCATTCACATAAAGGACTATTCATGTGAGTATGGGGTGGTGGAATTGATGTGACGGGTCAAAGGATATTTATAGTGGATGAAAGACACATATACATGTGACCCCTAATTCAAGTATATATCAAACCTTTTTCCCCATCAAGAAAACGAGAATTTCACCAAAATCAAAATCCCATCAAAGGAAACTTGAACACACACACGCCATGGCAGCAGAAGAGCCCTCAAACTCATCACCACAAAGCATGAAAATCACAGTCCAAAGCAACCCTTCTGCATCACAGCTCTCTGAGCTCGGCATCAAATCTTGGCCCAAGTAAGCCCTCTTCTTGATTCTCTCTCTTCCTCTGCTGTTAATTTATTTGTAATTAAGTATGTAATTGTGGACAAACAAAAAGGTGGGGTTGCTCTCCCGGGAAATACCAGCTGAAATTCGAGGCACAAGAAACGTGCTATTTAGTGCGTGGGAAAGTGAAGGTGTATCCCAAAAACAGAGGGGGGGGAGAAGAGGCAGTGGAATTCGGGGCAGGAGATCTCGTTGTGATCCCAAAGGGGCTCAGCTGCACTTGGGATGTGTCCATCGCCGTTGATAAGCACTACAAGTTCGATGCTGCTGCTTCTTCTTCTGATTAAGAATTTTAGAGGTTTGTTTATTCAACAGTTGATTGGTGTTGGATTGATTGTTTTGGTTGTGGATGAAGGAAGAGTGTGTGAAATGTGAAATGTGAAATGTGAAATGTGAATTGTGATGTAATCTGGAATAGCGGTCAACGTGGAATGGAAGGGGGGAATTATTAGTCAATGCCACTGGCGTTCAAACAACACTTTAAATGTGCCTTTTGACTGGTCAAATCATTTCATACTTCATATTTCTACACTAGTGTGCCTTCTTTCCTTTTTGGGAGTAGTTGTTAGATCAAATTAGAGAAAATAATATATCATGAAGCTTGGTTAATTATACAACTTTTAAAATACTACTAGTAATTTAATACTAATAAATTAGTAAGTATTTTATTAATTTGGATTTGAGAGAGATTATGTATGATTTGGAACTTAAAATACATTAAATTAATCTCATAATCTACGTTATTACATTGAAATTCACATTTGTAAGTGATGTAACGAATGAATAAAAAAAATCACGAATTTCGGCTTCTAAATCATATTAATGATAATTAAGAAAATTGTTAAGTTGTTATATAAGTAATTAGCTATATTTGAAAATTATGGGATTGACTAAACTTCGAGATTTTTGTAGACAATTTACTCATTTTTAAAAAAATTGCGTCCAAGACTCCACGAGCCACAGTTGATGGACTTAGACGTAAGAGCATCCACAACCCCAATCCGAATTCGGGCTTCAAGTCCCCTTCACGTCATCACGATCCTAAATTTCTGCATCATGCCACAACTCCTCTAACTCTGCAATCCCCATTTAAGCCCCAATTATTAAATTGCACTATTCACAACTACAATCTATTGAACTCCTAAAAATTCATTATTCAGACAGAAATAAAAGATTACAATTCCTAGGAAAAAAATTACAAACCCTAAAAAATAAAAATTACAAGTCCTAACAACAAATATTGAAATAAATAGATGATTGAAGTGACAAAATGGTGGAAGAATGTTGAAGAAATGGAATATAAATAAGCCAAAAAATAAAATAGGGTGTTCGGGTCTAGCCCGAAGGCCCAATAACGTCGGGCCGGGCCGCGCTTTCTTCTCCTCCAACGCGCTAGGCTGCGGGCCGGGACCTAGGTGCGGTCCGGCCCACGGCATTATGGATGCTCTAAGAAGCATTGCAGGTTGTCGTCTTGCTAGATTGGCTCGCATGGGCAATAAATTTTACTCAATCAGCGATTAGTGCGTGCTTCGCACTCACCGAACACGAGCATGGGCGTGCAAATTTTTTTCAAAATTGAGATAATCAATTTTTCATTTATTTTAAATTGGATAATTTAAAGTGTTAATAATTCAGTTTTTAATAGTGGTTGACGGGCCTTTTTGTATATTTTATTCATTTTTATATTTATAGATATTTTTCATGTCATTTATTTTTACACCACATTTCAAATTTTCTTGTAGTTTTTAATTTTAATTTTTATAATTAAAAATTAAATGGAATTGGTATTTTTAATTATTTCTATATATTAATTATAATATATGATTGCAAATTATATATAAAATAAATTGAAAAATAAGATATGTCTCATATGAGATAGATACTAGTATAAAATATAGTTTGTGGGTATTAAGGAATGAAAAATGGTATGGTACTTAACTTAGAGACAACTAAAAGTCCCATAATAGACATGGGTTGTAGCCAACCAATGGAAAAATATCTATATTTTTGAAAATATCTATAATGTCTTTCTCACTATATATATACACATTTAGGGGTGTGATAAAATACAAACTTATATATTGTACAAACTTAAAACTCCTCAACACAACTTCAACACAGTTTCAATATAATATCAACACAGTGTAAAATTTTAAAATTTTAATATCAACACAGTATCACTCATTGACTACCGTTGAAATTCTGTTGACATTTTCTTGTTGATGTTTTTTTTGTGATCTGTTCACAATTTTTTAATGATTCAAATCATAGTTTTGAGTCTATACAATATTTAGAGTTTTTATTTGATTACATTCCTACACATTTAACAAGTTCTAACAAAATGTAGTGCATGTGAATTTGTTGACCAGATGATAGAGATTCCATTACTTCTACCCCAATTTATCACTAACTACCAACATAGTGAGTCCAATCTTTATTTTTGTATATACACTAGGAGTAGTACTCAGTAAATAAATTAAATTGAAAGGTTATAATCAATTATTTTTTTTTTTTATATAAAATATGCGAAATCTAATTGTTATCGACCTGCCACCTCCTTAAAACACAAGTTTACTAGAGTTAAGGTAGTAGGTGGAATATAATTGTAAAATCATCATAATTTATACCCCTGCTAATATGGTATGGATAAATGTCAATATCTTTTTTTACCTTTTCCTACCTTTCAATATATGTTAGCGTATACCTAAACTTCAGTGCGAAGATATTATACATTATTTTTGGTATTACCAAAAGTATCGATATAAAAAAATTATATGCACATAGATTATACCAAAATTATTAAAATTTGATAATATATAAAACACTTAACTAACACATATATTTATTTTATAGTTAAAAGAGCAGGGACATGTTAGGATGCCACCACCTCTTAAAATAACACCATACCATCATTTCTAGCCAATAATTTGTACACGTGGACGAATAATAAGCTGTCACGTGGCCAAAAAAAAAACTGAAAAAGACGGTCAACAATTTGCTGGTCTTTATCCAGCAATATTTCTTGTCCAGCAATATTCGATACACTATACATCAATTTATAGATTGCTGTGTAGTGTTTGTAATATTATTGTGTAGCGTTTATAATATTGCCGTATAAGCGGTGTCGCGGTGTCACTTTAAGAGGGGTTGTCATTTTAACACAAACCTATAAGAGCATCCACTATGGTAAATAGGTCAGCCATAGGTTAGCCTATTTCTCCTCCTGCCACATCATCCAGCACTAAAATTCCTCCTGCCACATCATCTGGACAAGCAATAGGCTAGCCACATCATCAGCACTATTAAAAAAACAACTACATTTACGGAATTAAACACAAAATACGGAATTAAATTTACGACACATATACGGAAAAATTCATATTTTATTTAAATAAAAAAAATTACATTGACTAAAAATAAAAAAATAACATAATAAAAAAAATTATGGGCTTCCACACACGAGCCCCCGCCCCACTCTACTCCTCGTCGCCGTCCTCGCCGCCACCGCCACCGGCCGCACGCACCCCCGGCATCTGAGCCCGCGTCTGATCCCCCCAACTGTGCCGAGAAGGTATCCAATTCGACCCGCATACTCTCGAGCATTGAGTGAAGAAACCTCTTCTCCACGGGTCAGTTGTCTCCCTCCATTCGGCCAAGATCTTGTGCATCTGTTTGCGCGTTTGTTGACGCACGTAGAAGGCGAGCTCGGCTGCCGACTTGCCAACGGGAGGGGTGCCGACTGGACTTCCTGGGACCCCTGGGCGACTCCCCTCGCTGCCCGTTGCGTCCTCCTCTGACCAATCGGGCGAGTGCGGCGAGCGAAGGATGGAGGGGACGGCTCCTCTGGAACATCCTCGGGGAGGTCATGGGAACCGCCGCTGTTGTCGCTGTAATCACCGGCATAGTTCAGCCGCTGCTTCTTCGGCCAGCCAGCATTGACACCCGCCCGAAACTTCTCGGAATCCATCAGCACCAGGTAGCAGTTCCAGTAGGTGAATTCCTTATACAGGTCCGGCACGGGGAAGGCTTTCTCCGGTATCCTCCTGCAATCCTCGTCAGTCTGGCCACTGGTCTTCATGCGAAGGGCGTTGCCCGCAAATCGGGAGACCGCAGCCCTGATTCGCTCCCCCCCTTTCAGCACTCCTCCCCGGTGTATGCCTTCCAATGCGGGCAATTCCTCTTGAAGACTGCTGCAATTTTAGACCACATGTTGACGATCCTCTATTTGTTCGAAACAAGGGGATCATCACAAACAGACACCCAAGCCTTGGACAGCGCGATGTTCTCATCATCCGTCCACTTCCTCCGTACACTGTCGTCATCAGCCGGCTGCGACGACTCGCCTACCACCTTTTTGCCCTTCTTCTTCTTCTTTGGTGTGCCCCGACCCTGCCCCCGCCCCTGACCTATTCCCTATGTTTGAATGGGAGTGTCTCCGAATCAAACGCCCGGTAACAAATCCTCTATAGAGAAAGTGTCATCTCCAGTGAATTGCATCTCCACTAGGGTCGATGTGTGGGAAGACGCAGTCAAAAAATCAAGAGTGGGGCGATAGACATTGTCCCCCCCCCCCGGTGTCCCCTGCATCACGGGCTGCACCCCCGCCTGCCACCCCGGCATCATCATCTGCATCCCGGCTCCCCAACCGGGCATCATTTGCATACCGGGTTGCATGCCCGGTACCCCTGCCCGCCGCCCTGCGGCATCATATGCTGCCAAGTGTACATGTTGTAGTACCCGCTGCCCATCTGCCCCCATCTCGCTCCCGCGGATATCGTGGGAGTTTGAGTCCCGCTCGTCGGTGGAGTAGACTCGTTGTTGTGATCCATTTTGCGTTATTGCTCTTATGTAGAAATTAAGAGAGAGAGTAAACTCGTTAAAACAAGTGGTGCGAATGAAAATGATGTGAAAATCGCGTATATATAGTGTTTTGAAAATTAAAATAAAAAATAAAAAAATTTGCGCTGGCCGATCGCCAGCCTACAATGGCGGCGAGCGGATCGGCAAGCGCATCGGCCAGCGCTTGCCGAAATTCTCGCCGATTCCGCGCTCGTCGATTGCAATAGTTCGACGAGTAAACCGGCTAGCGCCGGGTATTGACTAGCCGGTCGCTCGCCGGTTACCGTGGATGCTCTAAGTATTATAAATAACTCACTAGATCATCATTTTTTTTAACAAACTATATTTCTCACTTAAATGAATAATAAAGTAGTAGTAGTATAAGAGAGAAGAAATGACATGGTATAAAAAATAATAAAGTAGTAAAAAAAATGAGTTATTTAATCTAAGACATATCAGCAAAATACGCATTAATTAAGTTACTTGCTCATATTCTATTTCATGTTATTCGATACTAATTGAGTCATTATTATTTATAGTAAAAAAAACAATTTATTTAATATTTCATAATTTACGCATATTGCGTAACATATTCACTTTTTATTTAAATATTAAATACCACATTCTTAGTGTATTTGTTTAAAACACTAATAAAATTTTTCGTATAATTTGCATAAATTTATTTTTTATCATCAAATTAAATTATCTTGTTTTGTTTATTTTCATCCCCTTTTTAAAATTTACTTAAATCAAGCTCAATCGCTTTTTAGTTTTTACCTTGCCAAATGCCAAGGCAGACTTAAACTTTTTCATATTGTTTATTTTACCTCTAAATAGTCAAATCTTAGTCATTTAATTTTGTTTCTGACTTTTTTTATTTTTCCTATCACTTAAATTTCTTTATACTCCTACTCTTTAATTTCTGTAAGAAAATGAAACTAACAAACTTCATACTATTAATTATTCACACAACAATAGTTTCAATATATAAATGATGTCCTAATCATTTTGTACATTTACAAGTATATAACTCCTACAAATTCAATAGAAAATCACTTTATATTGTAATTTGTAATAATTATATTGTATTATAATAATCGGAATGAAATGGTTGCTCCATGTTATAAATAACAACGTTTGAATTTCAATAATTCACACATTAATAAATTACTAGTAGTAAAATGATTATCTGTGAGAAGGAGCGTGAGCAATAAACATCAATTACAAAATTCGTTAAACATATATATAATTCAAAAAAAAAAGAAAAAAAAGAAAATGAGCAAAGTGGCGTGGTTTAGCTACTTAATTAGTTTTAGAAGAAGATAATCATCCAAGACAAATCAGCCCAAAAAATGGGTTTGATTGGTCCGTGAGGCCCACTCGCTCCAATTGTTTAGTTTCTAGTAAATCTTGTAACAGCAGGACAGAGTGCTGGTGGCTCCACCGTCATTAAATCCTCTCTACCACCCGCACTCTCACACACACCAAAGCTCTCTCCTTCGATTTCGCTTTTACTCACTTTACTTTCCTCTTGCTTTCCGAAGATCCATTTCTTCTACTGCTCTCTACATTTTCCTCACTATTTCCCCCCATTGCAGAAGCTCCAGCTCTAGATCTCCGCCGCACCTCATGGATCTATGAGTTGCCCGCCGGAATTACCCGCATTGCCGCTTTTCAGCTAGGGTTTAGCATAATTGTGTTATTTCTTGGTTTGGTGTAGGAAAATCGATATGCCAACTCCACGCCAAGTGAGTAAGAGTATTTGTCGGCGGGAAGAGCTTCAGCGAGTTTGAGATAAAATGTACGTGAATTGCGTTTTGGAGAGAGAAGATGCTCCTCTTTCTGCTTCCTCTGCTCACTCTGCTTCCTACTAATTTCGGTAATTTTGCTACCTTTGTTGCTTAATTTTAGTTTACATGCTTTGCTAAGTGCCAAAATGTGTGTGAATATATTTTATTGCATTTTTGTTCATCAATGGGGGATGTCTGTGGATGGTTTCCTGCGCATCACAACTTTTTTTTGATAGAGAAACTATTCTTTCCTTGTCCAGGTACTCCTTTAGAATTCATCTACCTATCTCCATTACAGCAACCCCTGCCATCAGCTGCAAGGAAGATTTCTAGTGATCATGGTAATAACAACTTGTTAGAAGCTAATTCAATTTTTTTCTTCGAATTTCTCCATATAACATGGCGCCTCTTTTATAATAAGTTTTGCCATTTAATTCAACTGTTAAATCTTGTTCCGAAATTTATAAATAGACATGCTAGTTGCATATGCATATGAACCATCTAAGTTTTCTTTTCCTCTTACAAATTTCTTCCATGTAATAACCTTTCCAAACATATTGAATTTGATAGATGTAAAAATGATGTTTCTACTTGTTGCAGTGAGCTTAGAATCAATGAGTTCAACACTTAGTTCAATTCTTAGAGCCCGAAGGCACCATTTTAAGAATCCACCAGCAGCACTGGCTCCATCTCCGGTATCTCAAGGTATTGCGATGCTTATCTGTTAATATTTAATGTGAAAATAATTTGTTTTTCCTTACTGATGCCACTTTATCTTAGGTCCAGTTGCTAGTAGGCCTACTACTGGTAGGACCAAGGGTAGGCATCAGCACCATCGGCATAAAGTCAGAGGTCCTGCAGTTTCTCCCTCTCCTTCCGCTAATTCAGGTGGATCATCTTATTGGCAATCCCTTTCTTTCTCGCTCTGTCTCTCACTTTACAGACATGATTGTTTAATGAAGAGAAATAATGAAGTGCAATATGTATTCTAGGAAATAAGCAGCATACTAACTTTGGCTAAACTATTTTCTTGCAAATACTTAGTAACAAATTAGACCTATTAAATGATGTTCTTCTGCAATGAAATTTTAGGTTACATAGAGAACGATGACTTAATCAACTTCGTAGTCGTTATTGCAATAAACCTACATAGCATAATATACCCTACATACTTGAGGATATTCTTTTGCTTCCTTGCATTGTTGTTCCATGCTAATCATTTTTCTTTATTGCATGTTTCATTAGTGTAATGCGACGAGGAGCAAATTGTTAGTTATTCAACTGAAAATTTACTACATTTTGGGAGATTATACAAACTTTTTTATTCTATGCGACCAGCTTTTACAATTAGTTTTTCCCTGAAAATAATTCATCTACTTAAATTCATACTTAGTCCGGCATGAAATTACACATGCTAATGTAAAGGATCTAGATTTAAGAGCTTCGATCTAAGGCTGCATACTTTAGCAACAGTTTTACTTGTCTTGATACTGATGCTACACTTCCCAGAACTAGTGCGAGCCTCTTTTCGAATGTGTTCTTCCTTTACTTAAATTGGGATCTATAGGCATTTCCTTTAGTGTCAACTTGACTCTTATAATTCTTCATATATTTATAGAAACTTATGATTGTGAGTTTATTTTAAGTAGGGTTAGTGCCAATGCAGTAATCATGTTATGTAGCACTTGTCTTGAATAATGTATTGTATTAATATTGCTTGTCACCTTATTACTTGTGTTAGACTGTTAGTAATTCTGGGAGGCATTTTTATGGATAAATGTGGCAGGTTGTGGTCAGACTTGCGCAGAGCCACTTACTTCAGCTCCACTTGGTTCGCCCTGCATGTGTGTATTTCCTATGAAAGTCAGGCTTCTGCTAGGGGTACCACTTTATGCTATCTTTCCGGAGGTCCCTGAGATAGCGAAAGAGTTTGCAGCTGGCACCTATCTTTTACAAAGTCAAGTAGCAATAGTTGGTGCTAGTGCTGATAGTCAAAATCAGGACAAGACAGTGGTTGATATTAATCTAGTTCCTTTGGGGGAGAAGTTTGACAATACAACTGCCATCCTGACTTATCAAAGAATTTTTCACAAGAAAGTACCTCTGAATATGACGCTTTTTGGTGACTATGATGTAATATACATTGCTTATCCAGGTGATGAAGAATCTTTGCATTAATTAAGTTCATGTTATTACCATTTGCCAGTTTTGTGTTCTAAATGTTATATACACTTCATGCAGGACTCCCTTCTTCTCCCCCTTCTGGCATTATTTTTGGTGAAGGTCCAACTGGAAGTATTGGGGACAATCAATACCCTTTTACTGCAAATTTTGGTGGCAAACATCAGAAAATGAAACCTCGGATAATCATTGTCATTTCTTTATCAGCTTTTGTGCTCTTGGTGGTTTGTTGTGCTGCAGTTGCTGTCCTACTGAAGTGCAGGAATGCTCGCAGACCATCCAATGCTGTCGGTCCAGCTTTCACATCATCAATGAACAAAAGATCTGGTATGTTCTCAAGTTGTCATGCTTTATATGTGGTTTCATATATCCAAATTGTCTAGATTTATTAAGGCCTGTTTTCTATGTCATATGGAGTAAGCTCCTAATCTTTTATACATAAAAGAGTATGTTTGACTGCTTGACCACGTAGTAACAAATATAGATCGTAGACCTTCTGGTCTCCTACTCATGCTTATGGTTATGGAGTTATTTCAAGCATGTATTCAACTGCATTTTTTTGTACAGGAGAAATTGATCTTATTTTGTGTGTTTATATTTGAAGTATGTATTGAACTGCATTTTTTAGTTACTTCTGTTGGAAATTTTCTGTTTTGATACTCTGCTAGGTTCTCCAGTTAGATCTCATCTAAGTAACAACGATGGTTTTACATTTGTAAAGGCATATGCCAAATTGTGCAAGTGGTTACTTTGTTCTTCTGTAAACTTTGCTTATTTTCAAATTTTATGGTAGGAATGGGGTCTATGCTGTCAAGTAGTCCATCCAGCTCAACTTCAGCTTCTCTGGTGTCTGCCATGCCTGCTTCAGTTCTTTCTGTTAAAACATTTTCGCTGGTAGAGCTTGAGAATGCCACAGACAAATTCAGCCTAAAGAAGGTGCTTGGCGAAGGAGGATTTGGGCGTGTATATCATGGGCTTTTGCAGGATGGAACTGAAGTTGCTGTTAAATTACTAACAAGGGGCAATCAGAATGGTGACCGTGAATTTATTGCTGAAATCGAGATGCTTAGTCGGTTGCATCACCGTAACTTGGTGAAATTAATCGGCATATGTATTGAACAGCGTACACGCTGCTTGGTGTACGAGTTAATTCGCAATGGCAGTGTTGAATCCCACTTACATGGTATACCTTAATCGTTATCTTCAACTTTATAAGTACATCCCATGTCTTTTAGCCTCTCGATTTCGGTGACACATGAAAATTGGCATGACTTTTGTTGACTGAAATTTGGCTGTTGATATCTTAGGTCCAGATAGGAGCTTGGGGCCTCTTGATTGGGATGCACGTCTGAAAATTGCGCTGGGTGCTGCAAGAGGATTAGCTTACCTTCACGAAGATTCTAATCCACGGGTCATTCATAGAGACTTTAAAGCTAGTAATGTTTTACTAGAGGATGACTATACTCCCAAGGTTTCTGATTTTGGTTTGGCACGGGAAGCTACGGAGGGAAGCCAGCATATATCTACCCGGGTCATGGGAACTTTCGGGTATGTTCTTTCTAGAAGAAAAATGTTTTGTGATACTTTTATGTTATTCATTAATATGAGGCTCTTTACATAAAATTATGCTGGATAGCTTTGAACGTGTTTGACACATATTTTAATGTATAGATATGACATCCCACCATTTCTCTCCTTCAACACCCTCCCCCCCCGCGTTCATCACAAAAAGTTGAAATAATGAAACAGATCCTTGGTTTGCAATTGCTTATTGTTTCTTTTTACGCTCTCTTACTTTTTCCAGTTTCTCTCTCTCCCTCTCTGATGTATTTGTATAATGTAAATATAATCATACTGTGGCCTGTCTGATTTCATATGCCTAATATGTATTTTGACTCCACCAGATATGTTGCTCCTGAATATGCAATGACTGGCCATCTGCTTGTCAAAAGTGATGTCTATAGTTATGGGGTGGTGCTACTGGAGCTTCTCTCCGGTAGAACACCAGTTGACATGTCACAGCCTCCTGGACAAGAAAACCTTGTAACTTGGGCACGACCCCTACTGACTAATCGAGAAGGTTTGGAGCAGCTAGTTGATCCATTGTTGGCTGGAAGCTATGATTTTGATGACATGGCAAAGGTCGCTGCTATAGCTTCCATGTGTGTTCACCCAGAGGTGACTCACAGGCCATTCATGGGAGAAGTAGTTCAGGCACTCAAGCTCATCTACAACGATACGGATGAGACGTGTGCTGATGCTTTTAGTCTGAAGGAATCGTCAGCCCGTGATTCAGATTTCAAAGCTGACTTTGCCCCATCAGATAGCAGCTGGTGGAATGGAGGGGGCCTCACTCCCCGATTGACATGTGGGCAAGCTTCTTCTTTCATAACTATGGAATACAGTTCTGGTCCACTCGATGATCTGGAAAACAGACCGTTTTCAGCTTCGGGTTTGGTTGAGGGTGGGATGTCTTTGCCATTGAGACATGGAAATAGATCAGGCCCCTTGAGGACAGTAAGGAGTAATCGAGCATTTTACAGATTACAGGGAAGCATGAGTGAACATGGAGGAGTCCTCAACAGAAGTGCTTGGAACAACGGGAGCTCTGGCCATGAAGCTTCGTTTTAGGGTGTGTTTGAAGATGTACAGTATCGAAGGATCGATCATTGGTTGAAGATGAGTGGTTTTTCGGTGTGTAGCATTAGGGTGTTGAAATTGGCTGAATTTGATTGTGGAGAATGGAAGAGATTCAATGGCTTCTAATTTTGTTAAATCTTGCAATTTGTTAACACATACGGACAAGCGGTAATGTGGACTCTCATTGTTTGTACATTCAAATGAATTAACTTTTCAGCTTTGAATGGCTTAATCCAATTGTCCATTTCTTGGTGATTTCCGAATAGCCTAAAGAAAGTAGAAAGTGGTCAAAAGATCATATTTTTGTTTTTTTTTTGCTCTGTTAGTTCATAAAATCTCGATTATATGCAACACTTTAGAACGTACATAGGCACGGGCAACTCGATTTCCGATGAATGTTGTAAAAATGCTATCCAAAAGTTGATTTCACCATATTTGTTTTTTAAGGTTCAGTGTTTGGATTTTACATTCACAGACTACAACAAAAATTTAAATTTCATTATTATTGATTAGGTATTAGGGCCGGCTATTCAATCGTAAGGGGATAAAAGCCTCGTGTTTGATTTATAATTCTTTAATTTTGAACTGGACATTTTTTGTTTTTCTGTCCGAGAAAAATGGAGGAGAGAGGAGAGTGACCAGAGAAGAAGGATGGGGTAGCGTCATCGGAGATTAAAATAGAGAGTGGGCAGGGTAGGGAATCGAGCTCGATCTGGAAGAAGTTTTCATTTGGTGAAGACGACTGAAGAGAGGAGGCAAGACAATTTACTCTTTCAAAGTAAGTGAGCAGTTTATGTCAGCAAACAAATATCGATTACTGGAGTACTAGTCAATAAGCGTAGAATTGTCATACAAAATTATTAACTTTGAAGTGAATCGATTTAATCAAAACGGTTTGAATTTTTAATTGAAAAATTGAATTATGGCCGGCTATAATGTGGCCATTTAGCATCACTCTTCTTGTGTATATATTGGAATTGGAATAGGAAGAGCAGGACCCCAAATATTCAACTTTACATTACCAACAAAATAAGACAACCAGATACTGAGAAAAGAAGCCCTTCCAACTAATCCACAGGTCTACAAAGCAAAAAAATAAGTATAAAAGGAAGCAACATAACACAACCTAACAGCAAAGATCATGATCATTCATCCTCATGCCTACAACATGCCATCCGCATTCGAAGGCAGCCTCTTGAAGAAGCTGATGGCGCTCGACGGATGCCGGCTCCTAAACCTGGGCGGGCGGAGGTAATATCCTCCGCCCAGCGCCACCACCCACCTAATCGGCACCAAGTAGAACCCGAACGCCGCCACCAAACACACCACCACAAACAAGAACGTTGCCCTCGGGTCCCTCCAGCTCAGCAACGCCTGAAACCTCTCTCCCTGTGTCGCCAAGTCCCCCACCGCAGTCTGAATCCTCCCCGCCACGCTCCTCAGCCGATCGTACCTCATCCGCACCAACTCTGGACTCCGGCTCGTCGGGAACGAGTCGAACTCCTCGTCCAGTTCATCCAGATGCACGCTCTCTGCGTACGACACCCTAGCATCCATGTAAGGCGGATGTCGCGGTCTCAACCTGTACCGCCACATCCCAACCCCCGCCATCGTCAACAGCACGCATGGCATTACGATCTCCGGGACCATCACCGCCACCATAAACATCATCACAAACACAGCAGACACCACCGGCCTCTGCCAGCTTCTCAACATCTCCATTGTCCTCCCCGTCGCCACGATCCACCCCACCACCTTGGTGAGCCTGAGGAAGTTCGCCTTGCTCTTCCTCATGCTCCACATGTTCGAGTCATGGTCGAGCATGTACTCAACCACCTCCCTCCCCAGGGCTGGCTCAGCCCGCCCCAGCCTCGCCGCCACCACACCCATCGCCTGGTGGCGCAGGCTTTCCAGCTGCGCCATCGACAGCGGCACCACATAGTGCATCCTCGGGAGGAGTGGCGTGGCGTACATGTGAAGCACGTTCAACATATTCGTGCACGTGAACCTCACCGCCAAATGCAACTCCCCCATTTTCTTCACCCCGGATGGATGAAGCATCATGAGAGGGTACGCGTGCGCGTACACCCGATCCGTCTCCAGTGTAGAGAGACGGATCCGCACCTTCCCGATCCTCGTGTCGCGGGAACCAGCCCCAGCAACACGAGAATTATCAAACAGACCGATCGAGATAACCGTGCAAGGATCGAACACCTCCCACGTGTACTGCTCGTTCCACCTCGGACTCAAACTATCCACCACGGTCCGAGTCCTCACCCATTTCTGCCCATATTTAGCAACACAATAAGCATCCGCAATTCCTCCCTTCCCTTCCTTAACCTTCATCGGAACAAGATTCGACGCCCCCAAAATCCCAACCTCAAGAACCCCAATGCTAGGCTTCCACAGCTGCTTCGCCGTGGGGCGGACGTCGCTGCTGTACACGGTCGCCTCATCGAGCACGTGGTATCCACCCTCCAGCGACGCACGTAAATGCACCCGACACCCGAACCCCACGGCCTTCCCCTCGCGCGTGTCAAGGTTGTACCACCTCGATACTGCACCTTTCTCGTCGAGACGCCTCTCGACGTTGGAAACCGGGAGAGCCATCCTCCCGACAACCTCGTCGCCGCGGCCGGAACCCAAATGATCCTCAATCGAGATCAACAAGTAGTCCTCAAAAGGCTCAGCCACAACAAACATCAAATCCTCATCCCAATAAGGATTAGAAAAGGTCCTACCCGAAAGAGATGCAATTCTCGTCTTCAAAACCTGATTCCCCACTTGAACTTTAACATACAGCTCTGGATACCTCATCTTGTCTCCCAACACCACATCTTGAGCTTCAATCACACCAATCCTCAAATACCACAGCTTTGGAGACAAATAAACCTTGGATTTAATCGAGTTCAGACCATCAAAATGGACATTAGCCGCCTTGGAATGCCACGCCTCTGAAAAGGCCTCATCAGCTTGAGTTCCGAACCAAATTGAAACCATAACCTCACCGGATTTCACTTTCTCCCCTTTCTTATCCTCCATCCTATACCACTGCGGCGCCAGCTGGCTGTCCGGCGGGACCCGCTTCGGAACCTCTGAAAGATCGAACCAAACACGCCCCAAGAACTCGTCTTTCTTGTTTCCCTCCTTGACGAACACCTCCACCGCCGACGACTGAATGCAGTCTCTGGAGAAGGCAAACACCTGATTCCACTCCGGACTGGCGGAGAAGGACACCCTCTTCGTGATCCCCTTGTAGTTCCCGAGCTTCACCTCCGCCACCGCTTCTCCGGCCGCCGCCGCCAGCTCCCTGGCCTTCACCACTCTCACGTAGAGATACTGCATTTGCTCCACCAGATCATAGGCGGAGCTCGTTCTGCCCAGATGAGGCCTCGTCTCTTTCAAAGAATAATCGTTGCCGGGAAAGGCAGTGACGACGGCGCCCGGGCCGGGCAGAATTTGCTTGGGAACAACCAAGTTGGCGCCTTTCCGCTGCATCTTCTTGTTTTTGTTGGAAACAATCGCGCCTCCTCCGCCGGCGGAGGGAGAGACCGGTTTGACCTCTGCTTTAGTGGAGAGATAGAGCTTGAGGGTGAGCTCGCCGCGCACGTGGGAGAAGAGGCTCCGCTTGTCGAGCGTGTGGAGCTGCACGGACTCGTGGCCCTCCCGGGCGGCGGAGGAGGCGGAGACGCGGACTTTTCCGAGGAAGTTGCGGGTGTTGTTGGAGCGGCGCGCGTTGAAGACGTTGACGTCGACGGTGCGGTAGGGGAGGTCGGCGAGGTCGGTGACGTGGAAGACGAGCTTCTCGTTCCATACCGGGTTGAGGTCGTTGTGCTTCACCTGAGTGCGGAGGCGCTGGTTCTCGAACTCCACCTCCACGAAAGGAGACGACGACCCTTGGCCGTCTTTCGGCATCAGGTTGTGGGCCGCCACCACCTCCACCACCAGCTTCTCCTTCCCGTTGCTGGCGTGCATGGCTAGCTATCTGTGTCTGCTGCTTCTGCTTTTCAGAGACTCAGTGAGAGAGGAAAATGGAATGAGAGAAGAGTGAAGAGGGGCAGACAGAGAATTGTGTGTTGGATTTTGTGAGTGAGTAAGCCAATAAAGCTGCAGCTTAGGCAGCTCTGTTGTTGCCTTATATTGGGTGCTCATGCCCAATCCCCATTCAATTCCTACTTTACTAGGCTCCATTCTCTAGGTTATTCCTATTCATTTTGGACTTATAAGTCTGGATTAATTCAATCTAAATTCAAATAATCGGATATTGTTGAGATTCCATTGACATTCTGGATAATTTTAACATGTTTGTGTGACATGACATCCCTAATCACACATAAACCAGGCTTGGTCAATTCATCCGGGTCATTTTAATTCCGAGCAATCGAACATGCTTGTTCGATAAAAAACCTAGCATAAACTTTGACAGAATACTCTCCGTTTGAAGATTAAACCTTAATAGAATAAATTAAGAGTTTTAATCAATTTAGTGACCAATTTAATTTTGAATAATCAAACAGGTCTTATTTGAAGGGTAAGGGAATCCCATCACATCAGAGCTAGAGCCAACTTTGTTGCTTTTGAGGGGAGACGCGGGCATTAATGAATACTCCAATTCATTTCAAACAAAGTTCAGTTGCACTCTTTTCGCCATTGGTTACATTGCAATGTTGCATACACCAAGGATTGTGTTTTTTTTTGGGGAAGTAAGACAAAACTATTTCTCCATCTACAATTTCATTTTATTTTAATTATTTTAATTTTAAATAAAGTGTAAGATAAAAGAGTCATTAATGAAATGAAAGCTTCATGATTTAGCGGTATGAGGCAATTAATCAATCAAAAGAGATTTAGTCATAAATAGAACCTTCATTAATACGACCATTTATGTGCACAGTCAGTGTACAGGTAATTTAAACATTTGAAAAATAAGGAATACAGAATATAAAGTTGGAAAAATATTCACAGATAATGTCAGGAATTAAATAAAATTTCCTTGTATATTTGAAAGGTATAATTGTTGTACCATTTACAGACAGATTTTCCCTGGCTATTTTTTTAACACAACGAAGTTGAGTTAACGTTGTAGTAATTTTTTTTTAGGGATATTGGCATTTAATATCATGAAACTTTTCAAAAGTTGGGTATTTCCATGAACCTTAAAATTGGTAAATAATATCATGAACTTTATCCCGGATTTGTTTTTTCCCACTAATGAAAAAAATCTTCAAATAAACGGACTTTTTTTCGTAAGTTCTCAGCAACAGTTTTGGGAGCTTCAAGTTTTTCAATATTTGAAGATAGTTTTTCTTGAAACACACCCTCCAAAATTGTTCTTCAATCTATTAAAATAACATGAATTTTTTCATTCGTGGGAAAAAACAAACAAGAGGTAAAGTTCGTGATATTATTTGTCAATTTTAAAGTTCGTGGAAAAAATCCAACTTTTTGAAACTTTAGTTATATTAGATGCCAATATCTTTTTTTTATTATTATATAAGTTACTCCTTTTAATTTAAATTTACAGTGCAGTTCAAAAGATATTTATCTCAGTCACTTCGTCAATTAAATGTGAAAATTTAACATTGCCTTATCTTATTAATAGTGTATAAGTATAATACTTATATGTTGCAACTAAACTATAGCATTAAAATACATAAAAATGAGTGAAGCATCAATCGAATCACAATTATTTTAAGGTGTTACAATTTTGAAACAAAAAAAAAGAGAATTATTATAAATAAAAATGGTAACAGTACATGATTTGACAGCAATTAAATTAAGGAAAATTGACATCTAGAAACTTTAAAAAAGTTGGATTTTTCCCACAAACTTTAAAATTGACAAATAATATCACGAACTTCACTCCAGATTTGTTTTTTCCCACGAATGAAAAAAATCATGTTATTTTAATAGATGGAAGAACAATTTTGGACGGTGTGCTTCAAGAAAAACTATCTTCAAAGATTGAAAAACTTGAATCTCTCAAAATTGTTGTCGAGAAATTACGAAAAAAAATCTATATCATAATATTATTTGTGGGAATACTTTTATTCGTGGAAAAAACCAAACCCAAGATAAAGTTCATGATATTATTTGTCAATTTTAAAATTTACGAAAAAAACCAAACTTTTTAAAAGGTTAATATCCCTTAAAACTATGTAATAAACAAGTTGCCCAACAATTAAATTAATTTAATCAAGGCCCAATTGGCCCATATTGATTTTATTTTTTCGATTGAGGCCTATTTTTTTCTCTAGCTCTCTCTCTTCAACAAACTCTGCGCCTTGGAACAGTTCTCGGCGGCGAGAGTCGACCGGAGGACCAAACGCGGCCGCGTAAAGCTTCTCGAAATAGCAGGTATGTTCTGCTCCAGGTCTCTAGTTGTTTGATTTTCTTCGTGCTGGTGATTGTTCGGAATTTATGTTTATGATGCTGGAGTATTAATGAATAGAAAAACCAATTTAGGATAGAAGCATTAGAGACTGACTCAGCTCTTCAGTATATTCATCGGGGTGAAAAGTTCTAGAGCGAGACAGCTTATTGTCATTGGAAACAGAAACTATTTGCTGCTCCAATTAGAGAATTTCTGTTCTAGTTCCTTTCCATTGCTTTTCCAGTATGCTAGTTTTGGCTTATGGCTATCGTTGATCTGAGCTACTGCTGGTGGAGTGGAGGATTTTATTGTACATATTTGTTGATAATGTGTTATCAATACATATCATTGCCACTACCTGAACATAAAACTAACTATTTGTAAGTTCCAGGTATTCTCTGATGTAGAATAATATTCCTGATTATTCTTTAGATATCATGACAGAGAATGATAGTTTTTATAAGATTAAATGACAAATGTTGGTACTGATTCTGAATTTACATATTGTATCACTGATGGCGGTTTGTATTATTTTGGAACTTCAATGTGGTGAATTGCTTCGGGTGGATGGATTAATGACTAAGGAACTGCAAACAATATGGCTGAGGAATTTTCTTTTATCATTTCTCCTTTCTTTCGTTATTCACTTTTGGAATTGGTCAAGCAATTTACAGTGGAGAATCAGATGTGATGTCATTGTATTTTATATTTTCAATCTTACCTTGTGCTGTGCTGTATTGTTCATACATGTATGTAAATACTAAATAGGCAGTTAGGCACTTTGTATGTCTAGGCAGTCGGCTTGTAAAACGTTATCTGGAAGCTTAATTCGCTCCTCAATCATATATTCATATCTATACTGCTTGCTAAAAATGATAAAAACATACTAAAAACATGAAGTGTTGACACTATGGTTGAGCAGCCTGTGTGCAAAGTGAAAAAAACTTATGTAAAAATTCATAATTAGAGCATCTAAGACTAAGAATTCATCTTTATAGCATCTAATTCCTCTACTGATAGCTTTCATTTTCTGATGAATTAAGTTATGTTTCATGTTTCTATTTGGTTATTGATGTATTTGCATAATGTTTTTGTGGTAGAATATTCAGATTTATATGTGTTTGTAGCCGACTGTTTTTACTGATGAATCATGAAGCTTATAGCTTACAAATCCAAAATTTCTAGTCTTATTTTCCCACCTTGCATATTAAATCTGACCGATTTTTTGATTCAGATATTAAAGTACTTTATCTTGGAAAGGTTAGGCCTAGTCTCAAAATTAAACATATGCTCACATCAAACAAGAACCCGCACTAAAATGGATCTTCTCAGTAAAGCATACGCAACTGCTTCCGATTCCGATGAGGATGGTGGTGCTGGGAGGCAAGATGGTGGTGGTGGAGTACCAGAGCAATGGGGTCCATTGCCGCCTCCTCCGAAACGCCTCAGACCCGAAAAGTTATCGACGAGTCAGATCCAGATGGCCACATTTCCTCCGCCATGTCACCACGCAGAAGCCCCGATTGCTGGGAGATATATATCCAAGCGGCAAAGAGCAGCCACCTTGGATCCTATACCAACTACCGGGAACCGGAGTTACGTAGCACCTTCACCAGGCAATTCCCGTCCTCATTGAACTTGATTAATCTCTGAGTAAATTGAATATTTTTAACGACTTTAAAAATCCTTGTGTTTTATAAAAGTCAGAGCATTATTGGATTGAAAGAACATGTTAAGCTTTTCGTTATTGACTTCAAAGCTTAAATCATGCAGTGAAGGGAAGCATTTCTGTTACAGATGTACCACATGCTATTTTGACAACACTGCAGCGTCGTACGAAAGCCAGCCAAAATCTAGTGTCTCTTTCTGCTGCTCTGGATGGGCACACAAGCTCTGTCAACACGGTGCAGTGGTCCACAACTCATGGTAATTTTCATTATTGTCTTCAACTATTACTTTCAAAGTTCAAACAAGCTTCATTGTTTCACAGTGCTGTTTCTTGGTAGTTATGCTTATGCAGAGAGTTGACATGTCTTACAAATCAAATCTAGAATCCATATTCCATACTAGTATATATTATGTTGCCATGGATAATTTTAGCGTGCACATATTACTTCAGAGGGCATGCATTGTTTGATGAGACCCTGTGTTCTAGCATTATAAGTCCTATTCTGTTTTCATTCTGCGTTGACAAATGTTGATACTTCGACTATAAATGTGTTTTGTTGAGATATTTAACGTAAGATAGTTCTTCCGCAAGAAAGCCTCCAGGATGCAGTTTCCTGCCAATGGTGCATTTTTTTTATCAGACTGTGGTGAGTTACAAAGGGTATTTGTTTTATGCTATATAACCTTTAAGCCCACATTTTGTTCGCGTTTACAAGATAATTTCTTTTTTATTGCGTATTGATTTCTAGTTGTGAACTTGTGGTAGAGGTTTGCTTATACTTCATGACTCAATGCTTAACCAAGTCCAGTCTCTTATGATCTTATCTGCTTGACCTATTGAAAAGACTTGACTTGAGTTCTTATGCTACAAATTTCTAATTTGCTTTAAGATGCTACTTTGCAGCTCATCTTCTTGCATCTGCCGGCATGGATCATACTGTGAACATATGGAATGTATGGAGTGGAGGTCAGAAACGAGCATGTACGTTTGACTATCATCCTGCAGCTGTAAAAGATGTGAAATGGTCTCATCTGGGATTATCTGTACTCTCTTGTGGTTATGATTGCACATCCAGATTGGTTGATGTTGAAAAGGGAATGGAGATTAAGGTTTTTAAGGAGGACCAAATAGTACAAGTTGTAAGATTTTCTCCAAACAACTATGATCTTTTTATTTCTGGGGGATCAAAAGGTCACCTCAAACTGTGGGATATTAGGACTGGGACAGTGGTCCATGAATATGTCCGCAGTCTTGGCCCAATCCTTGACGTAGAATTTTCCGTTGACGGCATGCAGTTAATGACCTCAAGTGATGTGTCTAAAAGCAATATCAGTGAAAATTCAATTATAGTTTGGGATGTTTCACGGCAAGTTCCTTTATCCAATCAGGTAATATTTTGGTGTCCTGTGTTCATTGCTATAGGCCATACTCATAAAATGAGAATCCACTATCATATTGTATTATGCCATCAATATAACAACATCCAAGGGTTACAGGGTTTTTCTTTTCCCTTCTCTTTATAAATAAAATATATTAAATAAAATGATAAGATAAACATAAAACATCTTAGTTCAACATGTAAGTTCAACTTTTCCCGTGCATAATCGTGCAGATGAATTAATGAAAATTGAAAAAAGGATAGGAAGGAGAATTCATGCTTTAGAGTATTTTGGCCAACTTGCTCTGCATGCCTTTGAATGAATTTTTCGGGCATTCTTATGAGTATGGAGTTAGCATCTCAAACTGAAGTGCTTTTGTATCGCTTTGTTTAGCCTTCAACAGGCAAGAAATTCTTGTTATAAACCTGACAACAGCTAAATACTACGTTTATATTTCAAAATGTTGTTCTAAACAGCTGATTAATTGTTTCCCAGGTTTACGCCGAAGCATACACATGCCCTTCTATAAGATGCCACCCATTTGAGCCGTATTTTATTGCACAATCCCATGGAAACTATATAGCTATATTCTCTTCCAGAGCACCATTTAAACTTGACAAGTACAAGAGATACGAAGGTCATGGCGTCTCTGGTTTCCCTATCAAGTGCAATTTCAGTTTGGATGGGAATTTGGTGGCCTCTGGGTCCTCCGATGGCTGTATCTACTTTTATAACTCTAAAACATCTAAACTTCTAAGCAAGGTAAAGGCATACAAGCAGGCATGTATAGATGTTGTATTCCACCCTGCCTTGCCTAATGTAGTTGCTAGCTGTAGCTGGAAAGGCGAGATCTCCGTCCTCCACAAAGATAGAAATAACAATTGGAAAGTCTCACCATGAATTGCTTGAGCATGCTGAATCAGGTCCCTCCTTCAGACTATTATTGTGTATTCTAACTATATTGGATTACTTTATAGTTTGCTAAATTATACTATCAATCTGCATCTTGCTCATGTCATGCAAGTATTTTGTAGAAATACTCCATATTGCTAGAAAGGTTCAACTGTTTGTTTCTCTTTGTATTTAGAAATTCCCTTTTCTGGAAACAGATTGGAAAGTCAAGAATCTGAATGATGTACTTAGCTCTTATGGGAACTCCGGACAAACCAGAGACTTGAGACATTAAGCAAAAGCAAATGTGTAAACACTGAATGACTGGATCAGATTCTGAAAATGATTCTCTGTGGTGCTGGGAAATATGGCGTGTTTGGAACGCTGCATATCAGCTATCAGTTGCTACACCCTGAAACCTCGTAAATTTCAGAAAACCTCGGAGAAGAAGCTGAAGAACGAAGGCAAGCAGAACAAGGAAGGCTGTTACTGCTGTTTGAAATTGGTGAAGGTATTTGATTCATTCTACCATTATTATAACGTTAAATCCATATAGTTGTAATTATACACATAAAATAAAATGAATGACAGGCTAATAACCTGACTACATATTTTAAGTGTGTACTCAGTACTCATTTAACTGTAAACATTGTTAAAAGTTGTTCTAAACCTTGTCTAGATTTAAACTCCTTTGCTTTGTGCGTGCGTGTAAAACATGCACTAGTATATATACAATGTGAAGAGCAAGCTAACTAGGCATTGCAATTGTTTGTTGCTAATCTCTCAATCTTGTGTTTGAATTGTCAATAGTAAGTATATGTTTCAACTCTAATATTATTTCTTATATATTTCTGGCGAGGTGACTGTTTCAGGGAAGGATTTTTATTAGACACGTGATGGTGTTTAATGTTGAAAAAAATTACTACTCCTCATGTTTGGAGAAATTATTATTATTACTATTATTATATTATAAAAATGGTAGTAATAATTATATAGGATTTGGCTGAATCAGATCACACATGATCTTTCATCTTACTAATATTCCTCTGAGGCCACAAAAATCGATCTGAAGTTGCAAATGATAAATGGACTGTACTAGTACTAGGAGAAGTATTAACCAATTTCTAAGATCCCAATATTCTCTTGTTTGTAACGATTTTTCTGTTTACATTTTTGACGAGTCATATTTTTTAAAATTGGGGTATTTGCATTTAATTTTAATTTTTTTTTGTACTGCTGGTAAATCTTATTAAATTAATAATAATTCTGATTTGCAATCGTTTCCTAATTTAGAGGGAAATTTTATAACTAAGCAAGTGTAATTATTCACAAGACAAACTACCCTCATGTTAACTCATTTTGGAACGTCGTAGAAGGTTTTTTTTTCACTATTTGAGAAAAGATAGGGGGCAATGAGAGATCCAAAACCAATGGCGGATTAGTGCATTAGCTCGGCTCCAATTATTTACTTACTTTTGTTCTTCGTTTAACATTCATTGTTTATATTGATTGTCGGGTAATGAACACCATACTATCTCTATCTTTTGATGCAGATGACATCATTTTTCAGTATGTCCTATTCAACCAGTTGTATTTGCTAGACTCTTCATTTGTAAACACAAAAGTGGAAGGGCCAAGCTCAAGTGAAAGCACGCGCGTGGTAATCAAAATTGTCGATATTTTATCATTTTGTTCTCATTTTTATCATTAGTTAGTACTACCAAATATGAAGTTCCTTCAAAATTGACTTTGAAATAAGTACAATAAATGGGAAACAATGAGAAATTTCGATTGGTAGTTAGGGATAGGAAAATGGACCGGTTGATGATGTGGGAGATCACATGAATTCATCTAAATTCATTCTACATTTGAACTACACCCATACCTATACACTACATATTCATCATTTTTGGACCATTTTGAAGACGTGTGTATTAATAAAAACAAAAACATAGGACCAGTATTGGACCAATTCCACCTGTGCCGCCATGAACTTCCAAGATTCTATTGACTATAGTTGTAGTAGGCTTTGAATTAATTATCTATTAGATGGAAATGAACATACTAGAAGAATATGTTTTTATTTTATTTTAAAGTATGACAAAACTCTAATTTTACCAAGTAAATTTTATAATAATCTCAAAATGACGTTGCTTGATCATTATTCTAGGTTGGGCATGTTGTTTTAGGCAATCCTAAGGGAAAATTAGACCATCCTGGTGGTCTGGGGGAGCGGCCAACCCCTTCCCTCCTAAATGTCCGAAACAAGCGCAAAATCATGCACCAACTAACTCACATGAAGTCTAAACATAATAGAGCAATCTATCGAGCAAGCAAAAAACAACACAGAGCAATTGCTCCAAAGCTCCAAAACAAAAAAAAGGTAAAGAAGTAATGAAGAACCAACTCGCATCTCAATCCCTAGTCCCGCCTATGATAGTATTCACTCAATTCATCCATCGTCGATTACACTGAGAGGGGAATATCCGGACACGGATTTCTTATCCATAAGCAAAGACGCCTAATAAGTCTTTCTCCTCCAAATCCCTATTTGATTTATATACATCACTTTGATATTCCTATCCATGAAATGAAACTTGAATGGTTTAACAAAGTTTTTCTTTCTAAGTATGTAACTAACAATATTACTATAGTACTATAACCGCCATCACTAGTCTATCACCATCAACATAAACTATTTAAGAAAACGATACCATAAAACACAAGTATCTATTGTGTTTTTATATGTAAGAACGTTCAATTAACATTATACATTTTCTTTTTGGGAATCAGTTGCCATCACTTTGAAAGTCTTATAGTAGTAACAAATATTAATTGGAATCATTACATATAGGTCTATTTTGAACCTATCTGTACTTCCAATACTCAATTGTTGATATATTGATAGTGTACACATTGGACTTAATAGCACACGGAATTGGTCTTTATTTGTTTTGACATAGAAATTGATCGTAAATAGAAAAAAAAAATCAATAATAATAATGGAGTTCATATTTGAAAACACACCAAGTTGTATATCTACTCGTTACAAATAATTTTGTGGGGGACCAATATATGAAGCTGTAATTTGGTCCATCATATTATGACAAAAAAAAAACAATAATAAAATAAATTTTTGGTCCTTCACATCTAGTCTCTTTTAGTTATTTGGGTATCTTACTATTCCAAACTACATACTAATTAAGTACTTATAACATACACCTGCCTTTGTTGCATCTACCAAAAAAAAGCCAGCATTAACAAATTCATCAAGTTTTGATTAATTACATTTTTTAAATCTATATGCATATTCCATATATATTGTGTGGATGTGTTTGTGAAACTTGGTGAAATATATATAACAACATTTCAGAATAGAATCGACAACAAATAATACCGAAATCAACAAGTTGAGATTAAGCTAACAAGTTGTGGTTTGGGCTTTAGTGTGGTGTAAACGTGTTTATATTTTTTGGGTCATTTTTAAGTAATGATATTATGGACCATCTTATGATTCAACTCAGATGTGACACACTTGATTTTAACACTTTTGGTCCCTCGCTCAACTATATGTTGACATTTTATTAAATAACATTTTTTATATATTGGAAATTTGAAGTGTAGTTGTCATAGTATCACTTTGAACTTATCAAGAGTTGGATTTGCAGAGTGTTTGACCTAATTTACTGATGTGTACGTATTGGTGTGTTAATTATCATGATAAATTATTATTACTAAATCTTTTTACTATTATCATATTTTCTATGTTCAATTACAAATTTACAATTAAGACCACATGACCTTGACTAAAATTGCAATTTTAAATGGATGAGTTGAAATCAAGAAACGCGTGTCGCTTAAAATTGACGAGCAGCAGAATAATAGTACATATCAATATATAGATTACGAAAAGAACGATCGACAATTTCGAGAATTTAAATGTGTCGTATGTTCCATTAATCGTCACTAGGTCACCTATTAAGGACTTTAATAAGTAGGCAACTACCAATAGGAGTTCCATGGGTTGGTCCTCATGATTGAATGTTTATGGTCATTGAATGTAGTTAATAAGTTTGGATATCATACCATATGTCTCCATTTATATCGAATGTGACTGCTATGGAAGATCTTCGTGGTGATCTTGGAGTAACTACACTCGCCACCAACTCAAATAATTGTCATATATAACTTAATTGGTATATAATAATTTTTTTTTTTTTTTTTATGATGCTATATGTAATGTGCACTAGATAAGTTAGGTTTATTGTACAATGGAAACTAGAGGTAACTTGACAAAATAAAAAGTACATCAAAAATAGATTTGTATGGTCTCGATGGGTTTATTTAATGGTGACATTCAATCACAATTATATATACTCATTTAGAGTATCTATTTATTAATCCTCTCATTAATTTCATTTAGTTAGTTAGCAACGAACCCACAGACTCAACCCAAACAATGTAAGTTGAGGATCAAACACCACATTTAAAGGGAGGAAACAACGAAAAACATGTTCCAACGCAAGAGGTTTGGTCGTGTGGCATGACTCATTCATTATTAACTAAATGGTGAGGGGATTGATTCACTATTTATTAGCACTAAAAATACCTGCAAGCATACTTGTAGATTTAGTATAGCTAAAGGTCAGTACCGGGATATCGAACACAAGGATTAAGATTGCAACTGACTACCATATACTAAGCATCACATACTATCTAGAGACACGAGATTTTTGGTTTGATTTTATAAAATAGACATAAAATAAATAACCAGATAAAAGAAAGCATAAAAACATATGATACAAAACATGCGTAAGAAAGTAGAATTTTAGGATTCAAAACACAATTGACTTCCTTGAATTACGGTCTCTAGAGTTATTAAGTCGGTCACTTAACTAGATTAAACCCCCTCCCGAGGTGAGAAATCCGTAGATTATGTGTAATAATTGAAGTCCCCTTCTAATTCTTAGACCTAACTCCTAAAAGATTGTTAAGACCAATGACCTCACGTGAAACCTCAACTCTCCCGAGTTCTATTACATTAAAGTGTGAATTATCCATTTTCCAAGTCAACTATTTCGTCTCCCGACTACTCTAATCAACTCTAACATGTATTCAAGAGGTAGCTAATCAATTGAATATAGTAGGCACAAAGATAAATCAAATAACTGCAAGAGCTAACAAGGAAAATCAATTTAATATCTTCACAAAAAAAAATCCACAAAAGTTGTTCTACTCATAGACAAGTAAAAACTACAAATAAAGTACGAGACATGAAAGAAATAGATAAAACCCAAGGTTGAATCTTCAATCTTCAGTCTTCTCTTGCCTGGATCTGCAGAGCTCCGCTCCAATGGAAGATGGATGGTTATGTGTGGAATATGAGATGGATAGATGAATGTGTATAGAGGGGGAAGGATTGGAGGCCCTGAGATGGAGAATATAAATTAGGTTAAGAGGTATTTATAGGGTGGAAAAAGGTTTAGTTTGATAATTTTCGTGCCCTAGAATAATTGGGAGAGATTGGGCTTCATAATATAATAGTAATTTCTTTTCTTCCGTAAATTTTCTCCTAAATTCCCGCCAGCTTTGACTGCACTGCGCAATGTTCGTAAAATAGCCATAACTTTCTCCACAGAACTCCGATTGAGACGTGCGAGATATCCGCGCGAAGCTCTTTCGAAAACGAAGAAAATGGTATGCATTAAGCACTGATTGGACTTCAAAATCGCTGGCAGAATAAGCTCGAACAGAGGCTGCTGCACCTTGGCCTTTTTGCACCTTTTTCTATCTTTTTCTATCATTTATCAACAAACATATAAAAAATACCAAATGTATAACATATGCAATTTAAGAACATAATTTGCATGATTGACATTTAAAACGATCAAATCTAGCCCTTAAAAACATGCAAAATCCGTGTTTGTCAGGGATCAATCCATGTCTTTGGGTATGAAGCAACTTTAAATCCTTGGGTCAATTGTCCCACCTATTGAGGGTCTACAGATAGCGGGGTTTAGTCACTGGACTCGTTGGTGAATACCCTTAGTATTGCCAAAAAAAAAATGTTCTTAGTCTCTGGTTTAGCCTAAATCAGTTAAGCGAAAATAGGGTAGTTTTGGGTTGTCGGCATAACTTAATACAATAGATAGAACTTCCATTTTATTTTATAAATAAATAAACGTCGTTTTCATTAATAATTATAACTCATTTGGAATTTTCTATCTAATTCTTCTTTATTTTCTGCATCGAAATTGGTTATTTTCTAAATAGTCCATATCCAGTGCAAGTAATTTGGAGTTTGACTATTAACGACTGTGACCTTTAATTTTGTCAAAATCCACCTTTAATTTTGTCAAAATCCAAAATACGGCTACCGTTGTTATCACACACGATATCATATCTTATACTACTCTATGCGATTATCCAAAAACATTATTTTCCATAAAACTTACCTAACTAAATTCTTCAATTAAATCTATAAAGAAATTGTACTGGACATACTAATTTAACACTGCATGAAAAATGTTGTTTTTATAAATAACAGATATTATTCATAAGCAACCATAGTATACATATATATATGGAGAGAGAAATAAAACAATTTAGTAGTATTCCGTAAATATGAACATAGGATAATTTAGATTGTTGTCTTTGTATGGTATATAAATGTCAATAACGCCGCCTAATAATCAATAAATCCTAAATCAATGTAATAACGATGTCAATATCATTTGTTCTTAATGTTGTATTCAACCCACAGATAACAAAACCAATTAATTGAAGATTAATTAAAAATATAGTAAAACAATTCCATGTGCTAGTATCTAAATGGCCATGGTCCAACTTGCATATAATGGGTCAAAAGCACGTAATTAGCAACTGAATTAATCAATAAAATGGAGAAATCATGGCATTATTCTTTGAACTGATTAAATGGATTAATAAAATAATCTCAACAATCAGATGGAGGTAGTTGATTAGCATGATTAATAATAAAAACATAAACGATTATTTCCTTCACATGTATGTTATAATTATGCTAACGTTGTAGATTATTTAATGGTTTGACTAATTTCTTGCTATTTAAGGCCAAATTATTCCTAACTGCAGCCGGAAATTCTAATATTCCATGTGGTCTCATGCATGTGTTTCCACATTTTCTCTTGATAAATCCTCATCGATTCATAGTCAAACGTTATTAGTTAGTTACATCAAGAAATAAAATTAAGCCATGTTCTAAAATTTTGATGTTATATAGTATGTATGGATACAAATATATGAGTTACGACCACAATGATCTCCTACTTAATCACTAATATATGCATAAATTCGCCATTGCTTGTTTGGTGGGAGCTAGCAGTCTCGTCCAGATTGTTCATGTGTCAAGTCGAGCCGAATATAGTTGTGCGTAAGCTTGGTTCAATTAGATTCGAGTAGCCTCGAACTTGGTTTATCTATTACCTCGAGATTCACGAGTTTATTTGACCACAATATATTTATCTTATAAATAGATTATATATTCATTGGTTACTTGCGATAAACAAATGTATAGACTTATATAATTAATACGATCATTACTAATTATAAAAATAAATATAATTGTGACTGGTTAATAGTTTTACATTCTGAAGCTAAATCACCTAATGAATCAAATACTACTACCACACTACCACATTTTATTATAGGAGTACATACCATATTTATTTTAAAAAAGTAAACTAAGGTAGAGTAAGATTTAAGTGAAGATAAATAAATAAAGCAAGGGCGGCCTAGCTATATTAAGCAATGAAGATATAAATAACAAAGCAATTTAGCTCAACCCATGTGCTACATAGCTACTACTCTATCTACCAATTAGAAGTAAATTGAAAATTTTACAATCCATTTTTTATTGTTTTACTTTTAACTATTGTAATCAATGAATGAGATGTATGAGTCGTCGAGATTACTCTTAATTTTCTTTGATCTTGGTGTTTGTAATTTGTACTACTATTAATACATGCACTCTTATTTGCATTCTTCGTATATAGTACGTGTTTAATTTTGGACATTTCTCCATTATTTCCGCAAATTTTAGGGACCCAAAATATAAAAAAAAAATACTATAGTGCAATTGTTCAATGTCTAAAGTCATCCTCTTTCTTTTCTTCATCCAACTTCTAACAGACCAATTTTCTAATGTGCTAGTTTTTCTTGTTTTACTTTATTTTCTATGTTAAAAAACAGAGGGAATGTGAAATTGTGCATGATACCATGGCTTAGCATCTCGAAGGGATAAAAGCATGAATTTGAAGACAGTTATTGACGGGCGTAAAATGCATGCATCCTTCTCATGAGAAAGAAAACATTGTAGAATTATGAAAATTTTGCATATCAATTAAGGTTACTAGAAAATAAAGCGCGTCTTAACTTATACTAGTAAAACATTTTTTCCGAGTCATCATAATTCATAAGGTAATAAAGAAGCAGGATAGTGATAAAATGCAAACTCATATATTATGCAAACTCCAAATTTTTTAACACATTATCAACACAATGTCAATATAGTGTAAAATTTCAAGATTTTGAAGTCAACACAATGTCAACACAATTTCAACACAACATAAACCGTTTACATTGTGTTGACATTTTTTATTGCTATTATTTTATCATTTGTTGATATTTTCTAATGATCCAGATCATAATTTGGAATTTATACAATATTTAGAGTTTGCATTTGATCACATTCCTAAAAAACCATTATTAATTTGATTTTACGTTCAAATAGGTGGTGCATACCTTTATCAAAAAAAGGTGATGGACATTACAGGCATAGTTCACTTCTATATTTTTAGATGAACTACGCTTATGAGCTAATTTCTTTGTGAGTATGTCCCTGAAAATTATAAATTTTTTAATTTAAAAAGATGAAATAATACATTACTCTTACATGAGTATTATTTTATTTATAACTTATATCATTATACTATAGTACTAATGAGGTAAAACTCAATCTCCATTAGCACTACCGTTTACCTATCTCTTTACTATTCTACCAATTATATATTAAAATACGTGTTGAATTAAATGTTCATATTTTGTAAAGACGGAGAGAGTCTATCAAAAAAGAAATTTATTAAAACAAATAATTCGAAGAAGTGAATTGTTTTTCATGTTCTGCCATCCGCTACATTAAAAGAAATAGAAAATCAAATTAAAAAAAAAATAAATGTTGGACTATTGACCAATTTAGCATGCATTATGATTAATCCATGGTTAACCGTTAACCATATGATTTGTTCATCGTGGCACCGTGATTTTCGCAATTATAGTTACGATTCTAACTATTAACCACCAACTATATATAATTAATCAACGATTAGATTCATAATTTTGATAACAATATAATTGAATTAGCACGTCTAGTAATTAAAATAAGGTCCAAGGATCAAGAGAAAACACATGGTGCAAAACAAAGCAAAACCATTTACCCCATACTAATATTTATGAAACGTAAATTTCTAAATTGGGTGTGTAGGAGAGAGAGAGATGAGAGAGTGGGCGGCACCTTGGTTCAATAGAAACAACATTATATATTATGTAACATGTATGTGAAGAATTATAATTACTAGGGTTCCCAATGGCCACGTGAAAGAACCTGGTTTTGCCAGGTGCATGCATTGCTTCCTAGCATGTGGCATCTAAATTGAATTTCTTGCATTCTAGTACAATCTTAGTAGTAGTAGTACTAATTTTTTATGGAACTAAAATGTTTTTAATCATGTGTTTAGGGCGATCCAATGGTACAACAGTGAAACACAACATCCTAGATACACAATAGTAAAAGTACATGTACAAAAGCAATAAAAGTAGAAACGGAATAACCAAGTCACAAAAGCGAATTCAAGTCACACCCAAAATGCCCAAACAGAAACTCAAACGGTTAGAAAGTGAATTTACCAAGAGAACATACATGTACCTACAATGTCTTGTGATAGCTAGCCAAAACCCTGACCAGCGTCAGTCAACGATTTTCAAGTAATTAAATGCATCATATGATGCGCCGATTAATAGTCGCTAGGGAATTGAAGAGCAAAGAGAATTTAGTCAATTTACGAGAGCGGCTCTTAAGATCGACGCATCGACATATCAGGATGTGCGACTACATGTATGATTCATTCGAATGCCATTTAATTTTACTTCGGGACATCAATTGCAAACAATTTAATCATAAAAACTGTCAATTTTATTGGAAAATAATTAGAATTTCGATGCATTTTTGTATAGGCTTTTATATTCTAAACTTTAATACTTTTATTTTATTGCTCGTTATATATATTTTTTGGCAAAGTTATGTACTAACACATAAAAAATATAGTTGGGATTTGTAGGTTGGATAAGGGTTTGAATTCCGGAATCCGCATTCATGGTGTAGTGGTGGCCATTGAATTTATTATCTTAATATATAACTATGTACATTAACCGACCTCTTTACCCAACATTGCCATCGAAAATCGTGGTAATAAATGAATCTCCACTCCATACTTAATTGATTAATTAACCATCATATAGTAATATAAATTTAGGAGTGTGAGTTTATGCCTCTATTATTGAACTTGAATTTTAATACATAAAAAAATTACACCATGTTCCGTTGCCATGTGGTTTTCACAACGTTTTGGAATCCTCCTCAATAAAATTATATCACTCTCAAAGCTGATATTTCTTTTATTTTTTGCCAATTTCAAATGATTCCACTAAAATCTTGAATATGATTCAATTCGATACTTTATTAGCTATTTTAAGCATAATTGGTGAATAAAATCTTGATCGAGTGAGTTGGGGTTATGCCCTTTGTGGAAGAAGTGGTGCAGAAAACAACAAAAAGAACACAAATAAAGAATACTAACTAATTAGGGGAATGTATTGTTCCACTGGAAAAAAAATAATAATATTAATGATCACCGAAACTAAGATTAGTGTATATTCTTCATAATTGCAAAATTTTATATGATATTCAAAGATTTTAGTGAGTCAGTATAGATAATGGAAGAGAACCTTTAAATAGTGAGGATCTAGCAAAATCTTTCTAAATTGCGAATGTAACTGGTTAGATTTATTAAGATTTTCCTCTAATTTTTTTAAATCAATGTTTTGTTCTTCCCTAAGGTTCGCTTAATGCCATGTGCCATAATAATCACCATGAAACTATCCAAATATTTAATACTATTCATTGTCCACTAAAAATAATGTTAATGGAGTAATTTTAATGCAAAATTAACAAAGTAAAAACATAACAGAGAAAAAAAGTGGTGAAAGTATATTAATGAAGAATGAATTATTATTATCCTTTTAAAAATGGGTGCAACACGAGGACTTCCCTGGAGTTACCAATGCTAGTACTACTCTCATCCTAACACGCTTAACTTTGGAGTTCTATTGAAATCCGATGCAATGAATTACTAATTTTAGTACATAAGACTTGCTACATTAGAAAGGAGCTTATATAAATAAATTATTACTAATTTTAGTAGATGAACCAGACAGAAAAAATATTAACAAATTTTTATGACGGAGATGGTATTAGTTGACATTGATATTCATTTAGAACTATAATGTACAATAAGTGTAGTGTTTGTAGATGCCGACTGGTGCATAATAAGACATGTTGAAATTCTCGATAATTGCAGATTTTGTTATGTGTTTGTGTCTGTTGTTTGTAATTTTTATATGTTTAAAATTGTTGCGAGACCAATCTTCTTTCGTAGGTTGACAGATGATTTTAATGTGTAATTGACAGATGATTTTAATGTGTAATTGTTGCGAGACCAATTTTCTATGGGAAGAAGGGAGTAATACATTATTCTTTATGGATTTGGATAGGGTGAATGTTTTTGTATATACATATTTTTGTTGTTTTGTTGTTATTTTTATTATGATCTGTTTCTTTCTTTATAGTCTTTACGCTAGCTCGTCAATTTTTTTTAAAAGCATTTATTCGTATACAAATATGAATGTAGATATCGTTCTCCCTCTAAAAAGTCATTCAAAGTTCTCATTGATTTAAGATCCAAAGTAAGAGATTGATAAATATATTAGTATTTGGAAAAAGAGAAATTATCTTTAAAAGTAGCTAGATATAAATTCCATACACACATTAGTTTGAGCATTGTTTGACTAACTACAAATCATAAAGGTGTTGTTAATATGAAATAAATTTAAAATTAGGTGGAATAATGATTAATATGAAATTAGGAAAATATAAATGTGCGCGCTAATGTGTGTGAGAGAGTGAAAAGTACCCAAATAATAATAATAAATGGGCATGAAATCTGATAGGTCCCTCTTACAATGATAAAATGAACCTAACCCCATAATTTAGTGCAAGTATATTCTTCTAAATCATTACAATGATTTTCATAACTTTGTTTGAATTGAGGATATATTCCCTCAAGTTGACCAAAGAGATCATATGTAATTGTGTTGTGTGTATAGGCCACGTCGGAGACCATGTTTCTGATCAGTTTGTGGTGGTGACTTCCAAATTAAATTTAATAAAATAATACTACAAATTTGTAGGCTAATCACTCTCGAGCTATGTGGCGTGTTCTTATTGAAAATACGAAAGGGATTTTCGATTTAAAAATTGGAATAAGTAATAGCATAAAATTAGTTCCGAATCGTGAATAACAATATCAAATAATAAAACCAACTAAAAAACCAAACAAACTTCTACCTAAAATCATAAAATAAGAAAATATAAGCAAACGAACAACACACATCAGAGCATGTCTGCTAATTTCATCTACCGAAATGTAGTGATTTGTAACCTTTTTGTGTTTGATTGTCATCTTTGGTGATCTATAATATTTTTACTCTATAAAAAGAAAAAAAAAAGTACTACATTAGAATTTCTTTTGACATGTAAGGACATAATTTAGGAAAAAAATGTTCTCACTCTTCATCTCTCGAAGCAGTGTTACTTACTAGTAGTCATTTTGTAAGTCGAGTTGAAATAACACTATTTTCTGAAATTTATGGCTCGAGGGTCAGCATGAAATTCACCTAGAATCGTAAATTTCTAATTTCAATGTTCTTATAACTCAAATAACCCGTAACCAGGGACGGATCCAATGCATTGGCAGGTGGGGCATATGCCCCTCCTCAAATTTTCCTACGTACATATACATATCTATGTTTTTTTGCTAATTTACACTATTTATTTACTAAATGCCCCTTCTTAATTCTTCTAAACTTTCTCTATACATATTTTTGCCCCTCTTGAGATTATTTCCTGGCTCCGTCCCTGCCCGTAACCGATCAGCTTAACAACTATACATAACATTTAATGCCAAAGTGCATTGTGTATCACACAAAACTTTGTTAACCATTTGATCAAGATTCTGTTAAGTAAGATAGTACAAAATTTGAGTGACATAAAAATAAGATTAAAAAGAAAGGGGAAAAAAGAGAGTGAGAAGCTGCATGAGCTCCTACGTAGAAGGTTCCTCCCAACAAAGAGAACGGAATGTTTGTTCAACCACACCAAATTAACACATTAATCATTAATGAATTTAAGAGACATAAATTCTTATTATTCCGATGCAAAGCATCTGTGACACACTTCCGCCGCGGCTAACAGCTGTATATTTACAATTACACTGCTTCACCACAATTCTATTTTTTTTAAAATAAAATACTAATAAATTCGATCATTTCAACACTATTTCTCCCCAGGAACTTTATGTGTCACGCGTGATTATTATACCTATCACACACACCTTTTCCTATATATATACTCTCCTTAATTAATTAATCATCACCCTAAAAAAGTAAACCTCAAATATATATACTATAATAAATTATTAATATATATGTACTTGTTTTATGGTTGATGAGCTTGCTAGTACACCCGGCCACACCACACACAAATAAAACCATACTTTTGAGTCCTAAAAGATTTCCCCAAAAAAATAGATAAATATTTATATATACTCCGTCAGTCTATACTCAGAAAAAAAGAGTGAAGTATCAATTTTTTCAAAAATATAAGAAAATTAATTTTTATAATGACTCAAAATAGAAAAATGCGACCATTAATGGACAAATATAGATATATATTAATGGATTCTTCGAAATATTCCCATTTCTTGGCCAAAAGTGGAAGCTCTATAACAGCTCACAACCTGGCAGCCGAAAAGGAATACTAGCTCACACATATATTAATATTTATTATATTTAATGTACAACTCATATATATCTGTATTTAAATGCATGATTTTTGTATTATACATGATGTTTCAGTTTCATTATTACATACTACAACATATGTGGGTAAATTTATGATGTCATAGTGAAATCTTTGATTTTTTTTATAATGTAGGATAAAATATTGAGTTTACTTGTATGATACTTCTATTTTGGATTATCTATCCCATGACACACTACACATATATCAGAGTATATGGTTGATAGATAGTACATGTGACTATTCAATTTATCAAATAAAATTTTTGAAGTCAATAAAATATTGGATTATCATAAATATCTACTGTGCAGAGAATGTTTTGAAAAATGTATCAATTTAATTTTTTAATTATATACATTTAGAACAATAGAAAGAGGTTATGTTCATAGCTCACATTCCTTTTCTCATGAAAAGCAGAGAATCCATGAAAACCAAGAATTCATTCACATGCTGCCCATGAATCTGCATTTCTTGAAAAACTTCAATCATTTTTTTATTTTCTCAAACCCCATACACGACCTATCGAGCTACTACTTAAATTAACGAATAACATTAAATTCGATTTAATCGACCTATGATTATCACACAAGTAACACCCTAAACACTATTGAAGCATATAGACTATAATCACGACAATATTGTTATAAATTAATAATCTTAGCACAGATTTTACTTTCTAAGCACCAGGACGTACGCGTGTCAATCTAAAATTATTTTATCAAAATATTCCAACTTTAACTTTTGTATTTGAAAAAAACTGAATGATCTCTTTACTATAACAAATTAATTTTTAATAGATCACTCTATTACTCCTCATGAGCTACGTACTGAGAAAAAATGAAGGATTGGCTTGATAGAATTCGATTTACATCTACCTACAAAGCAGCAAAGTACTTAATCTCTTCACCGAACTCATAAATTTAAAAATGTATGAAATCATCTAAGATTCAAAACAAATAACTAACGAAATTATAATCGATCGCTCTACCACTGAACTGAACTACTGAAAATCAATTAGGATAAATAAAATCCAATAAAATTCGATGCACTCATCTACTAAAATGAAATAATCTTTTTACTGATTACTATTTCATTTTAAAGGATGTGAAAATTTATATTACTAGAACCAATTTATAACCATCCACTCACTCTACTACTGAGCTATTGAGCTATTGAGAAAGAATGAGTGATATAGATATGGTAGAATTCAATTCCCATCAACCTCAAACTAAGAATCAGAGCCGTTTTATTCATGATAATATCATGGAAGTACTTGAAATGTCTACAAAAATTATAGATAAAATTATGGATAAAAAAAATGATATGGTGGGACCCACAAGCACACTAGGAAGTGTGAACCATGGGTTGGCAGTTATGGGCTTAGTGGGCCGAAACAGCCTTAAGTCACAATCTTAATGTGGGGATCCAATAAGGGGTGTGGCTCCTGTCTTTCTCCCGGCTATTTTTCAAGCTTCCACTCCACGTGCTCTCTTCCTACTCAGCTTTTGCTATTGCCACATCATCACAATTCATATACATATACCATCTTAAATTAATTTTATTGGGTCTGCATGGGTCCACAGAATCAGATGACCAAGAAGAAATCCATATTTTGTTGATACTGTAAATGTGAAATTATACATCCTTCTTATATATTTTTATATGTAAGTAGAGAATATCTCTGTGCATCTTTACATGTTAGTGCATATAATTTAACATGTCATATCCATATAATGTACATTTCAAATCATTCACCCCAATCGATATAACAACCGGATTGATCATTGCATTATTTCTCTATTGTGATTTTTGCAATATTATCATCACTATGATGGATCCCGGTAGGGTCGGCACCAACCCTGAAGGCCGGAAAAATTCATTAAATTCAGTTGTCGCAGTGTGACAACTCCATCCCAGTCCATCGGGTTAGGATTCACACTAGTAACCTTATTTACTGTACCCAATCCTAGAGTTTTATTTTCTGGATTCATGTTTGATGCATATCTTAATATAGGTATTTTCACATCAGCTGACCAAATCCCTCAAATGCATTCCCTTTTGATAATGTGTTTGTATTTATTTTACGCGCTACTCATTATAATGCATTTGATGGAAGCTTAAACCTAAAATCCAATAATTAATGAAGATAGTAACACTTTTTAACCACTTGCAGCGATTTCTACATGTTTACACCTAAGTTTAACTGTAATTTGTTTATTAAACTAAAAACATCAATGTCAATTTTAGTCCATATGTTTATTTTTTCAACAAAGTAGTATAAAATTAACTGTCACTAATCATTTAATCTAACTATCAGCCTATTTTAAAATACAACTTTTTTTTATAGAATTCTTATTTTCATGAAACGGAGACTTGCTATATATCTTGACCAACAACTTCATCATATGGACTATGATTGACATACATTATTCACAGATACATGTTGTTTATATTCAATCTATTTATTCCACTTATAATTTAAAAGCAAAAACATAGAAAATTAGGAGTGCCGCCTAAGTATGAGAATAATCTTTCACATATCTCAACGTCCTTAATAAAATAAAACAAAAGAACCCGAAAGCTACAAAGTAACCTAGAAAATACAAGCTTATAACCCCACCAAAAACTATTACTAAAAGAAATACATAAAATAATTGCAGAACCCCATTAAAATAATAGATGGAAGACTTGGGATTAATATTTCGAAAATGACCCAATTCCAAAGTCATTAACTCCTCGTCACATGCATCTCTCCTCTATTTAAGCCCCTCCAACCCCCTTCTCTCACTCATCAAATCAAATCCAAACTCAACTCAACTCAACCTTCTCTCTCTATTCTCTCAACTCTCCAACCTCTCAAACTACAAAAAAAAGATCAGAATCTCATCCAATTCCACAAGATTGAAAGATGTTTAACATGACGGATATGAACATGTTTTCGCGGCGGTGCGTGTGGGTAAACGGCCCCGTGATAGTCGGGGCAGGGCCCTCTGGACTGGCCGTGGCGGCCGGCCTCAGAGAGCAAGGCGTCCCTTACGTGATCCTCGAAAGGGCCGCCTGCATTGCCTCCCTATGGCAGAATCGTACCTACGATAGGCTTAAACTCCACCTCCCAAAGCAATTTTGCCAACTCCCCAACTACCCATTTCCCGACCACTACCCCGAGTATCCATCTAAGAAACAATTCGTGGACTACCTCGAATCCTACACCGCCCACCACGACATCCGCCCGCACTTCAATGAGAGCGTCGACTCCGCCAAGTACGACGAGGCCTGCCGCCTGTGGCGCGTGCGCACCACAGGCGCGGACGGCGAGGTCGAGTACATCTGCCAGTGGCTGGTGGTAGCCACCGGCGAGAACGCCGACCCCGTCGTCCCAGATGTGGAGGGGCTCGCCTCCTTTGGAGGCGAGGTCGTCCACGCCTGCGACTACAAGTCCGGCGACAAATTCAAAGGGAAAAAAGTCCTCGTGGTCGGATGCGGGAACTCCGGGATGGAGGTCTCCCTCGACCTCTGCAACCACGGGGCCCGGCCCGCGATGGTCGTCCGCAACGCCGTCCACGTGCTCCCGAGGGAGATGTTCGGGAAATCGACGTTCGAGCTGGCTATGATGATGATGAAATGGCTGCCGCTTTGGCTAGTCGACAAGCTGCTCCTCTTTTTCACTTGGATGATCCTCGGGAGCACCGAGAGCCTCGGCCTCAAGCGCCCCGATATCGGGCCGCTCGCCCTTAAAAACTACGGGCGCACGCCCGTGCTCGACATTGGCGCGCTGGAGAAGATTAGATCCAAGGAAATCCAATTGGTTCCTGGGATCCAGCGCTTCTCCTGCGCCAGTGTCGAGCTGACCAATGGGGAAAAGCTCGACATCGACGCGGTAGTTTTGGCCACGGGGTACCGCAGCAACGTGCCCTACTGGCTGCACGAGACGGAATTCTTCGGGAAAAACGGATTCCCGAAGACGCCCTTCCCGCACGGCTGGAAGGGGAAATCCGGCCTTTACGCGGCCGGATTCACCAGGAGAGGGCTCTCCGGGTTGTCAGCTGATGCTATCAAGATCTCGCAGGATATTGCCGGAGTTTGGAAGGATGATTTGAAGCAGAAGAAGCAGAAAGTTCCGACACACCGTCGTTGCATTTCCACCTTCTAAATTCGATCATCGCTCTTAATTAGGCAAAAGTGTAAATTGATTAGCAGAAGATAGCATTAATTAGAGATTAGCCCTCTCCAAATATGACCCATATTTTGAAATATTGGGTGTATTTTTGTATACTATTACCCACCAAGGATGACGAGGCTTATTCCTCTATGTCGAAAATCTGAAGTAAAAAAGAACAATTTTAATACATGTCAAATGTAATGTGTTATAGTAGATGATAGATCACTATCTTTGTACAATTTTGAACACATCAATTTCAATGGAAAAGGAAGCCCATTTTCTACAACTCGTGTTTGTTTCTCATGTGTTACATCCCAAACTTGTTATAACAAGAAGCTATCCAACAGGTGGGATGGATGTTTTTCTATAGTCTAGTTCTTGTCGCACTTGTGAATCAAATGGAATCGTGATGATGTATCCAATTCAATTGATTACTACTATTCCATTTACTAATGAAACTCTTTTTTCAACATGTTATATCAACATCAAGAACAAAGTGTAATGCCTACAGTCCCCTTGATGGTCAAGTAGCGAGGCGGGTACGACTCGTGCCAAAAGTTTTGAGTTCAAATCTTATGGATTTGCGTACGTCATGCCACGAGTTGCAATGGGGATGATTCTAGGTGGGGTCAGTTCATGAGTATGGTTTTAAGACTCTATAATCGATCATCGACCGTTAGATTCATCTTTTTGCTGTGATTTTTAGAGTCTTGCAATGTATGATGAGAACACATATCTCACAAAAATGACAATTTCATGATTTTAATTAATAATTAAAAAAATGTTTCATCAGTCCAAACGGTGGCAAACGACGTTAGTGACGACCTTCTTCAGCCAGCGAGTTCCAACCCCACGAGATCTGTTTCAGCACGTTTTCACAACATTGAATAAAGAACGCGTATAGTAATTATTGTAATGAAGTTATGATGATTAGAGATTATATTAGATAATTATAATTACGTTGTTTATTTCCAATAAAAAATGGTCCAGCATTTTATCACCTAACATGCATATTAGTCGCAATGGGGGTGATGTGCAATTATAGCTATTACTAGTAGTATTATTTTTCTTTCATATCGTTTTCATTTAATTTAAATATCATCATCCATGTAACTTGTATCGATGTTGATTTCTACATTTAGACTTCTAAAAACACTAATCCAATTATACACATTTTGGATCTGTGTATCAACAGGGTTAATCATAAATATCAGAAACATGATTGATTTACAGTTAACACACCTCTGTATAGCATAATGACAATAAATAAGTAGAATTTACAATGAATGTTTCCTGTAAAGCAAAATTAATATGTGAAATAAATACAGTTCAAAAGCTGTTGGAAACAGCAGTAAATTTGTAATACCTAGATGAACTAGCTGGATTCTCACTACATTTAAGAATGCCATATTCCAAAGTCATACTCATATTTCCATATTTGATTCGGCTCTGTTTTTTGATATGGCTATGGTTTGAGAGCATATGGTTTCCATATTCCAAGAATTTAAGACTGCTCATTTAAAGTTTATTTAAGAATACAACATCCATCTATTTAACCATACCCTTCGGGTTGAGTTATGCTTTTTTTTAATAAATTATGACTAAAGATAAATTAACAAAAATTGTACATACAGAATATCCTCAAATTTTAAACCGAATTTTATTTAAATCGGTTTTCTTATTAATTATTACTTCTTTACTTAATTGTCCTTTTGCTATATTTGTAAAGTTCAATCAATATCAAATTACATTAATATATATGAAAATAGAGTGAAAATATTAAATATGGATGATCACTTCAAATAAAAGTGCCACTTATTTGGAGAGATCGCATAAATTGAGGTTACACTAACAAATTGGCTGATACTAACATTTTGCCTAAAGCATTAAACATTATTTAATAAGAAAAGATTGAATGCAAAATAGTATTATTATTTTATTGGATGGCAAAACATTACGAAATATTTAATAAGAAAATATTTGAATGCAAATTATTAGTATTATTATTTGGTTAAATGATAACATTAAAAAATTAAATATATATACATACATGTAGTTGTTTATATACACACAATCTGGTATATGATCAAATACTAACTAATTTATAGTAATAACTAGTTGTAATAATTAGTAATATCAATTTAGTGTGTTAAAAATATTATCACAAAGACATAAATTTATCAATATTCTTGTTTTGATAAATTTATGTCTTTGTGTTGATATTTAAATTTTACATGTTGTATTGATATAATTATGTCTTTGTATTGATAATTTTAATACACTAAATTGAAAGTTATTCGTTATTACTATAAATTAGTTAGCACACAGTGTAACTTATAATTTTAAGAGTTATTTAATAATTAAATAATTAGATAGAAAATATTGATATTATTTTGTTAGATTAGCAATAAGAGATTATGTAAAAATGAAGTAGTCATTTTTTATAATTACAAATTAAATATTATTTAAGAATAAAATAATTGAATAGAAATGACTACGATTACTCCGTTTGATAATCACAATATTAATTTCAAGTACTACATATTCATGTAGTTGTTTTTGTAAATTGAAATTTTAACAATTATTTAATAATTAAAAGTGAATGACTATAATTATTTCGTTTGATAATAAACACTAAGAAATCAAGACTTTCTCTTATAGATATTTGGCAATCAAACATGGCCTAAAAAATCAAGCATATGTCCATGTTATTTTTATAGCTTAGGATTTTAAGAATTACTCCCTCCGTTTACAAAAAATAGAGCACATTTATCATTTTTGGTCGTCCACAAAAAATAGAGCACATTCATTTATGGAAAGTTTTCAACAAATAATAATCATACACATCATTCCACTAACACTACTTCTCACTTACTTTTTCTCATTCTCTCTTACTTTTTTCATTTTTCTCTTACTTTACCAATTCTACATTAAAACTCGTATCATACACCAATTGCTCTATTTTTTATGGACGAATGGAGTATTTAATAATAAAATAGTCATTGACTATGATTATTTTGTTTGATGGTAACATTTAGTAATTAAGTATACATGCACATAGTCATTCTTTTAAGTATATATATAATGTAGTCATTTTTTATAATAAGAAATTTAAAAATCATGTAAGAATAATTAGATGCAAATGGCTATGAGTATTTCTTTTGATGATAGCACTAATTAAGAAATTAAGTATATATGCATGTCGTCATTTTTATAAGTTAGAATTTTAAGAATTACTTAGTAAAAAAAAATAATTGGATGCAAAAACTATTGTTATGTCTCTTGATAGTAACACTTATTAATTAAGAATATATTCATATAGTCATTTTTTAGGAGTATAATTTACAAATTTTTTAAATTATTTAATTATAAAATATTAAATGTGAATGACTATGATTATTTCATTTGATGATAACACTAATTAAGAAATTAAGTATATATGCATGTAGTCATTTTTATAAGTTTAGAATTTTAATTAAGAATTACTTAGTACTAAAAAATTAATTTGATGCGAAATATTATTGTTATTTCTTTTGATAGTAACACTTATTAATTAAGAATATATTCATATAGGAGATAATTTTAAAAATTTAAAAATTATATTACTTAAGAATATATTCATATAGGAGATAATTTAAAAATTTTAAAAATTATTTAATTGGAGTATAATTTCATTGGATGTGAATGACTATGATTATTTCGTTCGATGATAATACTAAGAATTAAGTATATGTATATGTAGCCATTTTAAAACTAGAAATTATAAAAAATATTTATTAATAAAATAATTATTTCATTTGATGGTAACACTAAAAGATTAAGTTAAAGGAGGAAATATCCTCATTATTGTTAATTGAGGAATAAATTATATAACTAATGTATATTATGTACGTAATTGATTGCAATTTGCAAAGAATATGCAGTAGTAAATTATTTCCTAAATGTGAAAACGCCGATTATGGAAAACTTAATTTTTCCTAAATGCTCATAGAAGGGTAATCACGTACTACATTATTATAATTAATTATGATTCATTTATTGTAAATGTAAAATTCCTAAAATGTCCAACTTTGTATAAATATTTTTTGTTAATTTATCACTACTCATAAATTATATAGTAGTGCATTAAAAAAAAATAGTAGTAACAAATAACACGAGTTTTAATGTAAATTTAATAAAGTAAGAAATGTAAGAGAACGTAGGCAATGTATTGCTAGAGAAAAAATGAGACTCACTTCAGTTAATAGAGAAATTTATCAAAAAATGATGGAGATTAATTTTAGTAGACGACATAAAATGGAAAAATATTTTTCGTGGACATACCTAGTACTTAATTAATAAACAATGACACAAATAAGCATAGAAACACATGAAATGTAAATAGGGTCGTCCTGAACTCTTATCTGACACCTTCAATTACCAACTACATCACACCATCATATGTCTTTAACAATCTAGGAGAATATCACATACACGAGTTACTCAAGACCTTCAATGGTTGTTTCAATTAGATGGCTTGCTCAAACGAACCTCGTAAACTTAGTTAATACTAGTCCTTCTGTCTACAAAAAATAGTCTCATTTTGCTTTTTAGAGATATCCATAAAAAATAGTCCAATTTTTAAAAATAGAAAGTTTTTCTCTCATATTTACTCACTTTTTCTTTCTCTTCCATAACTACTTTTCTCCACATAAGTCTTACTTTATCTACTTTTTTTTTTCTATTTTCTCTTACTTTATCAATTTCACATTAAAACTCGTGCCGTCCATAATTGGATTATTTTTTGTGTGGTCTACTAAGTTTCTTAATTTTCAGTAAGGCAAATCGAAGTCGTGGCTTCTCTTATGCCAAAAGTAATCTCGAACCAAACATATTATATAAATTCAAAACATATTATACTATATAAAATTCTAGCTCTTAGACATTTATTGTCTATGAAACATCAAAACTTGGATATGAATGCGACCGAATGCAAACAAAATATATCCACTGATCTCAACTTAGTGCACCCACAGATTCCATATAATTTATTCCACAAGCCCTTAGGAAAACAAGTCACATGTTTCTCCATACCATGACCCAAAATCTTCTGATTTGATGGCCCATTGTATAAAACTAATAAATAACCTATCTAATGTATATAAAAAATTTCATTTCAATTCCCACACCACACTCGTAACTTATAAGTCTGGGCTATATAAATGCATATATCATCGAATCATTCCAAAATGTAGGATTTCCTAAAATTGACCAATAAGTCATTGACTCATCCATTAGCTTTCTCGAACAAATAAGAACATTGAAACAACGTCATTCAATTTCAAAACATAGCAAAAACAATATCATAAAGCATGCATTCTTTAGTGTGTCCGTCCCTATAAATTTTGTTTTCTAGATCCGCTAGGGCAGGAAGAAGTATGCTTCTCAACTATACTAGACTACCCTATTGTATAGTGTGTGTTTTTTCTTCTTGTGAATTATTCCTCAATCACTACAGTAATGTCTGCTTCTCCATTGATACATCCCTAGCAATCACCACATGGTCTTCAATTTCACTTACTATTGTTCTCATGTAATTTGTATACACTCACACATACATTGTCCCTTCCATGTCTTGCATGTTCCGCAATTTAATTTGTCATCTTTTGCAACTTGCAACTTATCACTAGCCATTCCCAACAATAAATGATACTCCTACTTTAATTTACTTTTTTAGTCCTTATGTTACGCTCCTTCCATCATCCAAAAAGAAACATCAATGTATCTTAGCGTTTTTAATTAAAAAATGATCGAAATAGTGCTAGTATAGTAAAATATAGTACTTATAAGGGAAGAATGGAAGCTAAATGAAAATTTCTAATTTTCGGGTGAATGAACTAAAATAACAAAAGTGTTTGTTTTTGTGGCGAATTAAATAAAAAATATACTATAAAAGTGTACTATGTTAACAACTAATTGTGTCCTTCTTTTTCTCTTTTCGCAACCGTCCATTAGCGATTCAGGTGGAGTCTTGGGCTTGACCGATCTCATCCCCGGCCGGCCCATGAAGACCAAAAGCCTCAATTAAATTTGACATTGGGAATTGCCATTAGCTCCATAGTGTAACAATTTCATCCCAACCCTTAGTGTCAGTCTGTCAGAGTTTACTTCCATTCTTCATACCACCAATTACAGAGACAACCACCACACCGCCCTTCCTTATACATTATGTCCAATCCAACGAGTTTCGACCCACCATTGCGTACGTCAACCCTTGTACAAAGAGCCTTCATGTTGTTGACAAGAGTGTCCCAACTCTAGTAAGACACAACATCAAGCTCACAAGATTTAGGTTTCCTTGAAAGAAAGCAAGAAGTAGACAGAGTCGAGCCAATGAGCTGGAGATGCCGTTGCCTCATCATAATGTCCTTTTCATAGATGGATTGAGCTCAACTTCTAAACCAATCACATAACACTATATCATTGCATTATTGGAGAATTCTCCAAGAATATAAGGCAGTTTTGATGAGATCAAGGTATCATATTTGGATGCATGAATTGACTTGAGAGAGATGAAACTGACTATTCATTATGATCTCAACCCCAGATGGGAAGCACCATCAATGGCAATTTTCAATATATTTCTGACAAGGTAAATAATCTGTCTATATTCTGTCTGAATATTTTTTATTAGCACAACTACTGCATATTAATGTTGTCTCACTTTGAATAACTTTAAGATGTTGCAAAATGGGCAAAAAGTTTCACCGAGAACTAAATCCAGTATATTTAAGGTTTATAAAAATATTATGCAATTATATAGACAAAGGGTATTTTTTTTAAAAAAATTCTACAAGTTGCTTCATGACTACTAGTGATTTCATAGCTCCAAGCAACCAAAATTCAGTATCTTAAGTAATCTGTAAGAATCTTACATTACTTTTGCATTTTAGTTGACATTAATATTGGTGGCTAAATGAAAATGTTATGAAATTAAGCTGGACTATGAGTACTTCAGCCCAACAAATATTATGCAGTTGATGGACTCGTCAAAGTTAAGAGAGCTAATAGAATTGTTTTTTTTTTTTGGCAATAAAATTAGAATATGGTATTTAATGAAAGTTAAATTTCGCAAGAAAAGAAAAAAATATATCAATTATTTTCAGCTATTTCGATAAAAATTACTACTACAAATCATTTAGCAATGGTGGAAGAAGAGGGAGGTGGCAGCGGATGAGGAGATTGTGTGTACCAGATTTTTGGCTATTAGATATCGGATAAAGTTTATGAATTATGGGGTGTTCGGTTTGCAAGATTGAATCCGAGATCAAATTTGTAGTGTGTTTGATTCATGAGATTCAATTCCATAACTCAATCCTAGATGGATAATCATGAGATAATTAGTCATAGCTAACTCCCTATGACTAAAATATTTTCATAACTCAATTCTAGATTATATTTTAATATTATTTTATCCTAGGAAACCGAACACCACCTAAATGACATGAAATATAACTTAATTAGTAATTTTTTTATATTAATTCGAGTTTGACATTTAGGGGAACTGTAACTAAAAATTCCAACTACAAATTCGTTGCATATATGCAAATATCCTCTAGGTGATTGTTAAGCAAATAAATTAAGAAAAGTATTGCTAAATCAATAGTATTGTAATTTAGCAATAAAGTTTAAATATTTCTATAATGTTTTATAATATTTTCCCAAAAAATGAAAATAATAAAGAGCTAATTTAATAAAGAAGTAAATTTGCAGAGGGATAAAGTGTTCCAAATCGAACTTTGGCAAACGCTTTCTGCAGAAAACCTTGGCGATGGCATCAATGGCGGCGACGTGTCGTTTTACTGTTAAAGGCTTCGAGTCCAGGTCACTGTGCTCTCGTTCACCCTCTCCCCCCCACTTTCATTCTCTTCCTACTAATCGTCGGAGCAGCGCCGCCGTCTCTTCTCGAAAGCCTGAAAATGTCGGGCTCCTCCGCATTCGAGCCATGAGCTCCGACTCATCGGGTTCCGGGCCCCAATTGGAAGTCACTGTGAAGAACACCATTGCTCAGAACCCTGTCGTGGTTTACTCCAAAACTTGGTGCTCGTAAGTGCATCACTGAATTTGCTTTTCTGTTTTCTATGTAATTGCTTCGCTGCTTTAATTTCTTCATCATTTCGGATTTAAATTGTTTTGTTTTATACTTTTTGGGGGATTTTCCCGGTGTTAGGTACTCTTCGGAGGTGAAATCGTTGTTCAAGAGACTTGGCACGGAGCCGTTTGTTATTGAATTGGACAGATTAGGTATGATTATGAGCTATACCTTTTTCTTTCCATGGCGGAATTGATGTGATATTCTGTGTTATGGGTGGGGCTTTTATGCTCGTTTGCAAATTGATACGGATTTATTAGACATCCCTAAACCTAATGTGATGATAGTGAGTTAGAATTTGGTAATACTTCCTGTGTTTGTTCGAATGTAGGCATATTTCAGTAGGATCAATCTGGACAAGTCTTTGTTGATAAAACACATTTGAAGAATAAGATGGTCAAACAAGTTCAAAACTTATCAACCTATTAGATTAAATGAGAGATTGACTTGGATTATTTTTATCCATCCATCTTATCGTTCAAGGTAAACTCTATTGTGCTACGAACATTTGCTTTGTATTCATACAATACTCTTACTATAACGTTATGAGAATACTTCTTTGGGCGTAGTGTTTTTGTTTTTAGCTAAAGCTTTGGGTAGGTGTTTGCCTGAAAGAAGGATGAGTAGTTATGCTAAGCTAGCTCCAACTAAATGCTAGCTAAAAGGTGGAGGATTAGCTCACACTTGAGCACCCACTCATAATTGCTTATGGTTTTGATGTGGGATCGTAACATACATCCCCACAAAGAAGGTGGAGGACTGGCTCACACTTAAGCACCCACCCATTATTGGTTATGAGTTTGATGTGGCATCATAATATCCATCCCCATAAAGCCCTGAAATCAACAGACGTCTCGTTCTGTTGGGTGCCGTCGATTGACCTAGACAGGTCACCTTGCATCCCTCTTCTATTATAGAAGTTATATACATGCCGAGATCAAGCAGGTCTGGTTAGGCACTTAAGAAGTTAAGAATGACAGCTTAGGTCACCTCCGAGCCCCTGGTCTTGTGCAGTCCTCTCCCCATGTAAACCTCTTCCATACATTACACATTGAGATCCATCAGGTCGGGGCAAATTTTAGGCACGCAAGACTGGAAGCCATAAGCCTACTTAAAAACTAGCTCAAGGCTGGAGGATTGACTCCCACTTAAGTATCCGCATATAATTGCTTATGAGTTTGAGCTCAAAGGCAGAGGACTGACTCCCACTTTAAGTACCCACCTATACTTGCTTATGGTTCGACGTGGGATGTGGCTTCATAGTTTATGGATTAGACAAAAAATTTGACCTTGCATAAAAAGTTTGAAGAATGAGAATTGAAATTGAATTCATATAAAAATAAATATGGCAACAAACAGACCTAGAGGCTGAAAGCATGCTTTTAAGCACTCAAGTCGAGTTTGCTTATTTCTTTTGTTCAAAAAGTGTCCACTTTAAAGGATCAGTGATCAACTCCTGCTGTACACATCCAAACTTTATGATTGAACATGATAAATTTATTTAAAATATCAATGTCATGGAAAGATGTGCAAACTTGTTTTTTTCCTAAAGTGTATTGTCTGTGTCGTGAACTCGTCCCCTTTTCACTCGTCCCCTTTTCAGGTGCTGAAGGATCACAACTGCAGAAGACTCTAGAAAAACTTACTGGACAACATACAGTTCCCAATGTCTTCATTGGTAAGGAGCATTAGAGGTTGCAGTTTAACGATTAAATATTCTGTTAGAACTGTTCTCATTAGAAAACCATCAGCAAGGCATGGCTTGAGCAACGTCGCATTGCATTCACTGAAAATTAATTTAATTTTGTTATGCATCAACCAAGAGATCTGTCTCTCTATCCTCTCTCGCTTCCTTACGAGTTCCATGCGGAAAGCAATATTTCCTGAATTCATTCTTTTCTCTACACTGTTTTCAACTAAGTTAATGCCAAAGTTTGTGATAGCACAAACTTTTAACCACTACATCGGTGTAAAAGAAAATGAAAACTCATCACAGTAGTATTTTCCACTCATGGTAGATTCTGTTTACATTTTAATTTTCCTTTCCTACTACTATTATTACTAAGCATTTATATCTAAAATTAATTGATCTTTCATGGCAGGGGGCAAGCATATTGGCGGTTGTTCAGGTATTTCTTTGCTTCTCATTATAGCTGCTTCTCATGATGCAAATTTCAGAAGCATATCTATATTTTTTGCTAAAACAAAAATGTCTAAAATTTTCAACGTGTCAAAATAGTTACCTCGAAGTGCTCTTTTACTTGTTTGTTTCACTAATTTTTTTCTGATATATTCCTGCTAGAGACGATGTTCAACATATTGTTCGAAAAGTTTAGATCCCGGTCATTAGATGGAACTGGGAATTTTGTGATCTAAGATTTTTCCATGATTTAGTTGTATATTTGAAGCATTCATACATGAATCATTAGTGGCTTTTGGTTGTTGACGTTGCAGATACTATCAAGTTGTATCAGGAAGGGGAGCTGGAGACTTTGCTATTCGAAGCTGGTGCAAAAAAGTAAAGGTTTGTGATCTACCACCACCCAATAATACGTCATGGCTTCTCCCTGTATCTTGTTCATCTAGAGAGAGAGAGAGAGAGATGATTTTCATGTCTGGTCTATTTAGTACAGTTTTTTTCTTAACTTTGGTGAGAATGTGCTTAACTCATGTTTCTATTTTTTCAAGTTCTCGATCTCGAACTTTGACAAGAGTTGTAATTATAGTCCTCGAATGAGAACCCGTCTGAATAACCATGCTGGATTTTCGATTAGCTTTTTGCATTGACACCGTAATTTATGATCCGATTTAAGTTTAAACATTCGATAGCCAACGTGAAGTTATATGTAGTCGACGCATGCTCAGAGTTTAGATGTATGGGGCTCAAAAGTTGCGTCTATATTTTGAACAGCCGTGTCTACTTCATATTTCTAGATTTGGAGCATTCATTTATATAATTTCACGTTGGCAACCAACTGTAAAATCAAGTGACATATTAAAAAATTTCCCACTGATAATTCAGATCAGTTTCGATTTGGGCAGGCTTTGGATTTCTGGAAATTCTGTAAATAGTCAAACTGTACGTATTTTCTAACCAACTTTATAATCAAATTTTGAACCATATTTACAACGAATTAGCCCTTCAAAAACAAATCATATACAAATACTCCATAAATAAATTTCCAACTTCAGAATGTATAGATATTGTTAATCCTTAAAATGATTTCATCATAACCAATTGGGTTAATAATTGAACGGTTAATGATTGGAGCATCTTCAATGGCTTTAGGTCAGCTACAGGCTAGCTACTCTCTCTCCCTGCTACGTCATCAGTACTAAAATTTCACCTGTCACATTATCATTTTAAGCAAATAGCTGCAATAAAAATAATTCAAAAATAACTAAATTTACGGAATTAAATTTACGATAAATTACTGAATTAAAATTACGAGACATATTAATTCCATTTTAAAAAAAGTACATTCATTTAAAAAAAAATTACATAATAAAGAAAAAAAACTATCGCCGTGCAGTCTTCCTTGCCCACAACTCTTCAATTATATACTTTTGGAATTGAATATGAGCATTCACTTGGCGCATGTCGGCATGTGCCTGGAGGCGGTCGGCTTCATCGTGAGGTACCCCACGTCGTACGTTACGGGGTGGCCATTCCGTGGCTTGGACCTGCTTCATCGTCATTGGCCCAATTAGTCAGTTGTATGCCTTCGTTTTCGACGATCATGTTGTGCAAGATAATGCAAGCGTACATTATATCAACAATGCAGCCGACATCCCACAAACGTGTTGGACCCTTGATTGCTGCCCATCGAGATTGGAGCACACCAAACGCGCGCTCCACGTCCTTGCGCGCCGACTCCTGCCGTTCCACAAAGTAGGCCTTCCTGTCATCATTTGTGTGTCTGGTCGTCTTCACAAAGACGGGTCACCTATGGTATATCCCATCCGCCGCTACGTGATCCCGATCAATCACTTGCTCGACGGTGGACAACCAGGTGGAGGGCGAGGTACCGCCTGCTGTTCGACCCTTCGCATGTACCGCTCTATCTCGCAGTTCATGTAGGCCTCCATTGCCTCGTTCATCCACCGTTCGTACTCCTCAGCATCCCCACCACTACCACCACTGCTACCACCCACGTTACTCATCGATGTTGCTCTTGTATAGAAATTTAGAGAGAGAGAAAACTCGTTAAAACAAGTGGTGCAAATGAAACTAAAATCGCGTTTATATAGTTTTTCAAAAAATTTCAAAAAAAATAAAATAAAAAATAGCGCTGGCCGATCGGCACGCCACAATGGCGGTGAGCGCTCGCCTATTCTCTCGCCGAAATTGCGCTGGTCGATTCCAATGGTTCGGCTAGCCGGTGGGCTAGCCGCTATTGGAGATGCTCTTACATCAATTTTATCTCAATCTTTTTAAATGATCAATTCGTATATCATTTTTCAAAACTTATTTTCGTCGGTTTTCATACGAACAATTGATCCGTGAGATGATGACTTTTAATCACGAACATATAAGTTGAATAGATGAATATTAAACAAAATACAAATTAGAAAAATCAGAATGAAAAATTGCAATAAATTAGAATACTCCATAATCGATATAATTGCAAAAAAGTGGACTAAATATCGACAATTTTTATAAAAAATGAATAAAAAGTGATTAAATGAGTAGAAGCAAAAAGATTGTCGTGGCTGTATAGAAACAACGAGCACTCTGAATCAACAGCCTCAGAATGTATAGTGGCAGTGACAGTTAGCCAACTGTCAGTCTGCGCCAAGTGCTTGCCATGGCCGCGCTGCCGCGGCTCCCTACCCTCCTTATTGATTGCCCGCCATCTTTCCTTCACCTTCGCAGTTTCGCCGTCACGAAAATCGGCTACTCAATACGACGCCGGAAAGGTCGATCCTCCGCCGTCACGTGCTCCGCCTCCGGAGGGCCTTCTTCGTCTGAGATCAGGTATCTGTATCATGCCAATCCATCAAAACTAATTTTTCATCATGTACGCTACTCTTAATAATCAATCACATTATTGTGTTGGTGACAAATCGCGGATAGCTAAATGTGTTAATAAGAATAAACACGGTGGCGAGGTTTTAATTTTTGTGAATTGAATTATGGTGCAGTTTCATCAACATACTGAGTATCGCTTAGGGTTTATTCGCTTCACTTAATTAGTAGAGATTTTGTGCCCAAAATTGTTTTATGTTAATGGATGCTCTTAAATTCAATGCTGATTAGGGTTTATATTTCTAATTAGCTGAAGCTTTTGGTGTTCAATTTCCATCTACTCTTGTGCATAACTGTATTTGAAGCCAATCTTCCATTTGATTATGTCAGTATGAACTATGAATTTCTACTCTTATTATTCAAGGAAATGAAACTATGACTTTTATAATTTGCTCTCACTTACTTCTGAATAGATGCATTGATATGATGTTTCACCTTATGCCACAAACTCGCATTATTACATTTCTTTGTTTCAGAATGTGAGATGTTCATGTCGATTTCTATTGCTTCAGATAACAAGTGATCAATAACCATTTTATTTGTTGTCCAGTTCCACGGCCAAAATACGAAGTGAAGTTCTGTCTCCATTTCGCACAGTTCGAATGTTCTTTTATGTTGCTTTTATAGCTAGTGGTTCCCTTGGAGGATTCATAGCCCTCAGCCAGCTAGTTGGCGCCCTTGCGAATCCATCAAGAGCTGCTGATGTCACCGACATCCTCAAGGATCTAGCCATAGATATAGGAGCAGTCTCTGCTTTTGCATTTCTTTATTATAGGGAGAACAATGCTAAGAACGCTCAGGTGGCTAGGCTTTCAAGAGAGGAGTTTCTCTCGAATCTCAAGCTTCGTGTGGACGAGAGGAGGATTGTTCCTCTCAGTGCTTTCAGGGGAATTGCCCGCCTTGTTATCCTAGCCGGTCCTGCAAGCTTCATCCAAGACTCGTTCAAACTCAGTGAACCTTTCTCCGACAGCCTCCTTGAAAGAGGGATTCTTGTTGTACCATTTGTAGTCGATGGAGGTTCGCCTAAATTTGAGTTTGAAGAGAAAGAAGAGACGAAGGATATTGATTCGAAAAGGAAAAGGCTGTGGCAGCTAGCGCCCGTTTACACTGCTGAATGGAGCGAGTAAGTTACCCCTAATTGTGTATACATTGAACTAGGAAGAAAAAAGCAAGTCTCTACAATTCCTTTTTGTGCTGATCCTCATTCCCTGCTGTTAGTTGTCATCTCATGCTAGTTGGAAAGTTGAAAAGAAAGGATAAAATTTTGATTTTTTCGTTTAAACTGGCAACAGGTGGTTGAATGAGCAAAAGAAACTGGCTAAGGTCTCTCCTGAATCTCCGGTGTAAGTCTCCTTAGAAGAATTTCTGAGTCCATTATTCTTGTTTGTGGCATCTCTGTGTTTGGGACTGAAGCTTTTGAAATCAAAGTAGGGGAAACACTAGGATTGAGTATTTGATGAATAAGATGATCGAAAAAGATCAAAAATAAACCAGACCATTCTATCATTCAAAGCAAACACTCCTATAAATATAGTCTAGGGATCTGATTCTACTTGTTGATGTCAAGGTACTTGTCTCTCCGAATGGATGGCCGAGTTCGAGGCAGTGGTGTCGGCTATCCTCCATGGAATGCGTTTGTCGCGCAGTTACCACCGGTGAAGGGAATGTGGACAGGCCTCCTCGACGGCATGGATGGTAGAGTTTAATAAGCTATATAAACTGCCTTCATCTTACATATTGAACTGTTGTTTCTATATTTAATTTATGTGTATATTTTAGCAATACACAACTATTTCCGATGGAATAAGTTGGTCGGTCATTTAATCTTGTTGAAGTAATTTAGTTTGTAATGACGGAATTTGTCAAAGTTACCAATATTGGAATGTTTGGTGAATCGATGGCCGATTTAGGAAACCATGGCCGCTCCCGATATGCAAAAAACATTTTTTTTTTCCGATGAAGGCGTCAAAACGGTGTAGTTTCAGAATTTACAACACTACATAATGAAATGGATAGGGCAAATCAGCCAAAAATAAACACACATTGAGACTGGGAAATGTATGAAACAGAGGTTTGAGATAGAAATTAAATAGGATACAATTAAGGATGCTACAAATTAATCAAAGAGTTCATGCAACGGCTTCCACTTCATCCAAAGCGTAGTTGTTTGTAGATACATTTGCGTAGTTCACTTTGTTGAACCGCACCACCACTGGGTACCGAGTCTTTGGGTCCTGAATCGTTTTAGCATTTTAACAAGTCAATATATAAACAAACAGGTAAAGAGTCGATTTTGTCTTATCGTTTGAGTACTTAAACAAAACCGTCCCACCTTAAGGTAATTGCAAAAGATACCAACATATCAATTTTGGGTTAAAAATGTGTCAGACAAAGTTGCTCAACGTTGAGATATTATTGTAGATGCAAACTTTTTGTTGAGACATTTTCAACATAATATTTTTACGCAATTAAAATGGAATATATTTGTTAAATTGCTAGTGAAAACTTTAAGGTTGTCTTACCTGATCAACAGCAACAACTGAACCAACGCCCTTGTACCAGTATGATTCCTTCCTAAGGATTCTCACCTGCAAGAATGAATGAAACATTTTCTCAACTTAATTAACATAAAAATTACTTAGGTCCAAGATCAATAGTTCTGTTTCTGTATTTTGGTTTTTTACTAAGGAGATGGATGGCAATATATTGTAATTGTACTAATATAATATCAAATTATCAATATTTCTTTCTTTCTATCTTTTTCACTATCAAAGTGCATTAAAAATGATAGTACTAGGTATTATGAATGAAAAGTATTGATTGTAATGGAATGATAAAAGCGGGTACGTTAGCATAAAAATGAAAGCTCGATTTATGATGTGAGAGGAACAGTTACCTTAGAGCCTCTTGGGGGGCCAACCGGCGGCGGCTTGGCTACTTTAGGTGCTTCAGCAGGGGCTTCGGCTGGTTTATCGGCCTCTTCCGCTGCCCTTACAACGAGCCTAGAGCTTCTGGTATTCTTGAGAGAGAAGCAGACCATGTTGGGCTTGAGAGTGGTTGTGTTTGATGACACATTTTGTGCCAACACAAATCCACATGCAGCTGATGCTATGCTGCTGCTTGCCATTTTGCTCTTCAATTGGATTGGATACAAACAAATTAGATTTAATTAAGGAAAGTGAGGGGATTTAGAGATGCATTCCATTGAAGGGATATCCTCTTTTCTGGACTGGGATTATGGGGACTAAGCTTTAGCCATTCCGGCTCTGCCACGTGCCACCATATCCCCTTCTTTTGGATAATGTCATCTATGCCATTTTTTTTCTTTTTTTTTCCTTCTTTTCATTCCATCTCAAATTAATTATCCTTCTACCAAATTAAGTGAAATGTAAAGAATCTAAGTAGAATATTTAAGAGAAATCGCATTTTTATTAAATTTCTAAACTTAATAAATAAATGAAATAGTATGAGATATATTTATCAAATATAGGAGTATAATACTGGTAAAAATACAGATCAGAGTAAGACTTTATTTTGCAGATTTACAGGTGGAAAAAATATTCAAAATCTGAAAAATTGATTCCAATTAAAATTTGGGTTGTATATTTTGAATTTTTTGGTTCGGATGTTCGGATCAGATTTTTGAAAATTTGAAGTAATTCAAAATATATTTATTTGGAGCATAATATACAGTATTAAAAAAATTTAATTATAATCTTAACAATATAAAAACTTTGTGTTAAACAATTTTTATGATATTTGATAATGCGTAGTATTAGATTTTTGGATTTCGGCATTGGATTTTCAAAATTTTATTTTTAGTATTGCATTTTTCGATTTTTATATGTTTTTATGCAATTTGGAATTTTTTTGGACCGGGTTTATTTTTCTACAGTATTTTGGATTTTCAAATCGAATTGGACAAAAATAATACGAAATCCAAATACTCAACCGACAAAGTGACTACGGGACACACTCGGATGACAGAGTTAGAGCACTCCCAATGGGTTCCCTTAAAACTCCCTTATTTCTCCCTTATTTCTGCCACATCAGCGCCACATCAGCACCATAATTTATCCCCAGTTTTTTAGCTTTTCAGCCAAGCTAACAAATGGTTTCTCGCTTTATTTCTCCCTAGCTCAACATTTCATTTTTACATCATCATTTTTAATATTATTTAATTTTCCCTACAAATGTGTTTAATAAATAGATTTATAATGAACAATTCATCGTTGTATTAATCATCCATGTTGGGAATTTGTGAACTCGACTCTTTCCCCTTACCCTTACCCTTACCCGAGCGGGAATTTTTCTTCCAAAAGCTCATAATTTGATGAAGATTGGGAGAAGAGATTGAAAATGGAGAGAATGAAGATTGTGGGTGATGAATGGAGGAAGTGGAGGAAATATTTATAGGGGTGGGATTTAAAAATAGCCGTTGGCAAAAAAAAAAAAAAAAAAAAAAAAAATTTAAAAATCGCCGGATTATCGCCGAGCGTCGCCCACAATGGCCGGCGATCGCTCGGCGATAATCCGGCGATAAAACGCCGGTTGGCGTAAAAACGGTAACTTTATCGCCGAATTATCGCCGTTTTCACCACAACGGCCGGCGATAATCCGGCGATGATCGGCGATTTATCGCCGGATTTTCGCCACCCCCATTGGGAGTGCTCTTAATGCATTGTGTCCGTCCTTTAATTATAAGCATTATGAAGCACGAATAAATGATTTAACAAAAAGATGGTTTTGGTATTAATTAAAAATATATTTTGAGTGGAGATTATGAAAACTGAAAAGTCATATCATAGAAATAATAGTAATTGAATTAATGTATATAAAAGGTTATACTATATTATTGTACACTGTTGGTATCCATAATATATTATGTGGTGGAAACCATAAATAGAAATATACTCATTAATTTTTGTACCCACTAAAATTTATAAAGAACATTTTAAGGCATATGAAATAACGGTAATTCAAGGGTTAATAAAGGATTAATCCTTAAAAATTTTTAGAATTAGTAATTTTCATGAGTAATATATTTTTAATTAATTATTTATAATTAAGGTATACCAGTTGTTTGAGTCGTATAAAAAGAATGAATAACATTAACCGAATTCCGGCGAAATTCACGACGGAGTGTTGGATTCCGGCGAATGCTCCTCTTTCACCGTTGCCTCTTACTTCAGCTACTGAACCTAATCAAAACTACTCGTTTTCACTTGGAATATTTTGAAGAGACTGCATTGCTTCGATGCTCGCATTATTTGAATTTCCTGCTTCAAAATTCTCTCCTTGAGTGCTCCGACAATTTCGGCGGTGCTTTCTGCTGCAATTCTGCCTTGTTGTCTACTTGCGATCTCGCTATCTCAAGGTACAAACACCGTGTTGGAATAAGTTCTACCTTTAAACTTTCATTTTTCCTGCTGTCTTCTCAGGTTCAGCTTTTTTCTGTGATGATTTTTTAATGAGTGTTTGCCTTGATGTTCATTTTTTTTAAATTTGTTGTATTTTGCTAACTAAATTGAAGTTTAACCTTCCATTTTTGCTGTGTTGATGAACTTTAGCAACGCTAATATAGTAGGAATTCTGATTTGCAGTTTTAGGCATACATGTGACTACAAATGCCTATTGTTAGGGTTAAAAATCGAGTAAAGTGTGGTCCTGAGACTGTTTCTCTCTGTTTTAGATAAATTGCAGTCTCTATGGTTCTTCGATTGAATCAGTATATAATGGAGGAACATGGAGTTCAAAAGGGGATATTTGGTGATTGGTCACATCTTGATGTGAGACATCATGGAAATATGCCGTAAATTCCTATTTACAGAGCTGTGTGCGCTGTTAAGTATTGTCTTTGTTATTCTTTCTGCATTTGTTCCTTTCTGCACATTAATCTAGGGGAATTTGTTCTTTACTTGATTGACTCGTTGCCTTTAATTCTCATTTACCCCTTCATTCTATTGTACTAATTGCCCATCCTTTTTGTATCACTTTAGAGCTTCAACTTCTTTTGGTAAGGAAGTCCTCTCTCTCTCTCTTGCTTTTCTTGTTGTTAATATTCTTGGTTGTGGTTGTAGAGTTGGGAGGTTCCTTTTGCGAATGGTGGTTTGCTAAGTTTAAAAAGCACCTTTATGTATATGTTTTCAACAACTTTATGAATATCCATACTCCACCTTTTTGTTTTCTTTGTGGCTTTTGTGCTTTGTCATTCACTATTACAGACTTCTCTTTTCCTTTTTTTTTTGGGGTGTGTGTGTGTTTGAATTGCTACATTGTGTTAACGACTGGCCTTTTCAAGAAACATAGGAGTATCTGCAAAGAGACTGCTCAATGGTAAACCACATCAAGCTGGTGCTGAGTTTCCTATTTTTTTTATCGAAATATTCTGTCGAGACTATAGGATTCAGTAGGCAAGCTCGCTTGTATCATTGCCATTGGATTTGATTCCTTCACACATAAGCTAACAAATGGTGCATTGGGGCTAAATTTTTTCGTTTATATGAAATATGAAGTTCTGAATGAATGGCCTTGCATGATTCTTGGCAAGTGAAGATGTTCATCACGTAATAGTTCCACATAGTCCTGCAAATGTTTTTCCATTGTCGTTTGCTATTGGTACATGGTCCATATTGTCATGGTTTATAGTGATATTGTAAATTTATTTACAGGTTTGCAACTATTCAGGAGCAGGTCAGATGGATCAAAGATAAGTCTTGCTCATCCAACAGATGTAAGAGTGTTAATATCTTCAAACCATTACAACTTTCAACTCCCAGTTGCAAGATATCTTTGTTTAGAAAACTTGAAAACAATTCTGCTATTCTACATCTCACTTTACTAACATATGACATCTGCAATAGGAATTGTTTCCTGCATTCCTAAAACAATTATATGTTCTTTCTTGTGTTTGCTTCTAACAACTTTATTACACGTGATTTGACATCTACCATTGAACAATTCTACCAAAACCACCTCACTCAGTTTCAGTACTCTCAATAGTCTAAAAGCTCCATCAAACACCCTCGTAGTTCTATTGATTTGCAATATATATAAGTTTTTCATCTTGTGCTTTCCTGGTAGACCTTCATAATAATTATATGTTCTGATGTATTTCCTACTGCAGTGTTTCAGAGCATGAAAGTACTCAGTGCATAAGACCAGTCCATCCAAATGGAGTCAAGAAATGATCCACCTAATTTGGTTGCTAAATTAATGGGACTTGAAGCCCTCCCCAAACAGAAGCCCGGCTCAGTTGTTCCAAGAATCCATTCTGGAGGTTATCCTCGAAATAGTTCGGATGTCTCTATGAGTTACTGGAAACAACAGGATGAATTCTCTCACTACCTCAATCCAAATGAACACAAAGCTACTCGTGAAATTTGGCAGCAATCGCAGAGATCAAGTCACGTGGCAAGATCTAAGAAGACCACGGATGACAGAAAGATGGGTCTTGTTCGTCAGAATTTCATTGAAGCAAAACGCCTCTCTGTGAATGAAAGACATCGTCAATCTAAGAAATTCCAAGATGCACTAGAAGTTCTGAGTTCCAATAAAGACTTATTCCTTAAATGTCTGCAAGAACCGCATTCAGTGTCCTCTGAGAATCTTTACAGTCGGCAGTCTGCTTCCAGTCATCCAGAGACAAAACGGATCACTATTCTTAGACCTACAAAGAGGATAGAGAACAATGACTTTGTGGAGACTGGGATTAGAGATACAAAGAAAATAAAGAAAGGGGCCTCTCCTCAGCAGAATGGACTGGAGAAAGTTCAACCAGGAAGTTCCTCTCCTGAAGGTCTTAATTGTTACGAAAATCCCTCTCGACCGACAAAAATTGTAGTTTTAAAACCTACACGTAAGAAAGCATGTAATGATATGACTGTGGCTTCTCCACATTTAGAACAACCAATGATGCTGCAAAGGGAAGACTTCTTTAGGCATATTGAAGAGGGTGAGGGTCAAGAATCAAGAGATGTAGCAAAAGGAATCGCTCAACAAATGCATGCCAAATTTGGCCAGCATCACAAAAATGAAAACTTGATTTCGTCTGTATTATTGAATGACTACATAGGTGATGATAATCTCTGTCATTCAGAGGCCATGTCACCTGTATCTAAGCTTTCAGGGGATTATGTTGATATGCTTAGCCCTTACTCTACGTCTACTTCATCTCGGCCATCTTATTCTCCAGAATCATCAGTTAGCAGAGAAGCGAAGAAACGTCTTTCTGAAAGATGGGCCATGATGCCACCTAATGAGATTGGTCAAGAACAAAAACAATATCAGAGAAGCTCCAGCACTTTAGGTGAGATGCTCGCTTTAACTGAGACAAAACCATTGTATTCTCATGGCGAAGAAGGCAGTTCAAGCCAGGAATCTGGGGACTTCGAATTTCTCTTCGTTAATCAATGGAGACGAGATGAAGCAATGGATAATCCACCAAGAAATCTGATGAGGTCAAAATCTGTTCCGGTATCTGGTTGGATTGGAACTAGGTTGAATATTGGCAGTTCAGTTTCAGGAGAGGAGAAATCAGAATCTTATAAGGAGGATGGAAAAGTAAGTTATGCTAAATCATCACTCATGTCCAAATTTCATGTACTTTGTTTACATCTTCTGCTTGATGCATATGTTTTTTTTGCGATGATAAGAGATGTAAGGATTGGTCATATGCCTAAGTTGATGCTTTCTTCATCGGTTACTTATCACAATAACAGTCATTTTCCACTGCCAGTTTTTCTTTCTATGCATGGTAATTGATTTACTGAATTCTATGTGCATTATCCAGAAAAAAAAAAGTTGGCCATACTGTCATAGTGCTATCTAACAGTTACAGATAAAGAAATATGCAGAATTACTCCATGCTTAGTTTGTGATAATAGTCTAATTTTGTGCATTGCTCTGGGTCTTACTTTAGCTACCGCTTGCCTTTGTGGGGGCATTTACAAACTTGTGATTGCAGATGTGAAACAGTCAACACTATTTCGTACCCACCAAATTTAATTGACCAAGTGATTTCTGTACTGGGAAACCTGGAGACCACATAACATAATTTGCCACTTTTTCAGAATGGATTGGTCACAGAGAAATTCAGGGCATCTCGAAGCCTAAGCAAAAATCTTGACCAGCCTAGCCCGATATCTGTCTTAGATCCATCATTTGAGGAGGAGTATATACAAAAGTCAGCTTCTTATTATGCTAAGCCTGAACAACAAGGTAACATTCATATCTCTCGAATTTCTTGAACTCTGCTTGGTTCTTTCCATCCTCCCATATTGCTTTTGTTGAGGTGAAAACACGCTTGCTTATTATATTTATATAGCTGTATACAAATCTGCTAGACATTTATAATGAAAAAAATATTTTCCAAAACATCTGACCTCAATCTTTGTATAAAAAATAATGCACACAGTTCCAGTCTTTACTTTACTTTCCTAGGTTATAATCTATGAAGCATGGATGGATATAAAACCAAATGCATTTTTACATTTTCTCATTCTGTACTTCTCAGTTTCTTTCCTTCTCACCAATTCAGGAGTGGAGTCCCCCCGCTTATCTATAGGATCACGTATGATTGACAAATCGCCACCTATCGGATCCATTGCACGAAGTCCTTGTTCGAATGACCCCTTTGTAAATGCAGGCTCTTCTCACCCCTCCAAGAAATTAACCACCAAAGAAACAGATGAAGAAGAACGAGAAGGCCTTTTATTTATCAAGGGATTATTAGCTGAGGCTGGTCGCCAATGTGAGGCCCGTTCTACCTCGTATGTGACAAGATGTCACTCACTTCAGAGCCCATTGGACCCATCTTTTAGAGGCCAGAGTATTAATTCTCAAGATGAAAAGAATCTGCCGGATGGCACGCTAAGGCAGAAGCGAGCAGTTCAACAACTCGTGCATGATTGTGTAAATGCAGCATTAGTAAATGCAGGATATGACTCACACCTGAGCCAAAGACTCCATACATCCACTATACCCAACTTGATCGGGGAGAAGGTACTGGGCAATGGTTGGATCAATCATTTCGGGTCGGAGATGGATGATTTATGCAGGAAAATTGAAGGGAGGCTGCTAGAAGAGCTCATGCAGGAAGTGGTGGTTGAATTAGCGTGTAGAATGTAACAAGTCTTCATTCATTTAGTTAACAGCTTGTATTCTGCTGTAGCTTTAAGACTGACCATTCTTGTACTATGCTTTGACTCCATATATTGATCGTAGCTGTTACAGGGCATGAATATTTATCGTTAAATTTTGCTTTTTTACTATATATTGATATATAAAATACATACAATTAGTAACAAGGGTTAAATGATACTAATATAAATATAGGTAGGGTTATTTGTATGCAAATAACCCATATAGATATGTTACAAATAAATGGATTGTTGTTATTTCAAGTAGAAATGGGTGGAAACATCAGTGTTTAAGAAGAAATGGTTTGGTCCCTGAATACTAATTACAGAAAAACAAATAGCACACCAAAAAATTACAAATAATCTTCCCTTTTCCACAATGATAACCGTAGTCATCCACACCATACTTGGATCAATATACACCACACAATTGCAAGTAAAAAACTCTATCTAGCCAAACTTAATAAATCATATAAATATAAATCTCACATAAAACTGATCACCATTACTGCTCTTCATTTGCTTCAAGAGATTTTTCACTCACACTTCATAACATCAGCTGCTGCTTTTGGATTCACCAAATTTTGGTTTCGCGTCGCTGCTGCTGCTGCTGGTATTAAGTCCATACTGACAGAAGAAATTGTATAAGAACAAGAGCAACTCTACAAATTCAAGACAGCATCTACAAGCGAAAACAAAAATGTATGCCTATATGGAAAAATCCAATACAGTATCTCTGAATATATGTCCATTTTGAGTATGAAAGTGCAAACTGAATCCGAAGCCTACTATTAGTCTGCTATCAATAGCATTTTCATAATCCTAAACAAGCAAAACAGACCATAATATACTCAGAGCGAGTTGTGAATCTTGCATTTTCATTCTGTCAAAATAAATTTTCAGTTAACTAGTTCAACATTCTGATCTCTGGCATATGATTTGCTACTAAGAACCAAAGCATGTGCAAGCGGACAAGCACAGCACCTGTATTAGATGACCGAAACATCACAAGACACTATTTCTTTCATAATTTAGTTGAATGAATACCAACAGCTTGAGCATAATGATGTTACCAGCACCGTTTTTATTTTTTATTAACTTATAAGATACTGACCTTTTCTCTCATCCTTACACTCCAGATATCAGAATCACCTCTAGCTGAACCAGATGCTTGGCCTGAATATGGACTAACCAATGGTTCCCTACTGCTATTACGGAAACCATACTCAGCCTCGAGATCGTCATCTTCATTCTGACTAGAAACCAAGGATCTCAGTACTATAGCAAGAAGTACAGATAACACCTGCAAAAGCAAAACTGTTTAACTGCGGTTTCAAAATATTACTTCTTGAATTACTATCAAATAAATGGAGATGCCATATCCATTAGTAATCATGATACAGGTTTTTACATTTCAGAATATATGATACTTAATAGATGTTGTATGGCATCATAAGGCTAATTTCTAATTTACTACAATCTCGCACGATTGGTAAGAGGTGTTGCAGGCATCACCAACCATGCACCTGGATACAGATTACAGAAGGAATAAGCATATTGCAAACTAATAATAGCAGAAATGCTGGACGAACCTCTGTATAGTCAGTTCCAAACTTGAGTATCAGGGATATGTAGGAGAAATTTTCAAAGTTTCTTAGGTATTCCATGATCTCAAGAACTACTAAACATCCTCTAAGTTCAGAATTAGCTGTTTAGAAGCACATTAGTAACATAGCTTTGAATAATATATTGCATTAACTCCTGTCTGTGACATTTTAAAGTTTGCTTTTGTTATCCAATCTCAAATGGTAAATAAACACAGAGTGGAAAACTCATTAACGTCTGAGAAACTAATTGACCACAAAATTGGTTGTACACATATACCTATACGCAAACTGCCCCTAGGAAGCAATGAGCTTCCAAGGCATCTTGGTTTTTTATACACTAACTAGACAAAATAGTAAGCATATTGAATCCAAGAATTTCACAATTAGTGTAAGCTGAGTAGCTGACACATGAAAACAAAATAGAAAATCACAATTGACATGCTAGAATAGTCGTACAGAAGACTAAAACGTGCCTGTACACTAAGAACAACAATGCCGACCCACATAAAGACATCAGCATTATCATTGATGAAGGTCCACAATTTGTCAAGTTCTCCAGTGGGATCAGATGGGATATCCTGAAGAATGATTACATCACAGGTAAGACACAAGGATGCACTGAAACATCAGCAATCAAATGATCGCAGAATTACCTTCTCCCACTGGCGATCAAGAGCAATGAAGATCACTAAACCCACTTCCGATAAAATGAATACGGTAGTGAGTACAGCATACTGAATTACACGGTCAAGGATATACTTATTACACATTTGGGTTGGCTCATACACTTCGGTGTCTGCCATAATTCTTCCAACTAAAACAAACAAGGTGCAGTTTTAAAACAATTACCTAAGTCTAGGTGGATATAAAATGTTAACATAACATCAATTATTCCTCTTAGGACCAAATTACGTGCATTAAAATGCACCTTGATGACAACAAATCAACAAAAGTGTAGTATGAAGTATGAACCATCAGTCTTCCTAGTTCCAGCATTGCCAATAGATATTTTTCAATACATTTTTTCTTTATATAGCTCAGGATTATAATGTGCGAGTGAAAACTAATATCTCCTTCTACTCCTCTCACTTTCTTAATTCTCCATGTTAGCAGCCTCTGGGCTTTGCATTGCTACAATTTAGTACAGTCCGCATGCAGAGCAGTTTCTACTATCTACGTCAAACAGCATCATCCATGAGAATTATACAACCAATGTAGCAGAAGATGGTTGCAAGTATGGCAACAAGGGACGTTCTCCGCATCTTCTTCCTCTCAATACTTCCCATGATTTCCTAACGTTTTAAAAAGGAAAAGGACAAAAACACCACCACCATCGAACATCAGATTGTTCTAACACCTTAAAAAGTCCAGAAAATCTAACAGTCTTGCTGATAAACAGAAACATTAACGAATAAAAGGTAACAATATTCTAGTAATTCCATGAGGGCGTTAGGGAGAAAGAAGTAATTGGAACGAGCAGAGGATACAAAGCAAAGGCAACAGCCGCTGATGGCCTCCGCACCAATGAATCCAACCAAACTGATGAAGACTATCAAAATCCCAGTTGCCAAAAATGCATATGTAAACCTATACATGACATAAAAAGTTCCAATTATTGCATCAGCTTCAACCACAACACTCACCCTCAACCATAATTCCAATTGGGAAAATAACCGAGCAACAAAATTAATGAAAAGTGAAAACTATCAAAATCCAAGTTGCCATAAATGCATATGTAAACCTATTCATAAAATAAAAGGTTCCAATTATTGCATCAGCCTCAAGCACAACTTTCCCTCAACCATAATTCATTAATTCCAATTGGGAAAATAATCGAGCAATAAAAATAATATCGAAAGCAAATACATTAACGCGAACAATTAACAAAAAAGGTAAAATTTTCAGTACCAAGGAGCTGGGAGAGAGCTGAAATTGGAGCTGAGCGCATCGTCCGGGTTAAAGACGCCGGAGTTAGGGTGGAATCCGAAATCATTAGGCGGAGGGTGGTGATGCAATTGAGTAAGCACATACACAGAATATATAATTATGACAACACCAACAAATGCGTTGAGGAAATTGAGGAATTTGAGGATGAAAGCTAGACATGTATGGGAACATGGCGTTCGCATTTCGATTTGAGAAATGGAAATTTTGACTTTCGATTAATCTGCGCACAATGATTCCTTTTTGAGTCTGAGTTCAATTAAATTTCATTACGTAATGGGAACGAGTCTTCAGCTTTTTAGGGCTTATCCATAAATATTCAATCTTTTAAAAGGATATTAATATTTGTGCATTGCAATCCATTTTCTACCAGTGAATGAAAATGAAACAATGTTTTTCTAAAAAATAATAAATGACACCTTTCAGCATTCAAGTTAATGGAGCCCATTCCATTTGAAAACTCAATAAATAAATAAATAAAGTTCAGACATGAATTAGGAAGACTTATCAGTAAGGTGAGGCATGAATTAAAATTTAATCAGGAAAATATTATTTTTTAAAGGGAAATAAGAATATTGTAAATGGTAAGTTGAAGAGTAATCTTAGAAATGAGGCTTTGATAAAAAAAATAAAAAATAAAAACAGCATTCATGAGTATTGATATATGCAAACTCATTCTTAACAACAAAAAAAACTGAACCAAGCATACGAAGGGCATTTGTAGGTAATTATTAGCTTATTTTTAGGTTATTATAGTAAGGATGACATAAGATGATCTTAACATAACCTCAAATTCAAATTTTATAATATAGCCTAAAACTACTTTATAATGACCCTTCTGTGTTTTTGTTTAATTTCCATTAAATTGCCAAATCTGATAGTAGTAAGAATTTAGTCTGAATTTGGTATTGAGATCAATTTTTGTATTGATCATTTTCCCAACATTACAACAGTATTTAACCTATCAAACAGATCCAAAATGAAAATTGTAGGTCAAAAATCCATGTTCAAAGTTCAAACAAGGTTTAAGGTATTACAGAATTATATAAAAAGGAATAACACAAAAAAGTTATAGGCAACTGCAAATTGCAACAGAAGCAATAAAGGTTATAATTATCCTTATCAAAGCTACTATTGAATATTATTGATAATCAACAAAATATGTTGCGGGGTTGAACATATGCAACTTGCATCTTAAAACATGATCACCAGAATGCCGCACTGCAGAAAAAGTCATAGATCGCTAGCGTTTCATATAAATTTAGATGAAATGCGATCGTCTTTATCGGCCACTCTTTTTAGCACGCTTCCCTTGCCCTTTCTTTGGTGGCCCCTTCTGGCGACGCTTCAACATTTCAAGCCTGCTCAGTCGCCTGCCACAATAAACTAAATTAGAATTGCAGCAATTTGGGTCTGAATCATTCCAATTCTATAATGTTATCATCCATATTTGCTGAGAAATCTGTCCACAAGAACACTATCACATCAACTTTCTTATAACCATACTATTTCTCACACATTATTATGCCACACCCACAGGTGCTAAGTGCTAGCAGCCCTACAGGGTTTATTTGTGGTGGCAAACAAGCATAATTGGGGGAATTTTTTCATCTACTTTATTCAGGTTTCATGACTGACTTGAGATTAACCGGAAAACAGATTATTGATTTTCCCATTAAACCTGTGTGTAGTTCATAATTACCTAAGATTGACAACTTGAAAAATAGGTGGTTTTGAATCCTTATATCAGTCTATATGTAGAGAATGCAACTCAGCTAATTTTGTTCCAATAAACATGCTTGATCCAAATGCCAGTAGAAAACATGTTATGGTTAACAAGCCTCGCATTCTGTATCATGATCATTGCAGGCAATACCAAACAAAATCAAGAAAATGGGTGGAATGGCTTACTCTTGTTCCTTCTGAGCCATGACACGGGGATCGTCCCTGTTGATATCATAAGGATACCAACCTGCAACTTTGTCACCAATGAGCTTCTTACGAAGTATTTTGTTGGCGGATCTTTGACCAGTTGGGTTAAGAAAGTGGCCGAAAATCCTAGCTCTAGCTTCAGTGACTCCCCTGATGGCCACTTCAGCCAGAGCTTTCTTCAAGCCTCCTCCTAAGCTGCTCCCCACACTCATTTCCCTAATCTCACTATTTCTGACTTGTTCAAAGGGTAATCTGGAATTATGAGTGATGAACTGGATGTTACAGATTTCATTCACATAAAATTGCTTAAACTTTATGGGTAAATCAGGGTAATAAACGTAAAACAGTACCCAATAAGCTATAAATCAAGCCAAACACATTATCGCCCATGATAAATTAATGTCTAGGGTTAACGAAAGTTTTCATTTGTTGATCGAAACTATACTATTGATTTCTGGAAATGCTAGCATAAGGAAAATATCAACTGAAACCTAATATCAATATGAAGAAATAGGAGGATGAAGGTTAGAATTTACCGCAACAACAGAATATGCTTTAGCTCTAAATACATATGAATGAAGTCACAAATGTTTTAGCCCTAATTATATTAAACAGAGCACTCACCGTCACCGTCAACTCCACGTCTTGCGGAAGGGCGGGGTCTCAGATTGCAGCGGTGCTACTTATGCGAACAGTGACTGTGAATTTGTTTGTGAGATAGAAAGCTGGGAGAGGAAGGTTTGAAGGAAAGAGACAAACAAGAGTTAGTTGGGTTGGGCCTCTTTCTGTTGGGCCATTTATCAGTGTTAACACCCGTCGCGTCGCGCTATGCACGGCCCATGTAATTTTAAAATAATTATTGCAAATTTTAAATAATTAAAAACAAACGATCATTTGTCCTAATTTCTTATTCCTCACACAATTTCATACTCTCTTCATTCCAACGAAGATGAATATTCACTTCATCACCACCTATAACACCATCACCAATTGATGCAACCCAAGAAGCAAACTCGTTAAATTTTGAAGCTTCATCATCAAATTGAAAACAATCCAACATAGAAAAAACGATTGACCCTTACTTTGAAACTCTTTATTAAACACTATTGTTAATTAATTTACTACTAGAAAGTATAACACACTACATAAAATATCATATCAAAAATGAGATGTTTATATTCAATGGGACAAAGGGAGTAGATTTGTGTCTAGTCTTAATTTCGTGTTGAATTTAGGTCATATTGAAGTAACTCGTTAATAATTAATGTTACTATTTTAATAAATTTTATTACTACTGTACTTCATTAGAGTTATGTTTATGTTTTTATTTTCTCACTTTTGCATGCTGCATTAATTCAATGCTTCATCACCAATTCCCAAGTGTTCACTCCCACCTCATTCATTGCCTTCTTTATGTTGTGTTGTCGAGTTTGTGTCATTATATTGTTGCAACAATTAAAATGAGCCAACTTCCACTATCCAAATTCCAACCCAACCAAGCAAAATAACTGAAGGACCAGTTAATCTCAATCCATCGATCTAACAAAATTCATTCTTTGGTGTCCAAACTCATAACAATTGTTCCATTGTATTTTCATTTTGGTTTATCCTTCCTCTTCCATACCTCCTCTTGATTTCAACATATACTTAATGTGTGGAGGCTGCACAATAACATCCAAAAAACTAGTTAATGACATCAAAATTCAAACTATTACAATAGATATGGTTTTAAGAGGACGGCGAATCAGAGCACCATACCGAGATGTCCAAACTAGCAGCACAATCGATATGCATAAGTAACAGAGCTAGTAAGAGAGTTATATTACCTACAACTTAACAAGGATATTGTTGCAAAATCATGGCTGTCCAGAATACTCAAGCATCAGGGACAATGGTAGACAAGATCTGCAATTCGAATAATGTATGCAAGGCTAAATATCGCTGCATCCACACAGGTACTCACAGTAATACCTAAATAGTATATTAAATGATACCTTTTCTGCAAATTGACTAAATGATTCCTCCTCCATGGCTTTATCAAGCTCCTATTGAAGAGAATGCAACAAAATGTTCACAACTCCAAAAAGTGAAATCACAAATTTGAATATCCAGGAACTCTAAAGAGGATTTTTTTTCAGAGAAGGAAGAGCATCATTGATCACACTTACGCTCTCAGGATCTGCAGAGCAATCAATGCTGTGTATCAGTTTCTGAAGCTTTTCATTCTTTACCAAATCACGAATTTCATTGGATGAAGCTGCAGGAGAAGCAGAAGGAAGTGTAACCACATGATAACAGTGAGTTTGACCTTAACGGTAAAATGCTAGAACAATGGGAGAAACGGCTTAGCATTTTCACAGTTAGCTAAGAATAAGGAGATTTGTCTTAGACCGACAAACTCTAGCTAGAATAGGGAAGCATGTGAATAAAATGAGTCAGGAAATCAAAATGATTTGGAAAAGCATAATATACAGTGGCAAATCTAAGTACTCCATTCACATGATCATATCAGATGGTGGGGGTCATAAACCCTAACTCTAATAAACTGAACTCAACAGCCACCTCCCACAGCCAAAATGAAAATTTCAGATATAGTTTTCACTATAAAATCGGACAAAAGATACAGAAATTCAAAATAGCACCACAGAAGAAGTCAGCAAGGTTAAAATCCTTGGCATGGGAATTTCAGCATTCGGAAACTAGCATGAAACTTACCAACAGACTGCAGTTGAGACTCTTGCAACACCTCACTTGTCTCATCCACATAAGGTGGTTCGCAATCATTTGTTGTTGAACTAGGAGGTGGTTGGTTATCTTTTATCGTTGAACTAGGAGGTGGTTTGTTATCATTTGTTGTTGAACTAGGATCTGCTGCAATAATTAAATGGTTGTACGACACGGAAATATAAAATAAATGTGAGAAAATTATATACTAATATGTAATAGAAATATCAAGATCATACAGCAAAACTATGCAAAGAACTAGGTTTTCAGCTTATGATTCAGTGATTCACACATCACATGTATCTAGAGTAAATTATAAGTAAATACTTCCAGCAGAAGGCCAACTAAATGAACTAATAAGAATTAAGTAACATAACCTGTCAAAATATGAGTTTATTAGAAACAAGTGAAGCTCCAATGTTTTGCAAGCTAGAGGATTTCTGTAGAATACAGTACAACTTATTTTTGACTCTCAGTTGAGCTATTTAGTAACTTAGTTACAGTGATATACATACGAACTTATTGTCAAGCCATCATTAGCTGCAAACTGTTATTAGCAAGTTGTAACCAATTTTTACGTCAGAAGGTGACACCAATTCAGGTATTTTCTCTGTCCCTACATCTCTCTCCACATTCTTCCTCAGACCACAACTTGATTCTTTGGTTTCAATAGTTAAATTGGTGACAAGTTGTATCAGATCAAGCTGTATGCATACTTTGCCATGCAAAACATACACATCCTGATGCTCATATGCATATTTTTTGAGAAATGAGAATGCATATTAAAGGTAGCATGCATAATGGTTCTAAAGGAAAAGGGTATCACATAATGAGGGTTGACATGGATGCAGCTAATAACTCAATAGAAAATTTACAGCCAGAATCCATGATCAATGGTTGCGGCACTACACATACATAGTAGCACCTGTGTGCATATAATGATATACACATTACACAACGAATGATCCACATGCCATTTTAGTTCCATTGATGACAGGCTATAGTACAAGAAATCCAAAAAATAAGACATTTTATGTCAACCTTTTCTTGTCACATTTGGCAATCCCAAAAAGAGTTAAGGCCAAAAATGGTCCCTAACATATGGCTGTTTTACGAATTTGGTCCCTAACATTACCTTTTTGATTATTTGGTCCCCCACATATTAACTCTGACCCGAATTGGTCCCAAATTGACGGAACCTTCAATAATAGATAGAGCAGCGGCAGCGGCTGAGCGACGGTGATGTCCAGTGAGGGTGAGGCAACGACCATTGGTGGTGACCGGCGACGAAGGCAGCGGATTTGAAGAGTTTGAAATTTGGGGATTTCCGATTTGGTCGATTTGGGGGAAGATCTCTTCGAATTGGAGATGCACCTCAGCCGACGGAGGCCTGAACCATCGGAGAACCGCCGGCGTGGCGTCGGAGCGGCGATGGCGGAGCGAGGACGACGGTTGTGGAGTTCACCTCCTTGAGGAGCTCTGATTTGGGGGCGGATGAAACAAGTTTCTAACCTAGAAACTTGTTTTACGAAGTCAGCGCAGCGGCGGCGGCGGCCCGATGACAGCAGCGGCGGTTTTCAGCCGGCAGCGGTGCCGCTGCTCCGTCTATTATTGACGGTCCCGTCAATTTGGGACCAATTCGGGTCAGAGTTAATATGTGGGGGACCAAATAATCAAAAAGGTAATGTTAAGGACCAAATTCGTAAAACAGCCATATGTTAGGGACCATTTTTGGCCTTAACTCCCCCAAAAATATCAGATGCAAAATGGGTGTAGAAAATAATAATAAACTGATAATTTGCTGAACCTCAGAGGCCGCTTGATTTCAGTTTTGAGACAAACAGATAATCTTGAAATTTTGAAATACATAATAGCAAAGGAAATAAATTCATATAACTGAAACGTTGAAGGAGGTCAACCAAACCATCTAGACACGAAGACATGGGCAAGCAAATTAATGAGAGCATGTCAACATAATAGCTAACAAATTCTCCACGTGCAATCGTAATTCATCAGAGGCATCTCCTTACAAAATTACAAAAACAGACCTCAAACATAACAAAATCAGTACTACAATCATGAACACAGTCAGGAACCAACATTGTAATATGTTCAGACCCTTATTTACTATAGCTGCAAGGACACAACAACCGGCATTGAAAGAAGAATGGAAACTACTTACAAACTTTTTCTTCCTTTAAAGATTCTGTCTTCTGGCAAGGAACTTCTGTAATAACATGGAAGGAAACACTTCAGTGCTTGAATAGAAAAGATACCAAAACCTTAGGTTAGACTATTGGTTTACCTTTGTGTTTCTTGAAGCAGGCCACAGAACAACTTTGAACCAGCACCAGGCACCAGCAATCAATGAAAACTCATTATCAATGACTAACAAATGCGGAAATGAAAACTTAAAAAATGAGATTCTTCCAAAACAAATTCACACACTCGAAAAGAACAAGAGATCGACTTACTAGGTTATTAAGCAAGTAGGGCACTTGTACTTAGATTGTGCGTTATCACACACTTTACATTTCTTTTGCCCCATCAAATAGTGTAGTCTGCAATTTCAGCACTCTGCATCATAGCAGAGAAAGGTTTTCAGTTTGTTTGATGTTCGCTTTTCTCATGTTATCAGAGTTAACTTCTTGTTGTTGGAAATACTATAAATATAAATATAATAGTTTACCATCCACTAGCTAAACAGAACTGAACTCTGAACCAAATACAAATATTCGGTTCGGTATGGCGAAAACCAAAATTTCAAAACCTTGCAAATCATCAATCATAGTAATCTATAAAAAATAAACTAAAACTACATCGCCTAACCAGAAATTCAATATAAATAGAGAGAAAACACTACCTATGTCCCATTAACAACATCCCAAAACAACTTTTGGGTTGCCACATTTATACCTCAAACTCAGAAAATTGCTTTAAATTGTCTTACAAGTAGGCTCCCTTTAATATATTGACACAAAAACTGCATTTCTTATTCTCAATGACGCATCCTTCATGGACATTATTAATGGGACGGAGGGAGCAACATTCTTGATCAAGTTAAATTTATTTTCAAAAGCTTAAGTACTCATCTAATCGCTCAAACCTATACAATAAGACAAGACTTAGATGTTAATATTTCCAGATATCGCGCCCACCTAAAAATCTATAGAATTGGGCCAAGAAAATTTACTTTTACGATATTGGCACTGCAGAAAGAAAGCTTTCTGATACCCTAGTTAAGTTGTGTGAGTAGATATCAACTTTGCCATATCTGAATCATGATCAAGAATTTGCAAGGTCTGCATTTCTGACCTTTGTTACCTCTGTGCAACTTGATTCAATTTACCGATTATATTCAGTTACTCATACATCAATAGTTATACTCCCATTAACACTGATATATCATATCTAACACAAAGAACCTTAGCCCTAATTATCTTTCTTATACAGAACACTCACCGTCACCGTCACTCCTCGTCCTGCGGATTCGAGAGAAGAAAGGATGGTTGCGGCGGTGCTACTTGTGCGAACAGTGGCTGTGCCAGGCGGTGAATTTGTGAGAGATTGAAATGGAAGAAGATGAGCTCAGTATCAGTGTCTGTGTGAGAAAGATATGAACGAGAGAGAAGAGAAAAAAGAAGAGGGATTTAGTCAGCCCTATTTATATTTAGAGAGAGAAGGAGAGAAGTCTATTTTGAATTTGAAATTATCTACCTCCAGTTAACACTCTTTCACCATTCTTTCTTGATCAGAAAGACTAGTCCATAAATCTGTCAAACACCATCGTTTAAGGTCTCAATTTCCCCTAAATCTCCACCCCTAATTCACACCATGGGTCAGGGCACTCCCGGCGGCCTCAATCGCAAGAGCGACGGCGACAAGAAGGAGAAGAAATTCGAGCCGCCCGCGCCTCCCACGCGCGTCGGCAGGAAGCAGCGCAAGCAGAAGGGGCCCGATGTGGCGGCTCGGATACCCACGGTCACGCCGCTGACTAAGTGCAAGCTGCGTCTGCTGAAGCTGGACCTTACCTGCTGATGGAGGAGGAATTCGTGGCCAATCAGAAGAGACTGAAGCCGCAGGAGGAGAAGACGGAGGAGGACCGCTCCAAGGTCGACGATTTGAGAGGCTCGCCGATGAGCGTGGGGAATTTGGAGGAATTGATTGATGAGAATCACGCGATCGTTTCGTCCTCGGTGGGGCCAGAGTATTTATAGTCTTTTCAGAGTTATGTGTTTTGAACTGAAAAAAGTTATGGCATTTCTTAGAGTATCTGGTTTTCCTCTTGGATTTACACTTATATTTGAGAGCTTCTGCTTCGTGAAGAGTAAATAAAGCTAAAACTTTTATTCAAGCTTCAGGTTGTAATTGTTCTTGAGTTTGTGTTGTTAAGAACGTATGTTACCCTTGTATTTGGGAGCAGTAATCCTCACAGAACAATTAATAGTCTGCAAAGCTTAGACCTAGGATTTGAGAGTTGATCTTCTATCTGGATTGCCACTCTTCTTGCTGCTGTATTGAGGGCTTCACCTAGCATTTGATATTGAGTGGTGTGTGTGTTAGGATTTATGCAATTAAAATTTGGTGATGGCTCTTGGAGAAGTTCAATTGAGATTGTTCTATATTATTTGAAATTATTTTCTCCATAGAATAAATTATGTGAAAATTCGGAACTCGTGAAAGAAGATGGATGTTCATTTAGAATCGCAATAACTTTTGAATGCTGATTAGAATGATTTTGCTTCTCCATACCATAGAATAGTAGTTCCAAGTTCTTTTTTTTGGGACTTCCACTCCAGATAATGGGACAAAATGAATTTTGCTTTTAGGTTCATGGATTAGTTAAGGCTCAGTGAGCTGAGTAGGCTTCTTTAAGTTCATACTCTATTCCTTTGACTGGATGTATGGACTTTGTAGCCAAAAAGGAGATGCATGTATTTTATTTTGCATCAAAAAAAAATTCCAGAAAAAACTTATCTTAAGAAAAGCAAATCCTTTCCCCACACAGTTACTGCTCAATTGGGTGTCCCTCGTCTTATTTCAGGTTCTATCTGTTGTTGGACTGCTTCAAGATGATGTTGATCCGATGGTATCTGTGATGAAAGTTGAGAAAGCTCCATTAGAGTCGTATGCCGATATTGGTGGTCTGGATGCCCAGATCCAGGAAATCAAGGAGGCAGTTGAGCTTCCATTAACTCACCCAGAATTGTATGAAGATATTGGTATCAAACCTCCGAAAGGTGTCATATTATATGGAGAGCCTGGAACAGGAAAAACTTTACTTGCAAAGGTACGTGAACTCGATAGTGGGCACTGGCATTCTATGTCTCCCTTTTGATCCCATATATGGGATAACCGGCTTAAGCTGAAAGAAATGTGGTAAATGGGGAATTTTTTTGTGGTTGTAATTGCTTACATGTCGCAATGGAAGGTCGTACTTTGTGTATGGTTACTTCACATGAGTGGATTATGCCATTCTGTCCTTGATCTACTGATTGATTTACTCAGTTGCTTTACATCTTCGGTTTTTGTCTTTAAAGTGCTTGGTTCTCATTATACTCTTCCAAATCCTCTAGGCAGTGGCAAATTCTACATCAGCAACTTTCTTGCGTGTCGTTGGAAGTGAATTAATTCGAAAATATCTCGGTGATGGTCCTAAATTGGTGAGAGAGCTTTTCAGAGTTGCCGATGACCTCTCACCCTCTATTGTCTTTATTGATGAAATTGATGCAGTGGGTACAAAAAGGTAACACTCAAGATGATTGCTGCCTTTTACTCTTGTGCCAGGGATTTTATTCGATAAACTTTCCGTGACCAGGTATGACGCCCACTCAGGTGGCGAACGTGAGATTCAAAGGACTATGCTGGAATTGCTGAACCAGTTAGATGGTTTTGATTCAAGAGGAGATGTGAAGGTAATCCTTGCTACAAACAAAATCGAAAGCCTTGATCCTGCTCTCCTTCGTCCCGGTAGAATAGACAGGAAAATCGAGTTCCCCCTTCCAGACATCAAGACAAGGAGACGTATTTTCCAGGTATGTGTAGGTTGATATGTCGCCAAAAATAGCCACTGGAGTGAAGTAGAATATGCGTTGTGTGATGCTTAGATACACACATCGAGGACGACACTGGCTGAGGATGTCAACCTGGAGGAATTCGTCATGACCAAAGATGAGTTTTCGGGAGCTGATATCAAGGCCATATGCACGGAAGCCGGCTTGCTTGCTTTGAGGGAGCGGCGAATGAAGGTTATATAAAGCATTTAATTAAGATAGTTTCAAGTAGTTTTAATTTGTAAATAAAAACTTATTAGGATTGAAATATACAATTTTATATGTTGACATTTAATTTTTTATTCTTTAGGTGACTCATGCTGATTTCAAGAAGGCAAAGGACAAGGTTATGTTCAAGAAGAAAGAGGGAGTTCCTGAGGGGCTATATATGTGATAATATTTCATTTAGCTTTTTTGATGTTGACTCATTATTTACTAAGATTAACTGAATTTTTTTGATATTCTAAAATCCTTGATCTAATTTTAATTGATTTATAGTAGTATAATTGGAATAATAGAATTGGGAGAATCTTAGTAAGATTAAAACTTAGTAATCAACATATACTAAGATTGAACAAAAACTTAGTAATCAACATAAAAATAATTATCACCAATTTCGCTTTTTGTGTTTTGATATTATTTAAATTTAAATTCTCAATTACTTATTTTTTACCTAAGCAAAATTAATTGGGTCACAATTATGGTTATATTATGAATTTAATTGGTGTATTTGATGGACTGACCCAAACACTTTTTTCTCTATTTTTGTCCTTCGAAAGAACTGTGGTTGCTTACTTTTATCTGTGTGACCAAAACTTGAAATTTTTAAATAAAATGTAAGACACTATTAATCACATAATTTGTATGTTACTACTCCTACTACATTTTTTGAATCAATCCAACATATTTGACATAACAATTCAGATTTCGTTCTTTTATGGGTCATGATTTTCGTCTACCGTAATCACCTATTTTAAATTAAAGATTACAAATGATTTGATTTTTTTAATTTGAAAAGCATCCACACGATCGATATAATTTATTTAACTATTTTTGTCCATTAACAGTCAAGTAAGTAGAACAATTACATTTTATACTTTATTTTTATAAAATAAACGTGTTCAACTGATTTTAATTTGTATGATTTCTGGTCCTCGGCCTAAGAAATCATTCATAAGCTCAATATGATTTTATTTTTAAATTAATTCACAATATTCTGAATGTTGATTTACTTGTTATTATATTCATGAACAGTAAATAGTTTGAATAATGAAATGTTAGACATATTTATCAGTAAAAATTGGTAAGATATTTTTGCAAAATTCCTTCCTAATAGTGGTGTGTTAATGGTTCTGAATTCGATTTTCTAATATTTTTTGGCACAATTTTAAAAATGATAACATATTGGGGGTGTGAAAAATCAAGGTTATGTATTTTGAGTCAAGTAATTTAAATGTTTTTTTCTCTTATATTGTTAACAAATTGATTGCTAGTTTTTATTTATCTTTACCCAAAATATTAAATAGCATTAGCATTAGTGAATAATAGTCAAAATAGAAAATGAGTATTATTACAAAAATAAAAATAAAAGTATTATGGCATAAAACCATTATGTCAATAACTCACTTCTTTTTTTTTATATACCAATATTAAAAGCCATTGGACATTAAAATATGATTTCGTTTCCAAAATGATATATGCAGTTTAGGCATGGCAAATAATCTTAAATATCAACGGAATAAATGTCCATTATAATAAGAAATTGCATTTAAGTGTGATAAATCATGCCTAAAATTATATCCAAAAAATGCTATAAAAGGTGAAGCCAGTAGTAAATGTTCTCCATCAATTTCAAACAAAATTTCTCTGTCAATTTCAAATTTAAATCTATAGAAAATGGAATCGAAAAGAGGTGCTAGCATCATGATGGCTGTTTTTGTTGGACTCATTTGTATGTCTTTGCTTTCAAGTTCTGTATCTGCAGGCAAGTGTGTGTATATATATATCTATATTTTATTTATTTTAATTAATTACTTTTATATGTACATGTCTGAACTATTGTACTTACTTTTTTTAAAAAAAAAAAATCAGAGACACGTGACGTAGTAACAAAGATTCTTCAAGGACCATGCTCAAACTATCCGGATTGCAATAATCATTGTGTTAAATCAGGATTTGCAAAATATGGAGGAGAATGTATTCCACTTGTTCCAGGAAAAGAAGATCTTGTTTGTGTGTGTTTACAACCAAATTAGATACTATTATGATGATAATCATAACATGGAAATTTTTAACCTATTTCCCTTTGATATGTTGTTTTGATGTATTATTTGGATGAACTCGATACTTATATAGTATGGAGCATATATTTACAAATGTTCCTATTTTTTAAAAATATTTCAACTGAATTTTCGTCTACTGTCTATTCATTTTCATGAAAAATATTTAAAAAACATATAACAAAATTTATTATAAGTATAACGTGCACAAATAATAGCGGAGTATATATATATAACATGTATCTAAGAAAAAGGAATACGTAATAGCGGAGTAAATCATATTAAGACATTACATTGTGTTTTGTCGACCCCAAGGTTATAATCACTTGCTAACTAATTTGCAATATTAAATTAAGACCAAATCTTAGTCATTAGATTAATAGATCTAGTGGTTAAAATATTATCACGTTGATTATATTTTAAATTTAAAAAAATTATAAAATAAAATTAAAGGGTATTAATGCCAGTTCTTATTATATGGAAGTTAAAACTAACCACTTTTTCTCCCTCTCCTCAAAATCATCTTAAAACTTAAAATTTACATATAACTCTCTCGATTTAAACTATTTTTTCTTAAAAAATATTATCAAATTAAAGGTAATTTCATAAGAATTCTAACGTGATGTCAATTGCATATATATTCAGATGATGATCGAATGATAAAATTTTATAATTTTCATTTCAATTTTCGTATGTGTTGATAAACAATATCAACAAATGTATAAAAAATATCAATATAATGAATGTACAATATAAATAAACCGTGTTGATATTTTCAGATACTTGTGTTGATATTTTTATGTCACTGTGTTGATATTTGTAATACACAATGTTAATATAAAAAAATCGTGAAAATTATTATGTAATAACAGATTGACTATTTTATCCTTTTGTTGATATTTTATCTACTATTTGTTGAAATCCGTAAGCTTCAATCTCATCCACTCATTTTAAGATCTAATGGTGTAGGATTGGTCTTAGTTGTGGATTGGATGCTATGTGCATTTTAACATGATCCGTCAGCCCCAATATCAGATTATTCGTGTAGATTCGTGTTAGATTATTGTCTCTGTATCACAATCCAATTAAAGTGACAGTTGGTTCATGAATTTTACTAGTATTTAAGACCATGTTCGGTGATCAGATTCCTTACATTTTAATTTGCTGTTTGTTTTGATTTTTAATTAATTGGAAAGAGAAAATTATCAAAAATAAAAATGTATCATCTTGATTGGGACAAACTAAAAGAAAAAAGTATGACATCTTAGTTGGACGGAGGGAGTATTAATCACTAAATATACAATTATCTAGTTAATATTTATTTTTGTGAGTCAATCAAATATAGTATTTGACAAAAACAAATTAGATTTGGTTTTTTATGTGATTTCTTACCCTCAGCCTAAGAAATCATTTATAAGCTGGATATGATTTTTATTTTTAATTAAATCATAATATTGTGAATGTTAATGCTTTGAGCAGTAATTTGTTTATTATTTTTATGAACAGTAAATAGTATGGATAATAAAATTAAAATGTTATTTATTCATTAATAAAATTTGGTGCGATATTTTAGCAAAGCTCCTTCATAATAAAGTGGTGTGATTAATTGTTCTATTTTTTGTATTTGTTTCTACAAAATCAAATTTTATGTGGAGTTTGCACATTATTTTAAAAAAAATGATATATTGACTTTAATGTTCGTAAATAGGATATTCTGACATAAAAACATTATGCCAAAAATTTATAATGTCAAAAAATTATTTTTTTATACACCTATATTAAAACATAAAAACTACTCATGAGATATAAAATGTGATTTCATTATTAAAATGTGGTAGGCAGATCAGGCGTGACAAATCAGATTTGAGATGGCATTACGACACAATCCCAATTAAAATACACAGCAAAATAATCTTAAAATATCAAAACCAATATATGTCTATTATTACAAAAAATTGCATTTAATTGTGACAAATCATGCCAAAAATTATACCCAAAAAATGCTATAAAAGACGAAGCCTAGCATGAGTTCTATATCAATTTCAAACAAATTTATTCTATCAATTCAAAATCAGATTCCTAGAAAATGGAGTCAAAGAGAGTTTCTACCATCATGATGGCTATTTATGTTGGACTAATTTGCATGTCTTTGCTTTTAAGTTCGGTATTTGCATGTAAGTGTGTTTATATATTGATTTTTTTATTTTATTTTAATTAATTATTTTTACATATACAAGTCTGAATTATTGGACTGAGTTGTTTTCTTTATGTGTTTTTTTTTAAACTTTTCAGAGACACGTGATAAAGTAACAAAGATTCTTCAAGGACTATGCTCAAAGTATCCAGATTGCAACGAGCATTGTGTTAAAACAGGATATGCAAAATATGGAAGAAAATGTATTCCACTTGTTCCTGGAAAAAAAGAACTTGTTTGTGTTTGTTTAGTGTCAAATTAGATACTTAAAAAGACGGCCAACAATATGTTGTACACTATACAACAATTTTTCTCGGCCAGCAATATCCAACACGCTATACAGCAATCTATAGATTGCTGTGTAGCGTTTATAATATAACTGTGTAGCGTTTATAATATTGTTGTATAAGTGGTGTCACCGTGTCACTTTAAGAGATATTGTCATTTTAACACAAACCTAAATAGTAGTTCATCCAGTCCATATATATCTCCATTTATAATTGAACAACACCCAATTGGCGATAATTTTATAAAATCGAGTGTATTATGAAAGAGAAGAAAATTTTACATAAAATTATGTATAAACATAATACCCTTCAATATAGAATTGGATCGGATTGATTCTTTGAATCGGTTGTAATTTTAGTGCTACAATTTCATACCTAATTTATCCTTATTACCTAATTGGATATTTAGAGCACTAATATTTTAAGAAAAAAGTTAATCCTATTAAGTAAAATTAGTACTTATGAATTAACTCTGGTATTAATTTATTAACACACTGTGAAATTAAATTACTGTATTTATTTGCAAATTAAGTTAATAACTCAATAGAGGACTATATACCTTTTCAAATAAATTTTCATTTACATTTATATTTCAGATTAATTTTTTTTCTTTCTTTCGTATTGTTCTTGTTTTTTTTTTTTCAAAAACAAACTACTCAATCATTTATCTCAATATATGAATTAAAAAAAAAGAGTATGCCTCTTTTACCTTATTGAAATTGGAACTATATACTTAATAAACTAATGTAGTACTAATAATGATGAAGCATTTTTCTTTTAGACTATCATTAAACTTTTGTGTTATTTTTATTTAGTTTGGTTTAATTTTCATCAAGTAAAGGGTACTAATGAGAAATGCGGAGGATGATTAAGTAAACTAAAAATTTAGTTAAACTAGTATTACGCCTGTATGCACAGATATATTTTTAAAACATTAATTTTAAATTTTAAATTAATTAAATAAAAACAAATACGATGTTGTATCAAAATTGATATATAGAAATGATGAAAAAAAAATAAAAAATACAATTGAGAACATGTTAAGAAAAGAAAAATATACTTCATAAAATGAAAAGAAACAAAAACATAATTAAAAAGAACAAAATTTGCCAATCAAAGAAATTGGAGAAGCCTCGAGCTTATTAAGCATGGGGTGGAATGGTTCCATGACGTCAAGCTGTCCTCCTATGGTAAGAGCAAAAATGATATGATTGAATACTATAAGGTAAGTAGGTATGTGTGGATATCCTACCTTTAAATGACATATTCATAGGCTAAAATATACAAATTTACTATTATAGTTGACCATTACATTATAACTGAACAAACCTGATCAACAATTTTTCCAATCTGAGGCTCAAAACCCATGTCTAACATCCGATCTGCCTCATCCAACACAAGATAAGTCACCCTTCACAAATTTGTATGGTGATATTCCAACATATCAATTAGCCTTCCAGGTCCAGTTCCAGGTGTAGCAATGACAACTTCTTCAACACCAATAAATACATTAAGCCAATAATAGAGACACTGGATATCGAATTTCATACTATAGTTTGAATGAAAAGGAATAAACAGAAGGGAATACCCGATCCATGAACATCACGATACAGTAGTAAAGTCACCTTGCCTCCACTAATTTGTAACTGCCCCACTAATTTTAGTTTATAGTTTTTTTTTAAAAAATATGATAAATGTTCTCAATAACTTAATTTTGATTCCCACGTTTACACTTCATTGTAAAACCTCCACTCACTCCACTCTTATAAATTTCCCAAAAACACCCCAAAACTCCCCTTTTATATATTGTATGGATGAATGAAACCCATTATTTCCCGAGATTATAAAATTCTTAATAAAATCAAATAGTTTCATCTAGTTCGATATTATTGGTCAAAACCGATAATTAATGACAGAAAATAAAAATGAATTTAATTTACTCCCCCATTCCTGAAAGTTTGTCACGTATTTGATATTTCCATTTCCGCCTGATGAGTCTCGTTCTAAGCCTTGGTTACTAGTCAGTATAACATGCTTTATTGGATAATATCTGGAAAATAGTTGCTAAAGTGTGCAGGTTGAGGTACTAAATCAGGAGGAAAGGATCGGAAGAAATTTGAGTGAAAAAGAAGCAAAAGGTGTGCAAACTGGTCAGTATGAGCAGAAAAGGTGCAAACTGGCCAGGATGGATGCTACAGAACTGGACACTAGAAAGAAGGACTTGCTTGGAACAATCAACTACTAAAGAGGGGCAAAATTGTCATTTCGTATGAAGAGGCAGCCCTAGAAATTAGGGCAAGCCATCCTATAAATAGGAGTTGAACATAAGGAGGAATAACTTTTGACTTAACATTTATTACTTTTATCATCACTTTGAGAACACTTTTTGGGAGAATAGCTCCATTAGCTCTAAGTTCCACTCTCTAATTCCAGCAGCCTGCCATGAAGATTCCGGCCACCAGCTGGCGGAGAGTCATCATGCCTGAATCATTCCAGCCGCCGTAGTCCAGTTCTAGTTTCAGAAGAAGCCATCAGCCATTTACATGCTTTCTTTTAATGCTTTCTTAGTTTAAGAACTTGTTTTACTTGCATTTGTCTCGGATTTCAGTAGTTAATCTGTTTGAAGCATCTTATGGTTTGAATGTTTGAATAAAGTTAAGTTTTTATGGTTTTATTTGAGTTTCAACTTTGTTATTGCTTTAAATCTCTCTAGTTAACTAGATCTGATAGTTTTATGTTGTTTAAGTGCTTGAATCTGCCTAACTTAGTTAGATCTAGTCTTTACTCAAGTGATTACAAGTTTTAATCGGTTTAAGTTTCACAAAAATGCATGGAATTCTTTTCTGCTTGTGTCTGTCACTCTGTCCTGTTGACCAGTATGCCTAAATCTCAGTTTTTCTTGCTTCCGTTCTTGATTTCAAGTTAAATATTGCATTTACGAATTTTTGAGCTTGAGCATTTATCAATGGAGCTTGTTAGATTTGGTTAGTTTAGCTTGGTGAAGAAGAAAATGTCACAATCGAAGATATGTTGCTTTTGTTACTTTTTGCTTTTGTACTTGCACTTTTTTCAGCTTTTCTGCAAACCCAGCAGCCAGTCTGCCAACATGTCCTTTGATTCCCTTTACCTTTTGTCTAGTCATTTTTAGTAAGTTTCGTCTAGTAGCTTCTCATATGCATAACTAGGTGTCCAACCTTTAACATTCACGTACACATCCAATAGCATTAAGCATTTAGTTACCTACTGGTCAGTATAGGTAGAGTCTCATTTTAATTTTACGCCTAGGTAGAACTCAACCCCAAAAGCGTGGTAGCTAACCAACCCTTCCAAAATGTCTTTGCAATTGCACTTCGCCTACATCCATCTCTCTGTGGGATCGACCCTTACTCCACTATACTAGCCAGTAAAAGTGGGTTGAGGTATTTTTGTTGACAAGAGGTTTTAGGCACAGACCCAACGACACGCCTAGGTCTAGGCACCCTCCTGGCCAGTTGACACGCACACACAAGAGTCGCCGCCCTAATATTAAAACCTCTTCCTTGTCACCGCCCATCCTATAAAATTTGTCACATTTCACTTTTTACCATTTTTTAGTGAACTCCACATTCCGCTTACTCATTCTCACTCACATTTTTATTTTAAAACTAATATTTAAATTTAGTACCTCATTCCACTAAATTTTTCCATTACATTTCTTAAAATTTATATTCAGTCAAAATGTGATAAAATTTTAAGGAACAAAGTGAGTAATAGTATATTGTCTTAACTTAAAACGTCGTGATTGGATAGTATACTGTCTTAACTTAAAACGTCGTGATTGGATTTGTAAAGGTGCAAATAATCTTCTCTAAATCATAAATTGGGATTAGAATATACTATCAAATTGGATATGCACGAATATTTCCGAGCACCTCTGAACAATGACGGATCCAGAAATTGACACTCGTGGGGTCGAATATATGACTACAAAATAAAGAAATATAATATTTAATTAATTATTTAATAAAATATATTATAATTTAAATAGTTTATTTTCTATTTAGTAGTACTATACTTGTTTTTAAGTTGTACTCCCTCCGTCCACAAACAATAGATCTATTGTTGTTCAGCACGGGTTTTAATGTAGAATTGGTAAAGTAGAGAGATGAGGAGAAAAAGTAGGCAAAGTAAGAGAGAGAGGGAAGAAAAAAGTGGAAAAAGTATGAGATAAACTTTCCATTTTCAGAAAATAATCTATTTTTTGTGGACGTTCTAAAATGATAAAAGTGATCTATTTTTTATGGACGGAGGGAGTATTAAAATATTTCTTTAAAATAATCACTTTAATGTTTATTGATAAATTAGAAAAAAGTAGTAACGAAGTATTACGTTAAAATGATATTATCACCAATAAAAAATTATAAATATAATTATGTTATGTTAATCAATAAGTATTTTAATTGAATAAGTCTACCCATCATAATTTATGTAGTCAACGATTCTAGTTTTAATAGCAGGCCCAATATTTAGCCCATTTTATCAACTAATTACTCGTCTTCTTCCCAATAGATCTGAACTCTGACTCTGCCCTCTCTATTCTCTCAACTATTCTTCCCACGACATTCTCTATCTTGCATACATATTTTGACGATGATCGAATGATAAATTTTATAATTTTCATTTCAATTTTCGTACGTGTTGATAAACAATATCAACAAATGTATAAAAAATATCAATATAATTAATTTACAATATAAATAAAACCGTGTTGATATTATCGGATACTTGTGTTGATATTTTTATGTCACTATGTTGATATTTGTAATACACAATGTTGATATAAAAAAACCTTGAAAATTATTATGTAATGACAGATTGACTATTTTATCATTTTGTTGATATTTTATCTACTATTTGTTGAAATCCGTAAACTTTAATCTCATTCACTCATTTTAAGATCTAATGGTATAGGATTGGTCTTAGTTATGGATTGGATACTATGTGCATTTTAACATGACCCGTCAGCCGCAATATCAGATTATTCGTGCATATTTGTGTTAGATTATTGTCTCTGTATCACAATCCAATTAAAGTGACAGTTGGTTCATGAATTTTACTACTCCCTCCATCCGATATTAGGAGTCTCGGTTGACCATTTTCATCCATCGGCATTAGGAGTCCCGGTTAGACATTTTCATATAAAGTGAAATAAAAATATTATAAAATAAACACTAAAAAGCACAAGTTAAAACACATCCAAAGAATAAAGCAAATAATAATGCAAATGGGTCTCACATTCCATTATCACTCACTCCAATTATTACACACTCAAACATTTCTTGAAACCCGCACCCAACTCAACCTGGACTCCTAATGACGGACGGAGAGAGTAGTATTTAAGACCATGTTTGGTAATCAGATTCCTTACATTTTAATTTCTTGTTTGTTTTGATTTTTAATTAATTGGAAAGAGAAAATTATCAAAAATAAAAATATGTCATCTTGATTGGGACAAACTAAAAGAAGAAAGTATGACATCTTAGTTGGACGACTGAGAGTATAAATCACTACAATATACAATTATCTAGTTAATATTTATTGTTGTGAGTCAATCAAATATAGTACTTCCTTCCGTCCCGGCTAAGATGACACATTGCTTAATCGGCACAGAGATTTTAGGAGTTATTGGTTAGTGTGTTTAATTGGAGAGAGAGAAGGTGGGTGTAAGTATTAAAGTAGAGAGATAAAGAAAGATGGATATTTTAATAGGAGTGAGAAAAAGTGGTTGTGTGTATTAATTGGAGAGAGAAAGTTACCAAAAAAGGAAATGTGCCATCTTAGTTGGGACAAACTAAAAAGCGAAAAACGCCATGTCATCTTAAGCGAGACGGAAGTGAGTATTTGACAAAAACAAATTAGATTTGGTTTTTTATGTGATTTCTTACCCTCAGCCTAAGAAATCATTTATAAGCTGAATATGATTTTTATTTTTAATTAATTCATAATATTGTGAATGTTGATGCTTGGAGTAGTTATTTGTTTATTATTTTTATGAACAGTAAATAGTATGGATAATAAAATTAAAATGTTACTTATTCATTAATAAAATTTGGTGCGATATTTTAGCAAAACTCCTTCATAATAAAGTGGTGAGATTAATTGTTCTATTTTTCGTATTTGTTTCGACAAAATCAAATTTTACGTAGAGTTTGCACATTATTTTTTAAAGGATATACTGATTTTAATGTTCATAAATAGGAATACATGACATAAAAACATTATGCCAAAAATTTATAATGTCAAAAAATCATTTTTTTTATATACCTATATTAAAACATAAAAACTATTCCATGAGACATAAAATGTGATTTCATTTCTAAAATGTGGTAGGCAGATTTGGCGTGACAAATCAGATTTGAGATGACATTACGACATAATCCCATTTAAAACCAATATATGTCTATTATTACAAGAAATTGCATTTAATTGTGACAAATCAAGCCAAAAATTATACCCAAAAAATGCTATAAAAGACGATGCCTAGCATAAGTTCAATATCAATTTCAAACAAATTTTTTCTATCAATTCAAAATCATATTTCTAGAAAATGGAGTCAAAAAGAGTTGCTACCATCATGATGGCTATTTATGTTGGACTAATTTGCATGTCTTTGCTCTCAAGTTCTGTATCGGCAGGTAAGTGTGTTTATATATTGATCTTTTTATTTTATTTTAATTAATTATTTTTATATATACAAGTCTGAACTATTGGACTTAGTTGTTTTCTTTATGTTTCCTTTTAAAAAATTTCAGAGACACGTGATAAAGTAACAAAGATTCTTCAAGGACCATGCTCAAAGTATCCAGATTGCAACGAGCATTGTGTTAAAACAGGATATGTAAAATATGGAGGAAAATGTGTTCCACTTGTTCCTGGAAAAAAAGAACTTGTTTGTGTTTGTTTAGTGCCAAATTAGATATTGTTATGAAGATAATATAAATATTAGATTATATAACCTGATATTTCTCTTGGATCTGCATTTTCATGCATAATTTAAATGGATATTTTAGGTATTTCACTTTATAAACCGGTTCATGATTTTTAGGTACTTTAAAATAAATTAATGATTACACATTTATCCTTTGAGAATATATATGCTAAGAAGTCGCGTATTTTTCTCCTCTCTCCTTTCTCCTCCACATTTTTAGAGTTTACATTTATATAAATTCTTTTTAACTCACCCACTCTCTTCCATTTGAAGATATTGACGTGTATTTATTTTTTTCTCCTCTCTCTTCCACATTTTATCTTCTCTTTTTTGTCACTTGCTATTTGTAATCACCATAAACTGAATCGAAAGTTTTTCATAGATTTAGTCAGCAACCTTGCAATTAATTACATAAAAGGAAACCCTATACTGCGCCGCGATTCATTTTCCAAACCTCCTTCTACATCCATCTCTTCTTTTTCTTCTCTAATGCATATTATTTGAAACATGCATACGATTGGAAAATATTTGATGTGAATTCTCATGAATGTAGGTGGGAAAATTATAAAATCTTATGTATATATAGATAGTACTGTAGTTGAAGAGATTGGAATGTGATTTGCATATCAATGAATATATATAATAGGGTCTTGTTAGGTTGAGATTTATGAATCTAATTGAGAATTGAGATGCAATCTCAGCCACTCATTCAGAATATTTATGAAATGTCAACAGCATGTAGTTTATGTCAACGCGGGGGCATAATTATAATTTTATTAATTATATTTATTTATTTTTTTAAAAAAAAAATTAATTTTTTTTTAATTTTTTTAATTTTTTTTGATTTTTTTTGATTTTTTTAATTTTATTTTTATTTTTTATAACTTTTTATTTTTTATTTTTTTTAAATTTTTTTTGTCAACTGCATATACAATTCATGTCAACTACACATCAAATGTCAACAACTTTATTCAATAAATACTATTTGACATAACTTGTACATGTAGTTGACATTATATTGTGTAGTTAACATGAATTGTATATGTAGTTAACATTATATGTGTGTAGTTGACATGAATTGTGTGTGTAGTTGGCATGGATTGTACACATAGTTGACATTATTTGTGTGTAGTTGACATGAATTGTATATGTAGTTGAAAAATAAATAAAAAATTAAAAAAAAAATTAAAAAAAATAATAAAATAAATAAAAATAAAAAATAAAATAAAATTTAAATTAAAAAAATTTAAAAAAATTTTAAAAAAATTAATAAAAATTAATAAAAAATTTAAATTAAAAATTTTAAAAAATATTTATTGAATAAAATATACCATGATATTACCATTTTGTCCTTTCATAATTAATTAATCTAAAGATATTTTCCATGTGTAAAAATCTGGACCACTCATTTAATAAAAATGAGTGGCTAATATTGGATCTCATTTCTCAATTAGCATAAAAAATCTCAATTGATCATAACCCTATATATATATATATTAATATAATTTGCAAATTAATGAATATATATGATCAATAAAAAATAATTTATTGCATATTATGTAACATGTTCATATTATTCATTCAAAATATAATACTATGATTAACAACTTATAATTATAATTTTGACTATTATCTTAAGAAAACAAGTATATATGGGTGGTACGCATAAAAACTTTTTTGGTATTTTAGAAATTATTATTCGTAATTGTTTATGCATAAATAGATGTTTTACCTACATACATTAATGAGTACTTCTATATTCACACAAATTGATTATTTTACTCATACACAATTAATTAACTTATTTTAAATTTTAATCATTATAGTTCACTTTTAAAAAAAATTATTCTCTTAATAACGAATATATGCATAATTAATCAAATAAATAGTCATCGACTTTACTAAGTTAAATGTAGTAAAAAAAATCATAAATATAAATATATTTAATTTTAGAGTGAACTACAAAAATGGTCCCTGGACTATGGGTTTATCTCGCTCATAGTCCCTGGACTTTAAAAATATCGCCAGTAGTCCCTGGACTAAGGGTTTATCTCGAAATTGGTCCTTTTGGCTTTTTTGGTACGACGTACCAAAAAAAGCCAAAAAGGACCAATTTGAGATAAAACCCTTAGTCCAGGGACTACTGGCGATATTTTTAAAGTCCAAGGACTATGAGCGAGATAAACCCATAGTCCAGGGACCATTTTTGTAGTTCACTCTAAAATTAAATATATTTATATTTATGATTTTTTTTACTACATTTAACTTAGTAAAGTCGATGACTATTTATTTGATTAATTATGCATATATTCGTTATTAAGAGAATAATTTTTTTTAAAAGTGAACTATAATGATTAAAATTTAAAATAAGTTAATTAATTGTGTATGAGTAAAATAATCAATTTGTGTGAATATAGAAGTACTCATTAATGTATGTAGGTAAAACATCTATTTATGCATAAACAATTACGAATAATAATTTCTAAAATACCAAAAAAGTTTTTATGCGTACCACCCATATATACTTGTTTTCTTAAGATAATAGTCAAAATTATAATTATAAGTTGTTAATCATAGTATTATATTTTGAATGAATAATATGAACATGTTACATAATATGCAATAAATTATTTTTTATTGATCATATATATTCATTAATTTGCAAATTATATTAATATATATATATATAGGGTTATGATCAATTGAGATTTTTTATGCTAATTGAGAAATGAGATCCAATATTAGCCACTCATTTTTATTAAATGAGTGGTCCAGATTTTTACACATGGAAAATATCTTTAGATTAATTAATTATGAAAGGACAAAATGGTAATATCATGGTATATTTTATTCAATAAATATTTTTTAAAATTTTTAATTTAAATTTTTTATTAATTTTTATTAATTTTTTTAAAATTTTTTTAAATTTTTTTAATTTAAATTTTATTTTATTTTTTATTTTTATTTATTTTATTATTTTTTTTAATTTTTTTTTTAATTTTTTATTTATTTTTCAACTACATATACAATTCATGTCAACTACACACAAATAATGTCAACTATGTGTACAATCCATGCCAACTACACACACAATTCATGTCAACTACACACATATAATGTTAACTACATATACAATTCATGTTAACTACACAATATAATGTCAACTACATGTACAAGTTATGTCAAATAGTATTTATTGAATAAAGTTGTTGACATTTGATGTGTAGTTGACATGAATTGTATATAGTTGACAAAAAAAATTTAAAAAAAATAAAAAATAAAAAGTTATAAAAAATAAAAATAAAATTAAAAAAATCAAAAAAAATCAAAAAAAATTAAAAAAATTAAAAAAAAATTAATTTTTTTTTTAAAAAAATAAATAAATATAATTAATAAAATTATAATTATGCCCCCGCGTTGACATAAACTACATGCTGTTGACATTTCATAAATATTCTGAATGAGTGGCTGAGATTGCATCTCAATTCTCAATTAGATTCATAAATCTCAACCTAACAAGACCCTATTATATATATTCATTGATATGCAAATCACATTCCAATCTCTTCAACTACAGTACTATCTATATATACATAAGATTTTATAATTTTCCCACCTACATTCATGAGAATTCACATCAAATATTTTCCAATCGTATGCATGTTTCAAATAATATGCATTAGAGAAGAAAAAGAAGAGATGGATGTAGAAGGAGGTTTGGAAAATGAATCGCGGCGCAGTATAGGGTTTCCTTTTATGTAATTAATTGCAAGGTTGCTGACTAAATCTATGAAAAACTTTCGATTCAGTTTATGGTGATTACAAATAGCAAGTGACAAAAAAGAGAAGATAAAATGTGGAAGAGAGAGGAGAAAAAAATAAATACACGTCAATATCTTCAAATGGAAGAGAGTGGGTGAGTTAAAAAGAATTTATATAAATGTAAACTCTAAAAATGTGGAGGAGAAAGGAGAGAGGAGAAAAATACGCGACTTCTTAGCATATATATTCTCAAAGGATAAATGTGTAATCATTAATTTATTTTAAAGTACCTAAAAATCATGAACCGGTTTATAAAGTGAAATACCTAAAATATCCATTTAAATTATGCATGAAAATGCAGATCCAAGAGAAATATCAGGTTATATAATCTAATATTTATATTATCTTCATAACAATATCTAATTTGGCACTAAACAAACACAAACAAGTTCTTTTTTTCCAGGAACAAGTGGAACACATTTTCCTCCATATTTTACATATCCTGTTTTAACACAATGCTCGTTGCAATCTGGATACTTTGAGCATGGTCCTTGAAGAATCTTTGTTACTTTATCACGTGTCTCTGAAATTTTTTAAAAGGAAACATAAAGAAAACAACTAAGTCCAATAGTTCAGACTTGTATATATAAAAATAATTAATTAAAATAAAATAAAAAGATCAATATATAAACACACTTACCTGCCGATACAGAACTTGAGAGCAAAGACATGCAAATTAGTCCAACATAAATAGCCATCATGATGGTAGCAACTCTTTTTGACTCCATTTTCTAGAAATATGATTTTGAATTGATAGAAAAAATTTGTTTGAAATTGATATTGAACTTATGCTAGGCATCGTCTTTTATAGCATTTTTTGGGTATAATTTTTGGCTTGATTTGTCACAATTAAATGCAATTTCTTGTAATAATAGACATATATTGGTTTTAAATGGGATTATGTCGTAATGTCATCTCAAATCTGATTTGTCACGCCAAATCTGCCTACCACATTTTAGAAATGAAATCACATTTTATGTCTCATGGAATAGTTTTTATGTTTTAATATAGGTATATAAAAAAATGATTTTTTGACATTATAAATTTTTGGCATAATGTTTTTATGTCATGTATTCCTATTTATGAACATTAAAATCAGTATATCCTTTAAAAAATAATGTGCAAACTCTACGTAAAATTTGATTTTGTCGAAACAAATACGAAAAATAGAACAATTAATCTCACCACTTTATTATGAAGGAGTTTTGCTAAAATATCGCACCAAATTTTATTAATGAATAAGTAACATTTTAATTTTATTATCCATACTATTTACTGTTCATAAAAATAATAAACAAATAACTACTCCAAGCATCAACATTCACAATATTATGAATTAATTAAAAATAAAAATCATATTCAGCTTATAAATGATTTCTTAGGCTGAGGGTAAGAAATCACATAAAAAACCAAATCTAATTTGTTTTTGTCAAATACTCCTTCCGTCTCGCTTAAGATGACACGTTTTCCTTTTTAGTTTGTCCCAACTAAGATGACACATTTCCTTTTTTTGGTAACTTTCTCTCTCCAATTAATACACACAACCACTTTTTCTCACTCCTATTAAAATATCCATCTTTCTTTATCTCTCTACTTTAATACTTACACCCACCTTCTCTCTCTCCAATTAAACACTTTAACCAATAACTCCTAAAACTCTGTGCCGGCTAAGCAATGTGTCATCTTAGCCGGGACGGAGGGAGTACTATATTTGATTGACTCACAACAATAAATATTAACTAGATAATTGTATATTTAGTGATTAATACTCCCTCCGTCCAACTAAGATGTCATACTTTCTTCTTTTAGTTTGTCCCAATCAAGATGACATATTTTTATTTTTGATAATTTTCTCTTTCCAATTAATTAAAAATCAAAACAAACAAGAAATTAAAATGTAAGGAATCTGATTACCAAACATGGTCTTAAATACTACTCTCTCCGTCCGTCATTAGGAGTCCAGGTTGAGTTGGGTGCGGGTTTCAAGAAATGTTTGAGTGTGTAATAATTGGAGTGAGTGATAATGGAATGTGAGACCCATTTGCATTATTATTTGCTTTATTCTTTGGATGTGTTTTAACTTGTGCTTTTTAGTGTTTATTTTATAATATTTTTATTTCACTTTATATGAAAATGTCTAACCGGGACTCCTAATGCCGATGGATGAAAATGGTCAACCGAGACTCCTAATATCGGATGGAGGGAGTAGTAAAATTCATGAACCAACTGTCACTTTAATTGGATTGTGATACAGAGACAATAATCTAACACAAATATGCACGAATAATCTGATATTGCGGCTGACGGGTCATGTTAAAATGCACATAGTATCCAATCCATAACTAAGACCAATCCTATACCATTAGATCTTAAAATGAGTGAATGAGATTAAAGTTTACGGATTTCAACAAATAGTAGATAAAATATCAACAAAATGATAAAATAGTCAATCTGTCATTACATAATAATTTTCAAGGTTTTTTTATATCAACATTGTGTATTACAAATATCAACATAGTGACATAAAAATATCAACACAAGTATCCGATAATATCAACACGGTTTTATTTATATTGTAAATTAATTATATTGATATTTTTTATACATTTGTTGATATTGTTTATCAACACGTACGAAAATTGAAATGAAAATTATAAAATTTATCATTCGATCATCGTCAAAATATGTATGCAAGATAGAGAATGTCGTGGGAAGAATAGTTGAGAGAATAGAGAGGGCAGAGTCAGAGTTCAGATCTATTGGGAAGAAGACGAGTAATTAGTTGATAAAATGGGCTAAATATTGGGCCTGCTATTAAAACTAGAATCGTTGACTACATAAATTATGATGGGTAGACTTATTCAATTAAAATACTTATTGATTAACATAACATAATTATATTTATAATTTTTTATTGGTGATAATATCATTTTAACGTAATACTTCGTTACTACTTTTTTCTAATTTATCAATAAACATTAAAGTGATTATTTTAAAGAAATATTTTAATACTCCCTCCGTCCATAAAAAATAGATCACTTTTATCATTTTAGAACGTCCACAAAAAATAGATTATTTTCTGAAAATGGAAAGTTTATCTCATACTTTTTCCACTTTTTTCTTCCCTCTCTCTCTTACTTTGCCTACTTTTTCTCCTCATCTCTCTACTTTACCAATTCTACATTAAAACCCGTGCTGAACAACAATAGATCTATTGTTTGTGGACGGAGGGAGTACAACTTAAAAACAAGTATAGTACTACTAAATAGAAAATAAACTATTTAAATTATAATATATTTTATTAAATAATTAATTAAATATTATATTTCTTTATTTTGTAGTCATATATTCGACCCCACGAGTGTCAATTTCTGGATCCGTCATTGTTCAGAGGTGCTCGGAAATATTCGTGCATATCCAATTTGATAGTATATTCTAATCCCAATTTATGATTTAGAGAAGATTATTTGCACCTTTACAAATCCAATCACGACGTTTTAAGTTAAGACAGTATACTATCCAATCACGACGTTTTAAGTTAAGACAATATACTATTACTCACTTTGTTCCTTAAAATTTTATCACATTTTGACTGAATATAAATTTTAAGAAATGTAATGGAAAAATTTAGTGGAATGAGGTACTAAATTTAAATATTAGTTTTAAAATAAAAATGTGAGTGAGAATGAGTAAGCGGAATGTGGAGTTCACTAAAAAATGGTAAAAAGTGAAATGTGACAAATTTTATAGGATGGGCGGTGACAAGGAAGAGGTTTTAATATTAGGGCGGCGACTCTTGTGTGTGCGTGTCAACTGGCCAGGAGGGTGCCTAGACCTAGCTGTGTCGTTGGGTCTGTGCCTAAAACCTCTTGTCAACAAAAATACCTCAACCCACTTTTACTGGCTAGTATAGTGGAGTAAGGGTCGATCCCACAGAGATGGATGTAGGCGAAGTGCAATTGCAAAGACATTTTGGAAGGGTTGGTTAGCTACCACGCTTTTGGGGTTGAGTTCTACCTAGGCGTAAAATTAAAATGAGACTCTACCTATACTGACCAGTAGGTAACTAAATGCTTAATGCTATTGGATGTGTACGTGAATGTTAAAGGTTGGACACCTAGTTATGCATATGAGAAGCTACTAGACGAAACTTACTAAAAATGACTAGACAAAAGGTAAAGGGAATCAAAGGACATGCTGGCAGACTGGCTGCTGGGTTTGCAGAAAAGCTGAAAAAAGTGCAAGTACAAAAGCAAAAAGTAACAAAAGCAACATATCTTCGATTGTGACATTTTCTTCTTCACCAAGCTAAACTAACCAAATCTAACAAGCTCCATTGATAAATGCTCAAGCTCAAAAATTCGTAAATGCAATATTTAACTTGAAATCAAGAACGGAAGCAAGAAAAACTGAGATTTAGGCATA
>NC_062968.1:30704912-30797414 GCF_023119035.1 Salvia hispanica | reverse complement strand
AAAAAAAAAGAACTCCGAATACTCAAACAACCACAGATCTGTCATCAAATTCCACATCAAACACCTCAACATCAAAATAAACAGAGATCGACATAACAATTGAAGAAATAAGCTAACAGCAGAGAGATCTATGCAAAATGACTTGAAATTTAACCGCTAAACGCAGATCCACGAACGGTAAAACAATTAAGCATCATCAACATCAAGGTCGACTCCCAAAAGTGAAGTTCGGCGGTGAAAACAAGCAAAAGAACTGAAATTAAAACTAATTGTATCTTCGCCCTCACTCGGACGGTGTTGCCAAACACGAGATTTTCTAGAAAGTACCCTTCCGATCACGACTACCCCAGATCCATTCCCAAGTGTGTGTAAAGTGTGTGAGCTAAGAAGAGTGAAAAAAAAAACTCTCCCCCTTTTGCGTTGCATGCTCTTCTATATATATAGGCGTTTGAGTGGGCCCAGCGAGTATAGATAAGACTTTGTTGCCCTCAGCTATAGACTCCTCTGTCACGCCAATTTTCCTTGTAAATCCTGCTCACTTCGTTCCTTTCCTTCGCTAGACCATCTCCTTCAGTACTTCCTTGATCTAGCGATTTTCTTCACACACCTGGCTTAGGAAACGTGTTAGACCCAGCAAATTATAACATTTTTCGCACATTACCGATGCATGAAATTAGCCTTATCAGTCTCTCAACCATTACTGGAACGGTTAGTAGTTCGTTTTATTGGCGACTTGCTTGTGTATTCAAGAATTACAGATGAACATGTTAATCACTTACAGTCAGTATTTCAAGTTCGGCGAGATGAATAACTCTATGCTAAGTTGGGTAAAGATGAGTTTTTGCTAGAACATGTGGTATTGTTGGGACACATGGTGCCAGGTCGTGGAATAGAAATGGATCTACAAAAGATTGAACTGGTTTTCAACTGGAAATGTTTCTCGATTATTATTCAATTGATAATGAAGTTAGTACGGCATAGTTCTTCTTTTATACGAAGTGAAGCATATCAAAAGATTTTTAATGAGTGGAAGCATCGGTTGAATATGTCACCTATTTTGGTTATCTCCGCTGGTACAAGATATTATGTTATTTATAGTGATCCGCTGAAACATGGATTTGGTTATCTTTTGACTTAATGGAAAATTTATTGCTTATGCGTCGTAACAATCGCAAGTACATGAGGTTTTCTTATTCTGTTCAAAATCTGTTATTAGCGACATTATTTTGCTTTGAAGATTTGACATCATTATCTGAAGGAACGCTTATGTGGTATTCTAGTATGTTATATATTGACTGAGATTCGCGATTTACTATCTCAGTCTTGTTAAAGTCTTTTTGTGAGTTTCACCTCAGAAAGGAGTCATGCGATTCGACCAAAAAGGTTAGCACTACCTCCAGAATTAGCACAGATTCATAATGTTTTCTACGTCAGTAGGATTCGACTTTATCGATCTGATCCTTCACATGTTCTGAAAGATTCTGATATACAGATTTCTAAAAATTTGACTTATATAGAAGAACTTGTCATTATAGTGGAACGCCAGATAAAACAATTGCGAAGAAAAGATATTCCAATGGTAAAAGTTATTTGGCAAAATCATGGAGTCGAAGAGACGACATAAGAAACAGAGGAAAAGATGAGAAAAAAAAAACTATCTACATTTATTTACTGGTTAGCAATTTCTTTGAGTACGTTAGCATAGAGAGAAATGAATTTTGCGGACAAAATTCTTAAAGAGGGGAAGAATTGTGACATGTCTAACCCGAAACATGCATCATTGCATATTTATATTGTTAGTTGTCTAATAAATATATATTGATACTTAAATATATATATACACGTAGGGGTGCACTATGGTGCCATCATAGATAGGATAACACCATACCACCAATATAGTCCGTTAGATCTCATTTATGGACGTCTAGGATTAAGTTTCGTGAAAAAACACGGGTTTGCAGTCTACTGTATTAGATATTGCAGTCGTGGTAAACTGCAATATTGTTGTGGTAAGACTGCAATATTCAATGAACAGCACTGCAATCTGGTAACGTAAAATTAGAAATTTCCTATTTTACTCCTCCGTGTTTTTACACGTGGCAGCATGGCAAGCACACGATTTTCAGATCCAATAATCTAAAATGGTGGTATGATGTTACAATAAAGAGGATTGTGATCTTAATACATCCCTATATTGCATATATATTGAAAAAGTATATGTGTGAGTGCATATGTAATAATGTGAATTTGTGTATGAAAATATAGCATTACAAGTCAATATGTGCATGGAAATATAATGTGTATATGTACAAGTTGTTATATACATGTAGAAAAGTGAACGTGACTAGTGTCCTAATTATTAATGTATGTTTGTATATTTTATATTTAATATATGAAATGATGTTTTTTAGTAATCTTCATCTCACCACTAAATATATGAGTGACACGTAGCACTAGTACTTAACTAAGAATATGCCATTTGGAGTTAAACTATCAAATTCATATGCATGAGTCGGCAAGTGACCGATGTGGATGTTTATAAATTATTCTTCCTATTTATGCATAAATATAGATATATATAAAAAAGAAAAAGAAAGAGATTTTTAGGATAGTTAAGTGGAAGATAAAAAAAAAGGGAAGAAAGCTTTCAGCAAATAGCATCACGTGTTGTGGAGCGAGAAATAGGAACAAGTTCCTAACTAGATAAATTATCGTACAGGTGTGTATAAATTACACTTTTAATTTTACATATTTTATGTGATTGATTGCTATGTGTTAAATTGGAGTGAGTATTTGAATCATATGATGTGAGCCTAAAATGGTTATGTGTTATTTGATATTGATGGTGGAATATTGAATATGTGAGTGGTGCTATGGATATATTTTTATATAGCATTAGAATTATTTGTATCATTAGATTAAAGATGATATGTGACAGTCTTGCCCTGGGTTCTACGGGTCATATTCAATGATAAAGGACCTACGGGCCAAAGAAAATGTGCAAAGAGGGGCCTTCGTGAAAAGGTCAAATAATTAAAAAGAACCTTCGGGTCAAATATAATGGAAATCCCAGGCAGATACCAGGCTTGATCTGAAACAAAACAATAAAAAGAACGGAGAGACATATGCATATGAATATTAAATTGTTATGATATTTATTACGTCTGGTGATATATTTTGGTGAAAGAACGTGTTTGACTTTTGTGATGTAAAATTAAAGGCAAGGTTTATACGCACTGAGTTGTGGCTCATATAAACCACTAATATTTTTCAGGAATAAGATATCAATGATGCGTGGGTTGATGTGAGTTACAGTTATTATAAAGGTCGGCGGCTGATGCGTTTTGGCAACCTTCCCCTCCTCATCATTTTTGCATGTAGATAAATGTGTAGTATATAGAGTGGTGAGAGGGTCCCACTACTGTGTAGAATGTTTTGAAATATGTATTTGATAAATAGTGGTTTTTGAAATTATATAATATGTGTGTTTTATGTACTTGAAGTGTAGTTATTATTTTACAATTTTGAATTTATATATAGTAAGTGTATAAGTCATAAGGGTTGAGGTGTGACACAAATAGTTTCAATTCGATATTATTGGTCAAAACCGATAATTAATGACAGAAAATAAAAATGAATTTAATTTACTCCTCATCCCTGAAAATTTGTCACATATTTGATATTTCCATTTCCGCCCATCTTATAAAATTTGTCATATTTCACTTTTTACTAATTTTTGTAGTGAATCCCACATTCCGCTTATTCATTCTCTCACATTTTTATTGTAAAACTAATATTTAAATGTAGTACTTTAATCCACTAAATTTTTCAACTCACTTTTTGTTACATTTTTTAAAATTTATGTCCAGTTAAAATGTGATAAAATTTAAGGAACAAAGTGAGTAATAGTATACTGTCTTAAGTTAAAACGTCGTGATTGGATTTGTAAAGGTGAAAATAATCATCGTAAACCATAAATTGGGATTAGAATATACTATCAAATTGGATATGCACGAATAATTCCGAGCACCTCTGGCTCTAAATGTACTCGAATGTTTCCTAACTCATCTAAAGTACATTGTGAATATGTCGGTGCTCGAAAACTCCCTTAATAAGTGAGCACTGTATTAGACATTATTGTATGAGGCGTCGAGTTCGAGCCTTCTTGACATCAATTGTAATTTCCTCCTTTATGTGGGAGTTAATTTTTTTATTTTTTTAAAAAGCATTAATAGTCTATGCTTGGATATATAATTCACTCACTTATTTATAAATCCCTTAAGACCATAAATTTTACTTATTCAAACTCGTTTTTATGTGGAGTACAAAATATAGTCGAATAGTGCTCAAATTATTCATTTTATTTACAATATGCTGGCCCAAGTAGTCATGCATGAACATAAATACACGTCCATTTTCTCGTGAAACTCAAACTTTGTATAGATAGATGGAGAATGTAAATAAAATAGTTTTTTATGTATCTCCGAATATTAAAAGCCACGGGATATAAATGCAGATTTGGTCTTCTAAAATAATGTTGGCAAATCAATCGAATAAATTAAACACGTCAAATCAGATATTGGCAAATATATAATCCCAAAATATCAAGAGGAATATATGTTAATAAGTACTCGTACAATGGTAAATTGCTTTTATGACAATAACCATGCCCAAATTTTAGAATTATACATGAAAACATGCTATAAAAAGCCAAGCCAATAGCATACTTTCTATATCAATCTCATATTTTCTCTATCAATCTCATAATTAAGTTAATTTCTAGAAAATGGAATCAAAAAGAGTTGTTAGCACCATGATGGTTGTTTATATGGGACTCATTTGCATGTCTTTGCTCTCAAGCTCTGTATCTGCAGGTGTGCTTATACATCGATTTTTTTATTCATTTTAATTATATATGTTTACATATACAAGTAAGAACTATTAAACTGATTATTTTCTTTATTATTATTTTCTTTTGTGATTTTCAGCGGAAAGACGTGAGAAAGAAACATGGATTCTTCAAGGGCCATGCTCAAACTATCCAAATTGCAATGATCATTGTGTTAAAACAGGATATGCAAAATATGGAGGAAAATGTATTTCACTTGTTCCAGGAAAAAGTGACTCCCTCGTCTGTGTATGCTTAGCGCAAAATTAGATATTGTTATGATGATATATTGTTTGATGAAGTACTAATCATGTATGGAGGATATATTTAAAACCCTTCATTTAAAAGAAATTCTACCGAATTCTCGTCTAGTTGTGTATTCATTTTCATGAGAAATTCTAGAAAACATATATCTATTAATATAACGTGCATTGCTAAAATTTATTAATGCAATTCAGATTCGAATTCATTATATCTCCAGTGTTTGAAACACGTATATAAATATAACGGGCGCAAATAATAGTTCATCCAGTCCATATATATCTCCATTTCTCATTAAACAATGCCCAATTGGCGATTATTTTATGCAGTCGAGTATATAATAAAGAGAAGATAAATTTACATACTCCTTTAATTTAGAATTGGATAGGATTGAATTTTTGAGAAGGTTCATAATTTTATGTGGTCGAGTATATTAAATTGGAAGTGTGTTTTTTTTTAAGAGGTTCAACAATAGTTCCCTATCTACGAACCTTCAATCTATAGATTGGAGGTGAATAGTTTTACCAACCGAGTCTACTTGAGGTTGTGATTGAGGTGCATAATTATTTTTGTTGAAGATTTAACCTTTCACTTTGATTTTTTTATTTAGACGCATAATTCGTTGAATACTCTTTTGCTGCATTCTTTTCGAGTAAAACCCCCCCCTAAGAATACTCTTTTGCTGCATTCTTTTTGATGGGTGAATAAAATTTCATGCAAAAATATTCTGAGTAAGCCATCTTCTCTTATTTTCATATAACTAATGACAAATATTATCATCTTAATATTTCTATGATAAATTTGCAATAAAAAAGAATACACATTGCATGTATTATAAATAACAACAATATTCCTTCTGCTCTCAAACTATGCAAGGGGCAGTGATCATACGCAGCATCACTAATGATCAACCATCATTCATCATTGGGAGGATTGTCCTCACGGTCGACAGGCTCCGATTGCAGGGATGAGGCTGTAGAGTTCACAGACTCAGCAGGTGAGTATGTGTTCGATGCTACACCATTCACAGCTGATGTCTTGTCCGCACTAGACTTAGCCTGGGGAACGAGCCCTTTCGCTTCCATTGCTGCTTGCTCTTTGGCCCGTCGAGCCTTTTCCAACACCTCATTCTGCAGCAACATATACAGCTTAGATCTTAGATTGCCACAACTGGCAATTCTTAGAAGCCTTGTTAGAAACAAACTATACTTCAACTGAAAAAGATTTCAAAGAAAGGGCAGAATGCATATAACATATAGTAGCAAAGGCACATTTGATTCACAATGTACTATTATCGTAGCTTACATCGGTAATGGCTTGCAAATGTACTAATGTAGGACATACAACATTGTTGTATTTCAAACTGACTATCACAACAGCACATGAACTAAAGGAACTTTCATGCTTTGGCTTATAGCTACAATGAATATAAGATTTAGCTAGCGACAAGTTTGCGATCTTGAACTTTTTCAACTTTTATGAGTACTAATTTTAGATGTTTTATTCGTAATTGGTCATCTCTATTTCATATGAATGCATAATCATGATCCAAAGCTTCAAAAGGCATCTACTTACCAATATGAACCACAATTCATATTACACCAAATCAAATTATCCGAGTCACCCCAGTTTTGAAAAGTGGAAATTCGAAAAATTAATTAAACCAACTTCCCATATTATGCTGGGCGAAAGCTACACTCTTTTTTTGTATATCTTGAGTGTTGAGATTTCTTGAGAAAATGTTACAATCTTTCAAACAATAGTTAAGGGAGACCATGATGTGACCATGTCACAAACTGATTATTGATCCATTGGAATTTATCTCCATGAAAACGATGTGAATCACTCTACCATGATAATAATCAAGTAAGCAAATTTCAAACATAATGACAAATGAACCGTTTGTTGGCACAGTGGAGTATCACATTACAAAATAAGGATGAATTTAAAAGGCTTATTTTCATACACTTGAAAAGGTCACAAACATTTCCAAATTCCAAACACAACAAGACTTGCTAGACTCATCATGTGTCTAATTTCTCTCAACGACGTTTAAAAATCGAAATACTGTTAAATCCTCTATAGTAAGGAGGTATTTACTTTGAGTGATAGGATAGATAGATAAAATAATACATGCTAATGTACCATCCATGTATTGATTAATTTTGAAATTGTTTGATTATCCAATGCTTCAAATACTCGATCATAGATTCATATGTCCTTTCAAACACCCCATAAAGGAATTAGGGGCACCACAGCATATCATGGCCTAAAAACAAAAGCAGATGGAGTGTAGAAACCAGTTCTCTCTCCAAAGCTCACAAGCAACACACCAGCCCTTTCAATGGTGAATTATCCCTTCTACACACTCATATGAATGACAAATGACGCAGTGGCTAACGAGCCAAAGTGTGTGGTAAGATATAGCCCCCTCATCACATGACATGAATCGTATACACAAGCAGTGATTTAGTACCTGAAACTCTTCTACTTGCTTCTGTTGTTCAGCTTGCAATCTGCCAATGGAGCTCAGAAACTCACCCACGGCCGACTCTACACGCTCATTAAGTGCTTCAGCCACTGCCTTTCCCAAGAAAAATGCATCTAAAATTGTTCTGCTCTCATTCTCACCTGAAAAATGACAACTTTTTCTTAGCTAGCGAAAATCATTTTCATCTTAAGCTAGTTTATTGTCATTACAATCGACATAATACATAATTGTCTCAAATCCCTATCAAAATTACAAATTGTATTCCCATTCTTAACTGATTTTTTTTTGAAAAAGGTAATTTCCAGTACAGACTTGTTTGTAGCATAGAATTTGCAGTTCCAATATCTGAATTCCAACTCTATGAACAGAAACCTAAATAGCTGGAACATAAACCCTAAAGAGCAACCACCAAGAGCACATAGAGAGAGGGGGGAATTACGGAAATTAAACAAAATAGGGTATTGAGATTGGTAAGCGGAGACAGTAAGGAGAAGAGGCGTACCGGAATTGCGAGTGCAGTTGCAGGTGAATGTAGTGGATGGAGATCTGGAGGAGTGGAGGTGAAGGTTGGAGGGGGAAAAGGGGAGGGCAGGTGGCTTGATAGAGCAGCGAGGGGCATGGATTATGGATGGGGAAGGAATGGAATAGGAGGGTGGGCAATGGGATGCTGTCAATCGCCCACTCATTTCCCTTCTCCCTTCGTCTTCTCTCTCCGATTACAGAAGCTGATCAAGTCCAGAAGTCGTAGGCGTCTCGTAGATTTACTGGAGACCACCCGATTAAAAATACCCAAAATTTAGTTATTTATAGGGAGATTAAAAAAATATTCATAGGTTATTTCTAACTCGCATTTTCTTCAAATTTCTTGATTTTGAAAAAAAAATTTATGTCCAATCTTACATAACTCAACAATGAAATGTTGAGTCAACTTGTTACAACTTCTATACTTCATGATTCGATTAGTGTTATTCTCATTTATCCAAACTAATCCACATTATAAGAATTTGGTAAGAGCATCCACAATGCGGCTAGCGCACGGCTAGTCGATTCGCGTCGCTAGTCGGTCGGCTAGCCGAACCGCTGGTTGCGAACAACCAACGGATCGTCAACATGTGGGCTAAGATTAGAACAGCCTACAAGAGGTACTGCCCGCACGGAAAGGACTACGGCGGGGAGGAGTGCTTGGAAGGGATGAGAACGCATTAGGGCCGCAGTCGGCCGATTTTTGGGGTTGTACGCCAACACCCTCCGCATGATGAGTAGTGGGCGGAGACTGGGGAGGACTAGCCGGAGGATAGCGGAGAGTCAATTCCCCAAGCCGGGGGTTTATAGGGAGTTCACCTTCTGGAACTGCTATCTCGTGTGCTGAAGGACTCCGAGAAGTTTTGGACGGGGGTCGACGCCGGGTGGCCGAATAAAGCAGAAGCCGAACTATTCCGGCGATTACGAGATGTGCGAGCGGCGGTTCCCACGACCTTCCCTCCGGATGCTGAGGAGTTTCCGTCCCCTCCATCGTTTGCTCGCCGCACTTGCCCGGTTGGCCAAAAGCGGGCACAACGGGCAGCGAGGGGATCCTCCCCCCTATCGCCGCCCCCCACTCGCATACACCTTCTTCTCGCGTCAAAAAACACGGGAGCAGATGTACACGGTCTTCCAAGATTGGAGGGCCGCCACTGACCCTACGGAGAAGAGGTTTCTTCACTCGATACTCGAGAGTATGCGGGTCGATTTGGATGCCGCGAGGGCACAGATGGGGGGCTCAGATGCCACCGATGTGGAGGTCCCGAGTGGCGGCGGCGGCGATGAGGAGTAGAGAGAGGCGGGGCTCGTGTGTGGAAGCCCGTTTTTTTTTTTAATTATGTACTTTTTTTTATCTATGTACCTTTGTTTTATTTAAATGAAATGAATGAATTTTCCCGTATATATCTCGTAAGTTTAATTCCGTAATTTATCGTGAATTTAATTTCGTAAATGTAGTTGTTTTTGAATTATTTTTATTGCGGCTAGCCTGTGGCTGGCCTTAGGCTAGCCTATTTGATTAAAATAATGATGTGACAGGTGGATTTTTAGTGCTGATGACGTGGCAGGAAGAGAGAGTGGCTGACCTATAGTTGGCCTATGACTGGCCTATTACCATTGTGGATGCTCTAAATTGACTCATTGTTTCATTGTTGTAAAGTGGGATATATTTAATAGATTGATTGTTTTTAAACCATGATATAGGTATATGTCTTAAAAATGATGAAAATAAGGGGCAACAATTATAATTAAAATAAATTGCGCTAGAGGTTTTTGGATTAGTATGTTTTACTATTTTGAGGTACTTCTTTTTAATTCTTGAACTATTTTTTTAAAAGTAAAAAATATAACAAATGAGTTAAAACATTAGTCCAGAGGCTGATGCAATTCATAAATTATTGAATAGACAATACTCCCTCCGTTTCGCGGTAGTTGAGTCATTTTGTCATTTTGATACGTTCCATAGTAGTTGAGTTATTTCCTTTTATGCAAAAGTCCACACATTTCTTATCTCTTACTTTACTTCTTACTTTACTCTCTCTTAATTTATTCTTTCTTCATCTCTCTATCGTTTTCACTTTTTACTTTATTCTTTCTTTATTTAACCCACTTAACACAATTTTTTTTAAATTCTGTATCGAAGAAAAACGCCTCTACTATCGCGGAACGGAGGGAGTAGTAAGAAAATAGGGACAGTGTATATAGATAACTTACTCCACACAGGATACAAGGAAGGGCCTTCTTTTTTCTTTTCTTCTTACTATTACATCAGTAGAATTTTTTTCGCTTGTACAAAAGCTCACAAGTCACATCATATAATAAAATATTTAAAAAATCCATTAAATTCGAAACATGAAATTAAGATTATATAAATCCTACCAAAATAAATTTACTGAGTCCATATAAGTTGACCCAATAATAAATCCTTATCTAGTCCATAAACATAAAGAAAACACAAATATACCCAATCAAAAGATGTTTTCCATTCAAGAAGTGGGTAACTCCACAATCTAAAACAACCACCCATCAATACAAATGAGACCCTTTATTCGTTACATCGATCTCCACAAACTTCCCATCTCCAAACAACATATACACATATCATTCATATAAACACAACACAATTAAAAAAATCAACAAGCCAACTGATCTCTAAACTGTGAGATCTCTTCAAAAATCGGCAGCCTTCTCGTTCTAGGAGGCGCCCATTCGTTCATGACACGCTCTAGAGCTTCGACAAAATCATCCTCGAAGACAAAATCATCTTCGAAGGAGGGGTCGTTGGGCAGCTTGAAGTCGAGCTCCAACGACAGCTCCCCGGCCCTATTCCTCGACTTGGGGTCGTCAGAGCCCGGGAGCTTGTGTTGCAGCACCTCTTGAAGAACCAAGCTAGCGTCATGGTAACGAGTTTGCTTGATGAGGCAGTGGCATAAGTTTAAGGCCTTGTTCGCGTCCGGATCGATCATTTGAGCTTTTCGATATACCACTTCTGCTGCTAGGAAGTTGGACTTTTGCATATATGCCCAAGCTAAGTTTCCCTGTGTTTTCAAAATAATCAAATTATTAACATATGCAACTTATATATATATATATATATGTACTCATTGAAGTGCAATAAATTAAAATCCACATACCAAAATTCTTGATGTTTCTTGCTTGACAGAAACCTGAAACTTCTTCCCATGAGATCTTGCAGTTTTGGTGGGCTTCCCATTGAAAGCTTCCCCTAAATATATGAGTTTGAGCTTATGTTTTAGAAGCACAATTTGCTCATCAACTTTTCCACATTTCTGCAATGTTTATATCCAAACATCAGTATGTGTATAAAAAACATTATAGGAGTACTATGTTAAGGGGCCGTTTGCTAAGGTAGATAACTCATTTGTCTTAGAGTTATCTGACCGAAAATGACCTAATCAAATGGTCCCTTAATGTATAGATACACACCTTGTACAAGTCTATGAGAATGTTATCAAGTGACTCTTGGGAATTTCTGGGGCAAAAGGAGCGGAAGGATTTGATGGCTTCGATTGCCTCTTGAGGTCTGTTGAGTTGCTTCATGACGACGGCCATGTCTTTGAGGGCGCTTTCGACTCTATCTCCTGCGTTTATAGCCTTCCAAAACCACACTATCGCTCCCTCCGGATCCTTCTCAACTAGCTGCAATCCAACATGTAACCATTTCATATCAGAAAAATACGAAAGCAAAAGCATAGTTGTGTTCATGTTGTTGATGAACAAAATAGTGTTAGGAATGAGATTCTATCAATGTATTTATAATTTTAACTTAATTGTTAACTCAATCAGATCGATTCATCGATTGATAAATATGCAATAATAGTACTAAGATTTAAAAAAAACAGTCATTTTTTATCTTAATTGAAGTGTTTATACAAAAAATATTGTTTGAAGTGCAATTAAATAGGAGGATTTAATACACAAACCAATCAAATCATAATAAAATTAATTACAACATAGTAGTATATTTAGTGTAGATTAATTAATGTACATATTAACATAGAATAAAAATACCTGAAATGATAAAAGACAATGTCAAACTACAATATTTTTTCTCATACTCTCATTAGATTAATCAGATACAACAATAATGTAGCACAAATATTCCTAAACTATATCATATCATCCTTATAAGATCTAAAATTTCATTAACATCTTTAATTGATCCTTAATTTGCTAGTTAGCATCATAATCAAACTAATGATGAACAGTAAAACATAAAATCTCAAAAAGGAACAAAATTGAAAAAGTGAAAAGGTAAAAAAGAGAAGTACTATGTGATTACCTGAGCATGTTTAGCTCGGACATAAGGCCCATCGCCGCAAGGAACTTTGTGAATTACATGAAAGAGATCATTTCCTCTCTTCTTCCTCGACCCACTTTCCATTTTTTCTCTCTCTATGTATATACTATATATATATGTGTATCCAATTGGTGAGCAAGATATTGGAATGAATCTAGGAAAAGGGCAGATGCAGATTGAGATTGAGAGGGAGAATTGTAGTCATTTCATTTATATGCAGAAGAATAATAGAGGGGCGGAGGCTAAATTATGAGAGGTAAATGAATCTAGACGGTAGGACGTCCAGGTTCGTTCCGAGCTTTGTCAACACAAGGTTTTCCACTTATCCAATCTGACACGTGTGAGTTTACTCCCTTTCGTAAATTCATCGCCAAAAATAGTAAAAAGTAAATGAAACAATTATTTATGGAACGACAAAAATGACAAATTTAAATGATTAATGCCGAACGAATGAAATAGTAAACTCGAGGGAGAATTCGGTTTGAGCAGACTCTAGATTGAATTGTCTCGTGTAGTAAACTGAATTTGTATTGGAAATGTTTATCTGAAATTGGTTGACAGTCCGACACTTTTATGGGGTAACTCAAAACCTATAAAAGGAAAGGTTGTTTTTTTCTTGTTATTGCAAGAGATCCCAATTGAATCTATTGCAGCCTCGCAGGGATGATTTCATCTAGGAAATTTCATTCTTTTACACAATTTTATGTATAATTAATAGTGAAATGGGTAATTCAATTTTTGATCTTATTATTAAGATGAGTATAATTTTACATTTTTTTATTGAGATCATGAGTATAATTTTATTGTTATGGTGAGAATGGGTATCCAATGATTGCTTTGACAAATATTTTGACTAGGACTATTGAACTAAAACTCATCAGAGTACTACAAAAGTGGGGTGAGTGCAAATTAAGAATGCCCTTCTGTAATTTGATAAGAACAGATGTATCTAAACTAACTTTCTAGAAATGATTTAAGTGGACTGTAAAAAGAAACACAAATCAAAACAAAAACATTCTTGAGAAGCCACAGAATGAATCTGGCCTTCAATACAAGAAAGATACATTATACATATATGTATGTATATATGGTGACGGCAACTTAGTTAACCTTGTTCTGGAATTTGGCTTAATGAATCTGGACGATTATTTGGTAGGTAGCTTACTGTAATTAAGTGACATGACAGTATATATATATATATATGTCTACCATTTTTTTGGAGCTGTAATTCATACATTAAACACCACACTCAAGCACATTAAATTGATAGGCTCGCTTTAGTATAGTGTACATTTTAAAGACCTTATAAGCTAGTTATGAAATTACGCACACGAGTAGCTAAATCCTTCGTAGGGTTCTACGGGGGAGATACAATGATTCTTATGTTTAATTGATTTCCTTTTTCTATGCCTTGGCTCTTGTGGTTATTTTGATTTCTTCATATGCTTATACATTTATCTTCGTCTGTCGCGCCTTTATAAATGCATGTGGATTTTACTACAAGAACATTGAGAAGTGAGTAGTTTAATTTGAAGGAGAAGAAATTGACGTCTTTGCCAATATAATCGAGAGATTTGAGCCTTTGAATGAAACTAAGTATCTTAGGATCTATCAGGAGTTGTTGCCTTAGTTCTAGGAAGGAGACTTCGATTCACAGGTAGCAATCTACAAATTATATGCTTTGATAAAAGATATAGTTTTACCCTTAGTGATAGCTTAATAACCCTTGAGACCCTTTGTTGGCATAGTTAGGGAGTTAGTTGAGCATAGGATAGTTGTTATCGATCCCGTAGGATTCTACCTTCTCATCCTTGATCTACATCCGTTTTCTTATTTGACTTTTATAATAAAATATGAGTTGAATAAGTTGGTGGAATGTGGGGTCTATTTACTATTTACGATAAAAGAAAAATAGGATTCTTAAGTTGGGACGGACGGAAATGACAAAACAGGACTCTTAAGTTGGGACGAAGGGAGTAGTATTTAATTTTTAATGTTTTTCGAATTTCTTTATGTATATATTCCTTTTCATATTCTCAAAAATATTCATATATATATTTATGCCCCCACCTAAATTGAATTCTTGGCCCATTCTTGCAAGCGACGCAAGTGGTGATAAAGTATGATGATGAGTGTCTACCCTCCAAGATTTTTACTGGGAGAAAATAAGAAAATGTTTAATAATAGGACAAAAGTGATTGCAAGCGGGTTGTGAAATTGACGAATTTTAGGGCTTGCACATGGGCCTAAAATTTTAATAGTGTTCTTATTCTCATAAGATTCTAATTATATATTGTGGCAATAAACACATAATTAGACTAATTAGTAGTAGTAATTAATAAAATATATATATGATTAAATTTTTTAAAAATAAACCACTATACGAATATCTACATTAATTAGCTAGATGGGTAGACCCATTCGATTAACAGGTATTACAAAAACCAATTCTATCAATGCATCCCAAATTGATAATCATTTGATATCGGATCTAGTAAACAAAACTCATGAGGCAGCAGTGGATTGATCGACCCCTGGCCCTACTTGGATCCGCCACCAGGGCATGCAACAACATATCAAGTTGCTTAAATAGTTAGTTAGCAAGAAAACAAATCTTAAAAATTAGTTGAGACATATGCATAGCTAGTATTGATTAGCATGTGCACTACCTTCATTAAACAAATAGAACTTCAATAATCCAACCACAAACTAACATAAATTTCCTGACATTTCAACCGATAAACATGGCAATTATGACATGTGAAACATTAGATCTCTGCGTCCGATCTTCACAACTCCAGCACAACAACTGTCCAAAATTAGTAAAATGTTATAATTAGATCACTATTTACTAATTCAAATCATAATTAAGCAAAGTCACTTATATACACACTCACATTCAGAATCAGTGGTGATCCAGTTTCCCGGCCGAGCGTGGCCTCTAACGCGCAGAGGCGTGGAGTTCAGTGAGGATGCACCGAGGAGGTGGTCGTGCCTCAGCGACGAAGCCACTGCAGAGATGGCGGAATAGACAGATGAAGTGGTGGAGCAGCTCTCCACATCCCATCTGAAGCTTATTTTTGGAGAGTCGTTGCTCAGCTCGTCCTCGTCTCTCACCACCTTCAACCCGGCTGATTTGTTCCTAAAATGCAACACCTGCACATCCCGATATAAGAGGCGGATGCAGGAAAAAAAATTTGCGAGACAAGGGTGCTAAAATTGAAAATAAGTAAATAAACAGTTTTTCCATTAACTACTAATCGTCTTAACCGTAAATCACATGAGTTTTAATGTAAATTTGATAAAATAAGGAAAACAAATGTTAGTCAAAGTTGAATAAATTAATAAAATAAGACTATGGTTAAATGGTTGTAGACTTGTGGAGAAAAAAATATTTTAACCTTTTGGGGGTGCTCGAGCCCCCCAAAACATCCGGTATGATATCTCACAATCAAATAGGCAATTAATGTTATATGGTCAATGATAGAGGGCCGTTTAGCATTCTAAATCGAAAATCTTGGATCTGTCACTGACAAGCAATATTCTCAAAAATGAAATAAATATATGTACAAATAGATGTTGTTACCTTTCTACCAATGTATTTTGCTCCTTTGTCAGTCCTGGCAGCTGCTGCCCATTTCAGCAACACCTTCATCCTTGCAATGGTGTTCATCTTGTCGCCTTTCGTCTTCTCTTTCTTGCTGTCTGCGTTTGGACATTGTTCGCTGCTTGCTGCTGCTGCTGACGACGATGCTGAATCAGTTATAGGCAAGACTTTGTTTCCTACATGAGATGCTGCAGAATCCACCTTGTGATTAGCAATCTCTTCTTTCTTAGTCTTCATGTAACCTTTTCCCTCTTAATTTCTGTCTCCTCCTTAATTCCCCTTTCAATTAAGGATCTGTTTTATATATAGTACTATAATAGATTTGTTATAATTATTTTTGCATGTGAACAGCGATTATTTTGGTTCAAGAAATTGCGTGGATAGATCAGCTGCATGTTACGTTTTGTTTATTTTTTATTTAAATGATTCCTAAATGTGGATAGTGAGGAGAGAATATGTGAGACAGTTTGTTTGGTCAAATAGGACAGCAATGGTAATCTATCTGTGCTGTCTCTATATCCCTAAGATTCTAACACTTTGCCAATTTCCTCTAGTGGAAAATGGAGAAATTAATAACTTAGAAATGAGAAGATATTTATATGTACATTTCAATAAATGTGATCAGTATAAGATGGTGAGACAACTAGGCAGTGAGTGGGGACTGGTTGGCTTGTGATTCCAAAAGTGTATTATTTTTATAAGTGTCGTCATGTGATTAATCATGAAATTACTTAACCTCTACTTATGTACTACTAATATATTAATTATTTGAAATTACATTAGGTGCTTGTTTGAGTGAAGTGCGGTTGATAACAAAGGATGTTTAATTTTCATGGGTACATGCGTGAAAAGTAGATTCTAGTACGTGTTTTTGGTGGACGTGTGAAAATATAAAAATGCACATATTTTGCGGACTAAGGAGTACTAATTTTAAAATTTAACAAGCGATTTAGTGTAACCAGATCTAGCCGAACCGAGGCTCATCTCAATAAGAGTTCGTTAGCTAGCAAAAACAGGTCGAAAATCGAGCTTCAAATGAGGACCAACATCTATGTTTAATGAGCGGCTGATTTAGCAAGGCTCGTACATGGAGTAAGTATAAAGCACTATACTACTCCACTAGATATGGTGCTGGACGTCTGTAGCGTTAGTAATTAAGTCTTGTGATTATTTTCTTAATACACTGTGGTATTAGGGTGAGTTGCTTATAGAACGAGAAAAGTAGTGATTTCAAGGCAATTCCTAATTTTTAGTTCGAATTTCTAATCAATGGATTAATGGTCATTTAAGTCCATACAGTTTAAATAGGATCATCAAATCATAAGGTTTCATTTTTTTGCAATTGCTCAATCCGTGTGCAAAACAATGTATTCTAGTGACGATAAAAATAATGTCATTTTCTTAGAAAAAATAACTTTTTTCGTTATTCTTTTATTTATTTTTTGTCCTATTTTAATGAAACAACGTCGATTTGAGTACAACCAAAGGACGTTGTTGTGTTTGAAGTTGAGATAATTGAGAAAATTGAAACTAAAAGACATCTTTTTGTTTGAAGTTGAGATAGTTGAGAAATACTCTCTTCGTCCCACGGCAAGTGGGGCGCTCTTTCTGGGCACATGATTTTAGGTTTGTAATCGATTAGTGGTTAAATAAGAGATACATTGTTGTTTTTTGCCAATAAAAGAAATGCATCAAGTTGGTCGACTAAAAAGGGAATACGAACGGAGAGTGCATTAAAACTGTCTTTAAAACCTTATTACTGATTTCCCGGCAACTTAAATGAGAGTGTTCTGTAGGGAAATTAATATGTCTGCCTAAAATATGGCTAATTTTAGTAGCACGGCTTCTAATAATTTTCATTGCGTCACATATTATTGTGCGAGTAGATTTTAAAATACTAGTAGGTGCTCTGGTGCAATAGTGGTATTTGTGAAATTATTTGAGCAAGTGTGGTTGATATAACAAAGGATCGAAGGATATTTTTCAGATACTTGAAACGTATTTTTCAGTGGACGAGATAAAATATAAAAATAGACATATTTTTGCAAATGAAAGAGTACTAATTTTCAATTTTGACTAGTGATTTAATAGAACCAAACCGAGCCAAGCCGAAGTTCATATCAATAAAAGTTCACATGAAAAAACAAATCGAAAGTTGAGCTTCAAATGAAGACCTGCATATATGTTTAGAAGCGGCAATGGACTAAGGCTCGCACGTAAATACTAACACTCTACTAGGGTGTTGGACGTTTGTAGCATTAGTAATTAAGTCAACACTAGAACAAACTGTTAGGATCGTCGACTGTATGAGTTTGTCATCCAGGCCCAACTCAAAGCCACCTGGGCTCTGATACCACTTGTTAGGATCGTCGACTGCACATATTAGTTTTATATTGTTCGATTTGGGTCAAGCCTGCACAGATTTATTTTGGGTCACTCCCAAAAGACCTCAAACTAATCGGGGTTGGACAAGAATTATATACAATTTTCAACTTCCCTCCTTCATCCGATATGTGATGGGTTTGTAACCCAATACAAACTTATCATGTAAGGACACAAATTTAGAGATGAATTTATTTTATTGGTTTTTGAAAAATGACCAAAAATTAAAGGAAATAAAACACACTTGGGTTGAGGATACAATTATCCACTACATCTTAATCTTTTAATCTTTTGTATTTCTTTGACGTTTATATTTGTGTCCCTTAATTTTAATTGAGACAATAGTACACTTTTTTAGTAAAGAGTAGAATATGTATATAGAAATACTAATTGACATGTCATCCTAGTTTAATTAAAACGTGTCCTTAGACATTCATTTTAGATTATTTTCTCAATACACTAGTATTTATATTAAGTTTAGAATTACTCCTATTAAATTACTTTTTCACTATAATCATTTGTCTTATCATATTGTGTAGTATATTATTGTGACCATAATTTTATAATATAGTACAAAGGTTATATAGTTCTGGAATTATATAATTTTAAAAAAAATTATAATTATGCATCTTATTATTTTGAATTGTTTATTATCAATTACCTATAATCTTATAAATTTTATGAGGTTTATACGCGCCAATAATTAAATAAACGTTGTATGTTGGTGTTGAGTGTAAAGCAATTATTTGGGGAAAGACTATTTAAATTGTGAAGTTTATTCAAATTTTGATTAAGCATAAAATTTGAAAGTGAAATATTAAAAACTTACTAAGTTTATGTTTTAGCTATCTCATCTGTGCATAAACAATATATTTTGGACTTTTCCAATTAAATAAGAAAAGAAATGAAAAGAAAAGAAAGTACCTGAAAATCTGAAACAATGTCATTCAAGTTATTTTATACACGGATGAAATAAATGCGAAAAAATAAAACATTGTGATTTAATATATTTTTTTAGCCTTATGAAAGTGAGTAGAATTGGAGTAAATTCATGATTTTAACGATTATCATCTCAATAAATTACGAGGCTTGTTGTTCCCTAATATCCATATCAGCCGCCACTAAACCTAGATCCTTTAAGTACATCAATTGTGCTAGTATCTTACCAACTAATGCCAAGTCATGTCAACTTGGCCATAAAATCACCTTATAAATATGATGAGTAACCAAACTTTGTAAACACAAATCAAAAAGAAATATTGAAAAATGTCTACCCTTAACATACATGCAACTATCCTCAGCAAGCAACTAAGTCGTCTCCACAGCTCGGAGGTGAGGAGAGCTTCAAAAGTGTGCCCCGTCCCGTGCACTGCACCTGCTGCTCGCCTTCGGGCTTCTTGCTCCGCACAACAAGAAGCTCGACGCTCTGGAAACTACCAGCCTGCCCATTGGGATTTTAGTTACATTCAATCTTTGAACACTCAATATAATAAGGTATCATTCTTATCAACTAAACATTCACGGATGATACTCAACATTTCACATTCTTATACCATTATTACCGATATTGAGTATTTATTTCTGTGCTAGCTTAGTTGGTTGAGGTCGTGGAAAGGTTGCGTGTTCGATCCACGCCGATCTCTCTCTTTCCGGTTTCCATTCAAATATGCCTTTTTTTTATCTCTATTTTGTTTTTTTGTTTCATTCATTACTTTTGTTTTTCAGTTTCATATTTTTTATTTCTTTACAAAATATTCCTTTATAATACTAGTATTATTTTGTGTACGAAATCCTAGTACTATTATTTACAAAAATCTATTTTATAGATTTATATTATGTGATGAATAAAATATTCTAGTACATATTGACTAATCGAATAGAAAATGAAAATGTTGATTACTTTATAAAATAAATTTATATTATTTTTTAAATAAATAATTTTAGATTTTGATAAGATTAAATATGTAATAATATCATAATATTAAATTTAACTAAAAACTACTCCTATTATTTTATTCTTGAAAAATATTACTGTATTTGATTAATTATTTAGCATTTATTATGCATTCTCAAAATATTTTTTTCACATTCAAACTATATTTCTTACTTCTTACAACTCAATATCACCTATATTGTAGACTGGTGATGAAGGAGAAAATAATTTATACATTTTTGAATCTCATCCATAAAAAACTAGATCTAAAAGCCCTAATTTGGTAGGGTTCGGTGGTTCGGTCTTTAAGAGTGGGTTTGTGGATAATGGGACTCTATATATATATATAGGATTTTGATCCAAACAAGAATGCATCTTGATAAAGAAATGCAGACCAATTATAGGCCCTTGGATTTGGCGACTTCATTATCTGATCACGTGATCTAATGGCTCCATTAATTTGATTATTTTTCTATTTTTAATTAAGTGTAAATCGCTTAAGGCTATAATTGATATTTTGTCACCTCTCTTGTAATGGTAATTCCTATAATCATGCATTAGTCTTATTTCCGTTAAGATTTCATTCTCTCCTTCCATATCTGCGTGATTATTTTTACACCAGAGTTTGGTTCAACTTCATATCCTTCATCACTCCAGGCTCCAGCGGCAAGTAATTTTTCTATCTCATTGATCTTCAATCTAAACTCATTTAATTTCTGAAAACTTATTAGTGAACGCAATACTCCATAAAATATTTTTTATTTTCTACACCAAATTGCCATTCGATTTCTTCTCCTTCATCACTCGATTGGTAATTTTTCTATTCACCTCCAATCTTGATTATTGATTTTTCAGAAAATCTATTCATTTTTAAGAACTATCATCGTAGAACTAAGTACTCTTCATTTAACTGTTATGACACGTTTATACCCTTATTATGCTCTATTATGACTTAATTATGCCGCTCTTATGCTCGGATATTCTATTAGTATGACACAAATTGGCACCAGTATGACATTGTGGAGTAATTCTCACAATGACTCTAAGTTGCATTTTCTATGACATAAGTTGATCCCGGGTGTCCTCATACTGACTTATTAAATATTCATTATTAGCACAACACACACAAACATTGCATGTTTGATTATTTTTGCGTATCTCTTTTTTTTTTTTGCTAACATGACCATAATACGCATACAATATGAAATAACAAGAGCTTGTTAGGCACTAAAAAATGAGTCGTTTTCATATATAAATTGAAGAAAAAATAACATCTGATGTCATTTCTAAAACATCATCAAAACATGTAAAACTAATTTGTTTAAACATCCTTAATTTAAAACAGTGGTAAACAATAAAAACGAAACAGTCTTTTAAGTTATGACATAACCATCGCTTAAGATCTGTAGTTTGCTATCATCTTTTCAACGTCGATCTTCACTTTCTTGTAATTAAGTTGCATCAACATTCTCTACCACTGTACCTGTACAGATAAATGAGTTCATTCTTAATCTATTTTTATGGCATAATAGTAAGCATGATCCAAAATTATCTAAAAATGACATCCGTATTTGAAATGAGGTCATTCTTAGTCTATTTTTATGGCATAATAGTAAGCATGACCTAAAACGATCTAAAAATGACATCCGTATTTGAAATTAGGTCATTCTTAGTCTATTTTTATGGCATAATAGTAAGCATGACCTAAAATGATCTAAAAATGACATTTGCATTTTTCAAATCCGGATTTCATACAATGACATAAAACAATCTCAAAATGACATAAAACAAAATAACGATGTTCTACAATGACCTAAAATAAATTTCGGGTTATTTTAACCATTTCATGTTGACGTAAAATTACCTATTTTCAACCAAATCACATATCAATCAAAAGAATCATCAACCACCATGTAATTTTAAATTAAACTCAATTTGTAGAGGACTTCATTATTTCGGTGGAGAAATTTATATTAACCTATCAAATGATGATAACCTAGAAAAGATCATATTAACCTTGTTTTGGGTCATCGATCATGTGCATTTTCATTCGACGAGTGCGGGCTAGTTACTGTAGCTGTTTAGGAAGATAATCACCAATAGTAAAAAAAAGTGCCAATATAAATCGCACCCAAATGACCCAAAATATTTTAGAAAAAATACCATTTTTCATTTTTGGTTTGAGCGATACCCTCTTCTTCGCAGCCATCCTTCCTACACTAGTTTTGAGAAAACCCAAACAAGAGAAAATTGCGTCAGATTTGACTGCATATTCTGGAAAATTTATGATTTAGAAACCCTTACTAACCTTTTCTGTCATCCTTCGCTGTTCCGGAAGCGCATGATTTAGAAAATCGCTGAAAATCCGTCGACGAGGAGACATTTGGTTGATTTCAGAAGCGAGAGTTAGAGTAGATTAGGATTTTGTGTCGCCGATTTGTGGAATACGCGTTTTGTGAATGTGTTTTTGTTTTAAGGAATTAGTAAACTTTTTCACTCTCTCACTTAATGAATTAGTGTGTGGAGTAATCACTCCCATAAAATCCGCCCACTAAAAATGGAAACGACGGTTCCACTCATTTGCACTCCCCAAAATACCCTCCAATGACATAATTTGCTCTTATCATGACACAAAAGAAACACTTTACAAAACAAATCATGGCCATTAACTAATAGATCTAACGCTTGATAGTAGGGCTGTATTTTGGTACTTAAGGCCTTCTTTTGATAGATTAAAACCATATATATATATATATATAGGGTAGTGATAAAATGCAAACTTATATATTGTACAAACTCAAAACTCATCAACAAAGCTTCAACACAGTTTCAATACAATATCAACTCAGTGTAAAATTTCAAGATTTTAATGTCAACACAGTATCAACACAATATCAACACAACATCAATCATTGACTACCGTTGAAATTCTGTTGACATTTTCCTGTTGATGCTTTTTTGTGATCTGTTGACATTTTTCAATGGTCCAGATCATAGTTTTGAGTTTGTAGAATATTTAGAGTTTTCATTTGATTACATACCTATATATATATATATATATATATATATATATATATATATAGAGTCCTATTATCCACAAATCCACTCTTAAAGACCGAACCACCGAACTCTACCAAATTAGGGCTTTTAGATCTAGTTTTTTATGGATAAGATACAGAAATTTATAAATTATTTTCGCCTTCATCACGAGCCTATTTTAATTCATCCGAAGGTAAATAAGTCATACTAACATGTTACGAAGATTTAACTTCGTTCCAGAATATATTACTTCATTCTAGTAGGTTTTTACTTCATTCCAGTACGTAAATGTGGTTTCGCCGTCGCGTGCCGTTCTTTCTCTCTACAATATCTATCACCAACGCCATGGCGCTAATATGGTTTAATAAATACATGGAACAATGTAATAAATTATTGGAATGAAGTATGTGTAGAAGCATTTGAAGTACAGAATGAAGTAATAAACCTATATAATGAAGTAAAATGGGCTTATAATAAAGCCGAAAAAATTTTCACAGCAGCACATCTCATCAAAAAAACTAGATCTAATGGCCCAGATTTGGTCTCTAGTTCGGTCTTTAAAATTGGTTCGACATTGATCACAACTCTATATATATATATATATATATTCAGTGACAGAACACCTCTTATTAATTATACATTCACAATTTAATGTATTCACTATTTGTACCTTAATAAATTCTTGGCTCCACTCATGGATGTGTACATGTACATTTGCATATATAGGAGGAGAAGCACTTAAGTAGGAGAGAAGAGTTGATTGTGCAAGTGAAGATGATTCTGCAAGAGGGAAAAATGGAACATGTTCAACAATTGGAGTTGATTGACGACTTGAAATATTTGGGATTGTCTTACTTTTTTCAGGATGAAATTAAGGAGATTTTAGGTTTTATACATAGCCACCACAAATGCTTCCACAATAATGAAGCATGTGATCAAAGGGGTTTGTATTTCACAGCTCTTGGATTCAGAATCCTCCGACAACATGGTTTTGATGTGTCCCAAGGTGCTAACACTTTTTATATGACATATTTAGTTAAGTAAATTTACTGAAAAACCATGAAATTTGATAAAATTATGGTCTTTCTCATAATTTTGAATAGTTGGATTCACAATTATTCCATGACTAATAAATTCAGTAGCTTACGTGCTGACCTATATTGTTTCCAGTATATATAGGCGATATCATGTAACTCATTGGCGGTGACACTATTTTATATGGTTTTCCGGTTACCATATCAAACACAATTTCGCCAAACAAATCTACTTAAGCATATGCAAATTTCATGGGTTTTCAAGTTGAGTTTTAATATTACTGGACGGACCATAATTTTACCAAACGTTATGATTTTTCGTTCTCCCTATAATATTGTTTCTATGTATAACTAATTAATCTAATAATCCAAGCTTAATCATAATCGCAGAAGTATTTGATTGTTTCAAGAACGAGAAAGGTAGTGATTTCAAGGCAACCCTTTCTCAAGATACGAAAGGGATTTTGCAACTTTATGAAGCATCCTTCCTTTTGAGAGAAGGTGAAGATTCATTGGAGTGTGCAAGAGTATTTTCCACAAAATGCTTGCAGAATAAACTTGATGAAGGTTTTGATGATAATCTATCATCATGGATTAAACATTCTTTGGATCTTCCTCTTCATTGGAGGATTCATAGACTAGAGGCAAGATGGTTCTTAGATGCTTATGCAAGAAGGCCGGATAATAATCCACTTATTTACGAGCTTGCCCTATTCGATTTTAAAATTATGCAAGCAACATATCAACAAGAACTCAAAGATATATCGAGGTATAAAATTAGGAAAAATTAATATTTTTTCTACGTCTGTCCCTGTATATATATAGCCAATCTGACACTTCATTTTTATATTTTTGCCTTTGACAACGTTATAGCTGGTGGAATAGATTAGGCCTTGCTGAAAAACTCCCATTTGTGAGGGACCGAATTGTGGAGTCCTACTTTTGGGGAGTTGGGTTGTTTGAGCCAAGTCAATATGGATATCAAAGAATAGCATCGGCCAAAATGATTATGTTGGCAACAGTTATAGATGATATTTACGATATATATGGTACTATAGAGGAGTTGCAACTATTTACCGATGCTTTTCAAAGGTTAGTATATTATATATATTGTCTTCGTAATACGTATTATTAGATGTAACACTGAGCTTTTGGGATGTTCAGTTTCAATTCAAACCAAACATGTTAACCAACGTATAATGATCAGTTGATATGACGATTTCCTTCTAAACCAATAGATTGTCGGTTCGAGTCAGACAATTATTGATTGATTAATTGAGATTAAATTTCAGATGGGATACTGAATCAATAGGCCAACTTCCTTAATACATGCGAGTTTGTTATTTGGCACTCTACAACTTTGTTTCTGAGATGGCATATGATACTCTCATCCAAGACCAACATTTCATCAGTTTCCCATGGTTAATAAAATCGGTACCTTTTCTACTCTATATGCTATCTAGAATCACTTTTGAAAGGTACTAGTTCTGAGGCTTTCGCAAGTAACTACTTGTCGCTTTTATTTACAAGAACAATCACTTTTATTTGAACGTACGATGAGAGAGAGCTCATACGAGATTTTTTTTGTTATAAATTTGGCAGTGGTACGATTTGGGTGTATCATATTTAAAAGAGGCAAAATGGTACTACAGTGGATATATTCCGACCCTAGAAGAGTATATGGCCAATTCAAAGGTTTCTGTGGCATCTCCAAATATAATATCCCAACTTCATTTCACATTGCCAAATTCAAGTTATGACAAATCAACCATCGAAAGTTTGTATGAATATCATGTCATACTTTACTTATCAGGAATGCTTTTGAGGCTTGCCGATGATGTCGGGACGGCACAGGTAAGTACCTAACGTATTAACGTATTCAAATTTTATGCAAAAGCCACTATTTATAATCCGAATAACTTATAAATTATATTTTGAAGTAAAATTAAAAATTCAGCCTCTGCTAATATTTATTTTTGTGTCCACCCATGTTCGCCTTCCCCCTAAATCCACCACTATTTGCAATCAAAGAGGACATGCCCTTGATTAATAAAACTAGCTTTGTTTAGAACCAATTTATTTATATTTACCATTCTTTGTTCAATTAATCTAGTTTGAGCTCAAGAGAGGAGATGTGCAGAAAGCAGTCCAGTGTTACATGAACGACACAAATGCTTCGGAGAAAGAGGCGGAAGAACACATTATGTATATTTTGAGGGAGTCGTGGAAGGAGATGAACACAGCCATGGCTGCGGGTTATCCATTCGAGGATATTTTGGTGGAGTCCGCAGCTAATCTTGGAAGAACGGCGCAATTTATGCACCTCGAGGGAGATGGTCATGGCGTCCAACACTCGGGAATTCATGAACAGATAGCCGGCTTGTTGTTCGAGCCATACGCCTGAATAACCTACAATATATCTCTCTAGGCTGCTTTGTCATTTATTATCTATCTATCTATCAATCTTATGATTTCTCATGGTTTTTCTTCTCTATGTGCTTTGGCTTGTTATTTTTTGTTTGTCCCCCTTTCAGAATTTAAATGATGAATTACAAAGTTTAAAAAATTCTCACCTATTGCATCTAACCAAATTTGTTTATTTTCTATTTGAAGGCTCAAAACGGTGGCATTTAGTTGTCTACATTGTCACACTGATGCACGTTTGTGCCACTATTCATCATTATCACTAAAAAATTTATGTGTATGCCGACCCAACATTGCATTTTCCCATAAAAACTCTCCGTTGACCAATTGCAAATTTTAATTTACCATTCAAATTTTGAAAGAGGCTGAACAAACTAGAATTTGAATAAACTTCATAGTTTATGCATCTCTACGCAAGAAAGATGACTCATTATATTTGTATCTCTACTTTATTCTATCTTCACTAAACTCAAAAACTAATAGTACTATATAAAATTTCGTAGCACCCAAGGAAAGTGTCTATCTTCCTTGGGGCGGAAGGAATATTTTTGGGTTTGTCGAAATATCTGGATGTTGTGGATCAATTAACTGTTCAACAAATTAGATATTACAATACTAAAACCAAATTAATTAGTACAAGCCCGAGGCATAAAAATAAATTAGGACCGAGATTAAAAGGAATGTAACGGGTTAATCTTGTATCATTGTAACCAAATATATACTACATGACTATTTAACTGACTCAAGCTAATCTTGGGCCTATTTGAATTGCCTTTCTTTGGTAAAATCACAAAAAAAAAACTCGCATAAATAATTGGTCCAAGATGCATATGAGCATGTAGATAAATAGATTCAATTCTTGGAAATGATCCAATGTCAGAATATACATCTGGATGCTCGATTCATGGTATTGAGAATGTAAACCAAAAATGGGTGCCAAATGTAAGGAAGTGAAATAAAATCTTACTCCATCATTTAAATATTTAAATCTGAGCAGCCCATGCGGCTTTGTGTATAACGACTGATTCTTTTAAAATAGATAAAAGAAAAAGGAAAATTGAATATGAGAAAAGAATTTGTGATGAAAATGTTAAACTTGAAAATGGAGTAGAAGTAAAAGAGGAACAAGTTGGATAGGGTTTGGCGGTGGAAAGTCAGGATAAAAATGGGGCAATTACTGGCTAACCCCATCACCCCCTTTATGAGTAAGAGAGAGAGAGACGTGCAAATTGTTGGATACTAGCATATGGCATTCATGACCCTTGATGACTGTGAGCAGGATTCATTTAATTATACCATTCATAAAGCTATATTAAATATAGTAGATTTTAAAAATCATCTTACTTTACTCTCTCCTACTTTTTTCTCTCTACTTTATTTACTTTATTCTCTCCACCTTTTTCTCTCTCTTACTTATTTTATCATTCATAAAGCTATATTAAATATAGTAGATTTTAAAAATCTATAAATTGGAAGGGTATGAAGTTTGAGTTGTTGGAATCACTTAAAGTGTGTCTGAATCAATCAGGAAGCGGAACTTGTGGGATCGAACACAGTTAGCGTCAAAAGGCAGAGGCGGTGTAGTGGTCGTCGCTGCTAATGGATGACGGATGAAGAACGGAAGTGAATCCTAACCCCAAAGAGTTGGCATAGAGATCGCCGACGAATCTATAAGTCAAATTTAATTGATTTTTCCGACTCTGATGGGCCTGTAGTAGGGTCTCGGCTTCTTTTTGAGAATACATATAGAGTCATAGTTTTCTTTGTTATTATTATACCCTAAATAAAATATAAAAGAATAAAAACATAATTTCAATACATATATTAATGAAGCATGAAAGATTTTTTTGAAGAAAGTAAAATAAAAAAAAGAGATAAAGAAAGAACATGGTATATGGGCATATATTCCAGTAACAGGTTAGTTGAATCTGTATAAAAACCTCAAATTTTGAGCACTCTTTTTTATGAACAAGATAACACCAACATACAACTACATCTCAACTCATCCTTCCAATAAAAATACACAATCAATTTGCCTGAAAAAGGGTAATAATCTTTACACACACACTCTCTCTCCAATCACTCTCTTCAAAAACTACACTCTGAGTTGAGTGAAAGAGCATTTATCTCTTCTCTTATCTCTTCTGTGTGGACCCATACATACCACCTTCTCTTGTGCCAAATGTCTCAAATCCCAATGCACACTCTCCCTTATAAATACCACACACACATTCCAACCTTAACCAACATCTCCTCTCCTCCTCCTACATTCCAAATCAAAATTCAAATCAACACACACTACTACAACAAGATTCAAGACTCTTCTATCAGGTTTGTTCTCTTCTCTACTCATCTTTCTCATTTTTTTAGTTCAGTTAGAGTGGACAATATCATACTAATGTGAGTTCAGAAGTGCATCAGCGAATTCTCACATCTACACTAGTTGATCTATTATTATTACAAAACAAATGGAGATGACTCGAACTTCCAACTTATTAAACAGGAAATGGAGGGCTCACCAAATAAAGGAGAAGAAGCAACAAAATCATTTCCATGCACATATTGTTCTAGAAAGTTCCACAGCTCGCAAGCGCTAGGCGGCCATCAAAACGCCCACAAGAAGGAGAGGAGCGCCGCGGGAAAGACGAAGAGGGCGGGCTCGGACTACGCTCTGATGGCGTCGCCGCCGCCCCTCATCTTCTCTCCAGGCTACCCCGTCGGCATTATCAATCCGGCGCAGTACGCGGTTCACGGTGCGGCGGCGTTCGAAGACGTGGCGGCGTTGTATCAGTACAGCCTTGCGCATGACTGTGGCCAGTGGAGTAGAGTTAGGTGCATCGACGACGAGGATTATCATGAGAGGCGGCGCAGGGACCAGAAGCTTGATTTGTCTCTGCATTTGTAGACAAATCACAAATGTAATGTGCCCACACAATTCAGCTTTTAATCAACGACTACTAATAATACATAGTCTTCTGATTTCATCTGTGGCGGATCTAGAACATAATTTTGTGGACACGGAAATAATTTGCAGTGAACGAATACTTTGGTAAAGGGTAAAATTATAATTTTATAATATTTATTTTTATGAAATTCTCAAAATGATATTTTTAGACGACGGAAAGTAAAATTTAGACCCTCTTGTCGGGTATCTTGCTAGATCCGCCACTGCCCAGTGAGTGGGCATCACAAAGGAAAATTAAAATTTAGTGAGTTGATTATTTTTTTTTTTTTCGTTTTATGTAATTTTAGGATTTTAATTGTTATGTTTCAATTCTTTTATAGTAGTAAAATGTAATTTAGAATTTTAATGAATTTTGTATTTCAGTTAAGTTATGGCGGATTGAAATTAATCAGAATTAAATAGTAATATGAAATAAAAAAATGAATAAAATATAAAAAGATGAGGTAAAAAGTACGGTTGATGAAAAATGTAGATTGTGGTCTGTGGATAACCAATGTGTTGTGTGTGTTTCCGACATCTTTGTCTCGGATATAGATTGCATAAATGTATCTCTCTCTCTAAGACTATTAGGCAATAATTTAGTTATAATCACATAAAACATGCATTCTGAACTAATATTGGGTGTGCTTTAAGACCAACTAATGCTGCCGGTCAACTATAAAAAAACTCATTCGTTGTGGTCAAATAGCAAACACCCAACTCTATAGAAACACTAACCAATTTTTTAACTAAAAATTATCTTCTCTCATCACTATTTATATTATTAACATACAACAATATTTTGGTCATATCCCACAGACACCACAAGTCATAGAATTCAAATTCGTAAATGACACGAGAGACATATGAATTCTAAGCTAGGATGAAAATGGAAATTGGAATTAACCTAATAATTGACCTAACTGACGACGGTTAAGTCTAAGTCCAAGTCCAATTAAGTTGGGCAAAAGACAATGCAATACTACTCCCATCTTCGCATAATTGTATACGTACGTGGACTCTCCCCCTCTTTCTTCCCTTCCATATGTATATAAACACTCTTGCACCTTCTCCAATTCAATCATCTCATTCATTCCTATTGATTCTTCACCTCGCAAGCTTATATCAATGGCGATTTTCTTCAAAACATTTGCTCTCTCTATATTTCTGCTGCTCGCCATTGCAACTCCCGCCGCATCAAGGTATTAAATTATCTAATTCACTCATCTTTAATCAATGTGAGTTCATCAATTAAATTTGTTTTCTATGGTTTGAACTTGCAGATCAGAAAATGCAACTGAAAATGTAGTTGATGATCCCGCAGCTGTAGCTGCCATGGTTCATATGTAAGCACCATCATTAATTACATTGCATTCTTTTTCATTGATTACATGCATGGCGAAGGGGAAGAGTTTAAAATTTATATTTATAATAATTAATTAACTTTTCAACGAAAATATAGGACTATTCGAAACCGAACCGAATCGAGGAAGTTGGAGTCCTTATCATGTGGGACTGGAAACCCCATCGACGACTGCTGGCGGTGCGATCCCAACTGGATCCGCAATCGCCGCCGTCTGGCCGACTGCGCGATCGGCTTCGGCCGCAAGGCCGTCGGGGGCCGGGACGGCCGCTACTACGTGGTGACCGACCCAAGCGACGAGGACGTGATGAACCCGCGCCCGGGCACCCTCAGGCATGCCGCGATCCAAGACCAGCCCTTGTGGATCGTGTTCAAGCGCGACATGGTGATCATGCTCAAACACGAGCTCCTCATCAATAGCTTCAAGACCATCGACGGCCGCGGCACCGACGTCCACATTGCCAACGGCGCATGCCTCACCATCCGGGGCGTCACCAACGTCATCGTCCACGGCCTCAGCATCCACGACTGCAAGCCCACCGGGAACGCCATGGTCCGGACCTCGCCCACCAGCTATGGGTATCGGACCATGGCGGACGGTGATGCGATATCGATCTACGCGTCGAGCCACGTGTGGATCGACCATAACTCGCTTGCCAAATGTGCCGACGGGCTCGTCGATGTAACCATGGGATCAACCGCGATTACTATTTCCAACAATCACTTCTCTCACCACAATGAAGTTATGTTGTTAGGACACAGTGACTCATACATGGGAGACAAGGGGATGCAAGTAACTGTGGCATACAATCATTTTGGGGAGGGCCTAATCCAAAGGATGCCAAGGTAATATACTACTAATATTTATCTAAAAGCAATTAATTAAAATATAATACATCTACAATGCTAATTAGACCAACAAATTGTATTTACGATTCAGGTGCAGGCATGGGTATTTTCATGTGGTAAACAATGACTACACTTCATGGGAGATGTATGCTATTGGTGGTAGTGCAAATCCCACCATCAACAGCCAAGGCAACAGATTCCTTGCCTCCAACAACCCTTTTGCTAAAGAGGTTTATTTCAATAACAACTTCAAAAAAGCTTAGCACCAAATTATAGAAATATTAAAGTATTTTTCAACCTGTCAGGTAACGAAGAGAATAGTGAATGATGAGACGTGGAAGAGCTGGAACTGGAAATCGGAGGGTGATCGTCTGCTAAATGGCGCGTATTTCACAGCGTCAGGGAAACGGGAAGCAAGAAGCTACGCTAGGGCTTCGAGCCTTGCAGCCAAGCCTTCTTCGTTGGTAGCAACACTCACCAGAGATGCTGGGGCACTACACTGCCGCAAAGGTGTCCGCTGCTGATCATCAGGATTATATCTCTCATTGACGACAGATTGCATCACATTATTTTGACATATGTTTCAGTTAGAATGAATTAAATTCTTTTAGACGCACATAAAGTTATAGCAATTGATTTAACCAATATGTACCTTTGTCTAGTCTTTACATGTAACTTGGGAATTCAATTTAGTTTTTTTTTTTATTATAACCATTAAGAAAATACAACTGGAAAAATTATATGGAAATTTTCAAGTCAAGAAATGTATGAAACACCTAATAACTGGGCAACTTATTTTATTTTCCAGTCATTACAAATACACATAAATCACAAGGAAAAAAGGGGGGAAGGGGTGCATAATTGATCAAATTTAGGCTCTTAAAACATGAGTACTATATTAATTGTGAATAAACTCAAAGAATCTAGTGAAGGAACCTGTGTACAGATCAATGAGCATTAATCATCCGAGCATAACGCTGCTGTAAATGCAATATATTAACTTCATCCTTGTAAATATTCCATCAGATCTTGTTGAGTTTGTAAATCCCATGTGACTACCTTGCCATCCAATCCTGTGATAAGAGTGTGACAATTGATTATACAAGAGGTTGTGGTACGTTAAAATTTGAGGAAAAGTTGGTTCAACAAACAAGTGCTGCAATGTATTTGAACCTGCAGTGGTGAAGGTCGTAACTGTGGCATCCCTTGTTTTCTTCAAAGGCACAACAGAACTAGAATATGGAAGCACGAAAGAGGATAAGGCCAATGGCTATACAGTATTTCTTCGCTTGTATGAAGAAGTGAAGAGGAAAACAAAATGTACAGTTGAGGAAGAGGAACAATAAAAACAAGGGGGTTAGAGTCATACGTTATACAGTTATCATGAGCACGTATTCTTGAAGACTCACTGGCCTCATTGCTACCAGACTTTGATTGGCCGTACAATTTTCCAAATGTCCCTGATAACTGAACAGAATGAAAATTAATATCAGAGTGTGCTTGGTAATCAACAAGATATATCCAAAACCAACTAGTTTATGTCAACTATTATTATTTTCCCGTAACAAACAAAAGAGCAGGGTTAATACTTGTTTCACAAATAAAGAACACAGACATTGTACTTTTGAGCTGACTTGTAGCTGCACTAAAATAGTCTAGGTATAATAAATCAAGCAATATTGTGAACTTAAAAATTACATTACCTACAGATCTAAAATTTTTTTGTGATTTATACGAGTCATTAATTGTAAATTGTGTGATGACTAAACCAGAAGAGCACATACCTGCGAACCATATTTTGCATTTGAAGTTTGTTTCCTCTCATCAAGAAACCTCAAGAAACTCCTACAATTATAAAACAAGAATCAGTTAGTTTGAACTCTGGCATAGCTATGAAATGCATCCTGCTGATGTCACTTTGCCTGCACTCTCCAATTTTTATTGGTCATTTAATAGATAAAGGGAAAATCATTTAAGAAATCAAAAAATGGTGACTTTCTATTGGCCAACAAACACTCGTATAAGTTAACAGGTACCATTAAAAACATGTCTCAAAAGTTAATGGGCAACCATTAAACTCTTCAAAGAAAACTTTCTGATGAAATATGTGACTTCCTGAGAATGAATTGACCACCAGGTTAAGGTAGCATGCATTTAAATGTTAAGTGGACGAGTTAGTACTCATTAGTCATGATCATACTATGATAAAGTTGATGACTATTTGATTTTTAGTTGAACAAACTTTTCTGTAACATATACACAGTGGAAGTATATAGTGATACAATAATAACAGAGAAATTCAAGACAAATAAATCTGAGCCACACTATCCATGTTATTAACATATGAATATAGGAGGAAATAAAATAAGAAAAGCTAAGTAAAAAGTTCATCCTACCATAGTCCCCTTTCATCGGCCGCGAATACCATGGGATTGCAATCATATCCCACACCAATAACCATTCTTTCAGAAAGGAATAAAACCTGAATTATATACATCATGAAAAAATTATACATAAAGAAGATCAAAAGAAAAGCTATCAATGTTTTAGAGTGGATGCTGACCCACATCTCGAAGAGGCAGATCTCGGAATGCTACACTTTGAGCAGATGGAGAGGGACCAATTTCGTCAACAAAGTAGATCATCGAATCATGGCCTATTCACAACAGAAAACATATGTGTCATGAAAACTGATTTCAAATCCCAAGAGCTGCAGCTAAATAGAGTTTGAACTATAGAGCTGCAGCATGTAACAATAGAGCTCCTGGATCAGACCCCATGGACTAACGTAGTCTTAAAGGATCTGTGAAACACTATAGAGCTGCAGCACGCAACTAAATAATAACTGATCTTTTGGTGATTCACAGATCTTTAAGCCAAAGTTAGTCCATGGGGCACTACAATCCAGGAGCCTATGTCCCCCATTTATCAAAGGATTCCTTCTCTTCTTTTCTAACTCTTTTTGCAATATAAATCAGCAGCATACAGTGACATGAAGTTTTAAGTAAGACCTTTGTGGCAACAGAGAAAATAATTATTAGCTCACCTGCATAGGCTAAGGTATTTCCACTTGGGGACCACCTGATACCAAAGGTCCAACTGTGTGAAAGATCAAGCTGCATGATTTGCTGGACAGCAAAATAATGTTACAGAGACAATCAAGTAAGTAAATAGATAGAGAACAATGCGCTGCAGGATGAAACTTAGAAGGATCAACTCTCCTCATAAGCCACTATTTTTTCTAGTAAAATCACTATAAGATCATTCTCATGCTATTGCTCTATTTTAAGAATTTAAGTGCTTCACTGCTTCTACAAATTTTCTTATTGATAACTTATATCTTAAGTAGTCCAATTATCAGTATTACAGAACAAATTTTAATTCATTGCATATCAGTTGATGAATCAATTTCCAAGTAGAATAGAGGAGCATTTAAACTAAACTAATGTAGGAATACAAGAGAACATTTGTGGTGCATCAGAAACCAAAAGTAAACTCAGCAGTCAGAGCTCACATTATAAATCAGACCAACAATGAACAGCCATCAGTTCAAATGTTTCAATATTTAACTAGTCTGAAAGGAAATGTCAACAAAGATTCTGCAGTTCCCAGCCCCAGGCAATAATTTAAGCAAATGATTTGTGCTTGTGGGAAAGTTCTATACTGTTTTTTTCCAAAATTTTGGAACTTCAAGTTGCTGACGTTTTTTTTGTATAAAACATTCAAGACTAGAAGTGACTGAATGACCAAGAGTATATCGGGAATTACATCCAGATAATGATGAACTAAGCCCCATAGTAAGTTCAGCAGGTAGGCCGTAGACAAACTTGTTTCTAGTTAAGTAATGAAGAACGACATCAAAAGATTAATATCAAACTATCAACAGATACTTCTTTCTGACTCTATCAAGGCCAAATTATTTTAGTGTTATTTTAAAGACAAGCAAATTACAGCCACAATGCTCAAGATGCCTACTGATACCAGTAAGTCAGAGACACTGCTGGATTTGTTTTACTTTTACAAAAGAACTTAGCCTAAACATACAAATTAGAGCTGGCTGCTGAGGAAAATAAATTCTAAGAGCTGCTCCTACAGTGTCACCTGCAATTACATTTCAACCGCCACGAACATTATGGTGTATTGTTACCTTATTAAAGCTTTTAGCTATAAACAAACAATACTACTAGCATATCATCAACATCTAGACTAGGCTATTTACATGTGAAAGGAAACTATCAGTACCTCTCCGAATTTTGAATCAGAACCACTGGAAGTATGCCTGCGAGATTATAAGATTAAGTATAAATACAATTATAAATGAGAACTCAAATGACTGAGAACTTTGTGCAAAGATACATACTTGGTATCTACACCTTTAATGAAAGTGGAGAAAACTCTGCATTTTCCATCTGTTGAGGTGGTTGCAAGTAATACCTGAACAGATGTTGAGACTAAAGAAGTAAGAGAATGTAGTTAAGCCTTCTAAATTTAGAAAGCAAAAGGATATGTTACTTTATTGTCAAAAATTACTGATTGACATTTCAGCAAACAGAACTGTGCCTTAAGGCCAACTTGGTGTCCCGGAGATCATTATACAAGACAATAATTATCATATTCTAAATGGAAAATACATGTGGATGCACGACCCTTGGCAGTGCTTGTCCAAAGCTGTTTTTCTTAAGACACAATGTGGCTTGATGACAAACTAACTCAACTGAACTCGAACTTCAGCAATTACTTACATTCATTTACATACCCCATTTACTTGTTATCTATCAAGTGCTTCACGCACAGGCTTCATAAATCTCTGAATCAAAGTGCACACGATGCTCAAGTACATCACATGTTACATACCAATGTTTTCCTAGATATTAAGTATAGAATACAGATATATTGGTAAAGAAAATATCACTGAGAAGCCTCACATTATTAGGATGCCAAGCAATACTTGTTACAGATGAATCATGCCGCTTCCGTATAATTTTACTGACCCACCTGTAAGAAATGTAAAAGATCAAATATTAATGCACAGACTGTCACTCCTTCATAAACAAATATATTAAAGAAAAGGAAACATTTCAGAATTCTGACAATGAAGAAGAAAAATATCATAATGTACTCAAACATATCTTAAAGATCAATTTGATGTTAATTGACCCATCTAAATTGCAAGATATGCTATTAGAAATGATCATGTATGGCTATATTTTCCATTCAAATTTCTAAATTATAACTTGCTATGGGAACAAAGAGACTAGGATATCAGAATCTTGGCCATAGTTCACTCAGCTGTCAGCTTCCTGATAAACCTAGTAAAATCCTTCTATCCAAGTTAAACTCACCCCTGCAAACCATAAATAAGAGTAGCTCATAGCTATTCCCATACTGGAATTCCAAATTATGCTGTCTTTCAGGAATATGTTTTCTTTAGTTTCTTCATTGATCCACGCAATTTGCATTGCAAACGAACTGAGTATGTTGTAAATATAACAAGTTCATAGCCACCATTTTTTTTTCTGGAAAATGCCCTTAATAAAGCAAAAAGATCTTTACTGACTAGGTATTTGATTCAAATTTTTTAAACGAATTTTTTGTTTCATGTTTATTCTAATTCTGTTAACTGTATCTTGTGTTTGGTGCATAGAAAGATATTGTAGCTACCTTAAAATGTGAAGTTCAGATTTTTCTATACGAAAGAAATTAATACCACTGAACTGAAATTGAGTATAAGAAATCACATTCAATGTTTTAAAACCAGGTTAGCGATAGAATCATAGAACCACTAGCCTTATAGGCCACTGGTGAGATTGATCACCCAACTCAACTACATCATCTCATATACAAATGATAAGGAATCAACATTGGTATTAGTACTAGTAGATCTTACCAATTGTTCTCTTGCTCATAGTAGCATACACAAACAGTTTTGGCTCCACTTCCAACAGCAAATTTGTTCTCTAAAAGCGAGATATTAGTTAGACAAAATACTGAGATAGACTCTTCAGATGCAAAATCAAGATTACCTCTAGTAATTTTCCAGAGTTTTTATATGGTAATATTATAATTCTAAAAGACAGTTTCAAACTGAACTATAGAATAAATGGCAATATACATGACAAGAAAATAGAGTCACCATATCATGCATTGATAGATTTTATATTCATCTCAAGATACTCAACCAATGAAACTTGATTTAATTGTTCATCAGTTAGAATAATCATCACCACCCTTATTCACACAGTCACACATTAGCATAATTCAAGAACTGCTCAAGAAACCTAATCAAACAACTTTATGTATATCTCGGCTCACAGTCTAATCAAGAAACATCATCAGTTTCACTTTCAACAAATCCATAGATAGCCTGCTTGCAAGAGTATCCAGTTTTTGGGAGTTAAAACGCTGGAGAAAGTAAGCAAGTAGCTAAAATAAGAATGGAGAATTTTTGGGAATGCAGTTCAAAGGTGGAAATAAGATAGGAGGGTGCAGATTATATTAGCTGCAACTGAAGTAGGAGCTTTTACACATCCTTATATGTATTCTAAATTGAATTTTGAATTTTGACTTAAAGAGATTCACTTCAAGAAACTTAAAACATACTGTATAATAGATACATTACCAGATGTTACATTCATATATAATTGAAATACTGTACAAAATATAGCGATGCAGAATAACAAAAATATTGGACATGCAACATATACAAATGATACTCCCAGTGTCCCACAGCTTTCAAAAAAAGGCAAGCCAAATACTCTGAATGTTAACACTTTCCCCAGCATCATGTACCATACATCCTAGCCTCATAGTAAATGACTACTATGCAACATTTAGCTATAAGTTTTATTCAGTACAATGTAGATAAGGGCTGAATATGAAAAGTGTTGCAAAATTATAAAGTATAGAAATTGCGTATGACATCAATAAAATGAACTTGGTTAAGGTACCTTTTGGACTCCATTGCACACAAAGTGCTGCACGGTTTAGCCTGAGGATTACAAGAGTTGGGACCCATTCCGATGCTTCTTGTGACCAAACATATCTAAGAGAAATAGAATAGTTTGTCAGTGTATAGATCAACTGCAGCAAGAAAGTGTCAATTGCATCAACTAGCAGGAAGAACGCAAGAGAAAAGCTAGCAACAAATTAATAATAGGAACTAATACATAGTAATTTTAATAGCAGAAAGACTACTAACGCTTAAACTTATGGCCACTTACGAATTCCGATCATGAGAAACAGTAACTATTTGATCCGTTCGTCTGCTCCAGTCTATTCCTGAAACAAGTTGATCATGCTGCAACCAGAAGTTAAAAGTAAGAAGAAAAGAACTGATAGGAAACTATCCTCTAGAGCAATAAGCAATAATTTAGATGAAAGACTTGGACTAAATAGGGTGCTTGGTGGTGAATTCAGGGAAAAAACGAAATGGAACCGAAGCTGCTGTGTGGTACAGATGAGCTATTCCTCAATGGTACTTTTGATGCCCAAAAGTGAGAATCAACCATACCCTAAAAAATAGTGGATCCAAACCCCTTGCCTATCTATTGTCAGTGCTCTTAAGTCCTCAGTCGTGACCAACTGACCATATAAATAACTCAACAGCGATGACTTCAAGCACCATGACAGCACAATTAACTAGGATATTTGATTTTAAAGTTTCGCTAGTTCGTATGCAAGTGCCAGGTTTGCACTTGATCAGGATAATTTCTATTAGGGGAGCTGTGTGAAATTGCCAAAATCGATTCACTAGCCTTGAGAGAAATATTGTCCATAATATTCTTAACTTCATGACATTGTTTTTATCCAAGAAGACCCATCTATCAAATTGAACACTGTCACCGCAGAACTATGCCAAAATACAAAGAACCATACCTACAGAGAAGAGCTTCGTCACTTTCTAACTAAGGTGTCCAATGTTCTATCACAAAGCACATTCCATAAGATGAAGGATGCTGGAAAACCACTCTAATTTCAACCAACCATCTCTCTCTCTCTCACTGTCACACACATACACATAAAAGGTCGTCACGGTTTACCTTATGAAGAACATGGATCTTCTCCCACTTGCCTTCCAACATCTTATAGATATGCACTTCGTTGTTATTGGGACAAAAAGCTATCACTACAATTCGAAAACGGGGGAAATTACGAGCAGTTCAAAATCGCCCAAAACCACGCATAAAAAAGAAAGAAAAAAATCATGAGAAGGGTTTACTGGATTGATCTGGGCTCCAAGCATGACAGGTGATGCACGGAGCGAACTGATGAACTGATACTGAAGCCATTATCGCATCCAATTCTTCTAAAAGTTGAAATGATTCAGAATTCTTCAACCAAATTTCAGGACTTTATCGGGAACGAAATTGAAATCGAAATCGAAATCGAAATCGAAATTGAAGCGATGGGTAAGAGTAAGATCTAATTTGATGGCATCGATGTACCTTATGGAAAGAAATTGAATAGAAGCTAGATTGTCTTCATCAACTCAAATCGTCATGCTTAAGATTGCTTCCTTGCTAATTACTTAACTGATTATTTTTTAGTAGGAGTAGCTCTGATCTCTGAAGCAATGGGCCGATCCAAATAGATTGAAATTATTTATAACTAGTATCGCACCCATGCACCGTCAATTTTATTTTCTTCAAAATATAAGATATTTATTTTAAATAAAAAAATATTATTATGTGGATCTATAAGTGTAAATTTATTATAAACATATACTCACAATAATACATTTGATAAAAATAGTAAATTTTATTAGTGTATAAACATTACTTATTCTTAAGAAATCTATTTTATAAAAAGATACTCCATTATAGTCGAGCTTCATTTCATTCTAATATAGTGACCCTATACACTAAAAACCCTAACCTTGAAACCTAAATCCTAAACCCTTAACTTTAAAATATACTCATCATGACCAACAAATGAGCTAAATATCAATAAAATTTTCCCTCTGTCCCAGTTCAATTTTACTTTGTTAATCACTTATCTATTTTGAGGTTTTTGATATGTATTCGATATTCAATATCTTACACTGGGTCGGCCTACTTGATAATCCTTACTGATAGTAGAGGTTTTTTTTACCTGAATTTTGGCTGTAAATATGTTTAAATGTTCATATCAAGAAAGTGTTTTACAATAGAGCTATGTGAACGGTAAACAAAAAAAAATCTTGCTTGCATTCATCCAAGCATCTATTCACCCAATGGTATTATTTATTGGAGCCGAAGTAGTATTTTGTTGAAGCTATACTTGTAAAAAAAAGTTTAAATATGAACTACATCAGTTAACAGAGAATGATCCTCCGAATAGGATTTAAAAGTGATAGTTTCATTATGATATAATTTAAAAATAGTTCTAACGTCACCAAATTATTTCTCACGACTTTAAGCTTTAAAATGGTCTTAGATATACAAATTTTTTAAGTTACTAATTTCATTTTCATATACTACGATTTTTAAAATAAATAAGTATATATGTATATAACTATCTAAATAAATAAGTATATTTTTCTATTGAGAAATTGTAAGTTTATAACATTGTATTAAATACGTAGGTTAAACTATACTTTGCAAGTTTGGGTACATAAAAATATTTTTAGTAGATACACAAAAATTGTTGTATCCAAAACGAAGATTAAAATTGTGGTGGGTTTACATTTAAATTATGAAATCATTCTAGTAAATTGTAAGTATGTACTTAGTAAATTTATGAGAATTACTCAATTAATATGCTATTAATATTCTAGACAAATTCTTTAAAAACTTTTTCCACTTTACTTTTTCCAAATTATCAAATTATCAAAAAGTTAAATATTAAAACATTTTTGCTTTCTCAATTTTAATAAAAAATAGTACTACTAATAAATTGCGTTAAGATGAACATGTATTAGGGATGTCTCAATTCCCTTAAGAATTGTTAGAAATATTAAGATAAAATTCTTTAACCATATACAAGTGATACTCTAACTATTACAATTGAAAAAAAGCAATCGTACAAGGAATGAAAAGTACGATGAAAATATTAAAAAAAATACGAACTGTAAGTCGAGTCAAGGAAAGTCATCTTTCCACAAGACAAATTATTTTGTGCTAAAGCTCTCGGATTGACGTATTATCTCTAAAAATAAAATGACTTCCTCATATCATGTAGAAACACCTCAAACCCGCTACGCGCTGAAAAAGTTGATGGAACTCCGAAAATCAAGCAATACAGTGCCTTATAAAATACGCAATATAGAGCACTTGAGAAATGAGGAAGAATGCTTTTAATGGTGTGTATTTCATATACAATTCAAGCCTTTTATAGGCATAAAATAAGAATATAGAAAGACACACCTTAAATAATAAAATTAAGATAATTAAGTTTAAAAGAGGTGAAAAGTCAAAGGGCTACCATGATCCTATTCCATTACTCACGCCATTTATGCACATGAGTCCCAAATTTATACGGAGCATTTCATTATCAATTTGTTACAATTTTTTAATATTCTGTTCATGCTTGAAATCATTCAAAATTATATGTATAGATTGTCAATTGATTGGTCCAAACTTCAAAGTGGCCATGGAATAGGCGGTTACATGATTTTTCAATAGTCATAAAAAAATTTAGAGTAAAAGTCCTTTTTGATCCTTAACATATGTCGATTTTTTGATTTTGGTCCATAACATTATCTTTTGAATTATTTGGTCCTTAACAAATAAAAATCAGTCACATTTAGTCCGAATTGGATGAAAATGGTTAAATCTAACGGTCAACTAATATTAATTGAATTTTGACAGGATTAATATTCAATTAACTGTTTTTTTTATTAATATTCAATCAACTACGGCAATGCGCCACCCCTTTCTGGTTCGCCGGCACCGCACCCTCAAATCCTTAAGATTCCAAAACACAATCTCTGGCACACATTCTCCATATCCCTTCCATGGCTCCTCGCTCTATTCCGACACCAAAATCCCTAGCGCCACCGATACCTTCATCGGAGTCCCATACATACTCCATGAAACATTGTCATCAAAATCCCTAGCGGCACAAGCAGTGTGATTCTGTCAAACGACAAATACAGAGAGGGGTACCATTTCGCGGCGAGGCTAATTCGGTTCAATTTCCTCAATTTCAACATCTCCATGTCCAATCTCAACCGATCAGCGAAGAGGTCGGAAATGCAATCGTGCAGAAACCTGAAATCAGCGTCGTGATTGACCGCTCTCCTCGCTATTGCTGAATATTAATTGATTTGTAAAAATAAAAAAACAGTTAATTGAATATTAATCCGGTCAAAATTCAAGTAATATTCGTTGACCGTTAGATTTAACCATTTCCATCCATTTCGGACCAAATGTGATCGATTTTTATTTGTTAAGGACCAAATAATTCAAAAGATAATGTTATGGACCAAAATCAAAAAATCGTCATATGTTAAGGACCAAAAAGGACCTTTACTCAAAAATTTATAACGTAAAATGCCTAAACTTTATTAGCTAATTAAAAACTTATTATTAAATCAATGGAAAACGCCTAAATTATTTAATCAATGGAAATTAAAAACTTATTATTTAATTTCCCAGTATTAATAATATTGAATGGAAAGTGTGAAATGATTCAAAGCATGGGAAGGCAACGTCTATATTATAGTTTTCATTCTTAAATGTCTACATTATAGTATCTAAATTATATATTTAAGTTTAAATTATAGTTCCATAAATACCCCAAAACTATCCTTAGTAATTTCATAAATACTCTCAAAACTCCCCCTTTATATATGTATAGATTATGACCCGAATTTTTGTGGGTTTATTACTATCTTTTATTTTGGGCTAATTCTAATCTAACCCATCTACTGTGATTGAAAATTTTAGGGCCGATTATGACCGTGGAATTTGAGTTTCAAGCCTCCCTAGTGTTTGTCAAGTACTAATATTTTCAACAAGAATTCGTAGTAGTATAAATTTGAGTATCTCCCTTCTTGCGCCTAATTTTTCCGAGATTTAGTACGACGGGGTGATAAACTCACACAATATTTGGGGATTAATTGTCTTGTTTTCAATTGAGTTAGATGTTTAACAGGAGCATATATATTTAGGTTTATTCCTTAAAATTTGTTACGTATATTGTTTAAGTTTGTTGAATTTTTTAGGAAAAAGAAACTAAATTAATTATTTTTAATTAGCCGCTAAAGGAATGTTTGCACACCTTAATTGCAGCTATGTGAAGAGAGCTAAGCCCAATTTTGGGAGATTATAGGCAAAATAGTAGCGCCAGAAATTTTCACAATTATGTAATCTCTCTTTTGTGAAATGAAAGCACAATTTTCACTTAGAATTAGATCATGCGTAGGTGAGTAACTCTCTTATTTTGTTTTAATTTTTTATGCATTAGTCACGGTGAATAGGACATGTTAACATTGATAATTAAATAAACATGAGAATTCAGAACAAATATATGAGAAACTCAAATATTCAAAGTTTTGTTACTTATATGAAAAAGAAATTGAAAATAATAACATCACATCACATCACCATCATTATTTTATTATTCCTAAAACTTACTTTAACGCATTAAACATTACTAATAATTTTTAGTCTTTTGTGCCAAGAAAAATGCTTCCGGAACTTTATTATATAATGTATAAGTATGACCGATATTCTTGTAGTTTCTCTCACTCACGAAGTCAAATAGAGAATTCACTGTGACATGTCGGAGTAGTATTAATAGAAGATCATGAACTCCAAATTTAGAAAAGAATGATAAATAGAGTAGTGCTGGCTCTCACAATTTAGAAAAGAATCATAAATAGAGTGGTGCTGGCACATGAGAGGAATGATACGCTATTTATATAGTTAGTTCAATTATAATATATTAAAAAATATATAAAATTTTTAATTTCATAAAATTCATAAAAATCAAAATTTAATTTATTATTTTATTAATTTATTTTAAATTATAGAGAAAACGAACCAATAGAGCTTATTTTTTTATGAATTTTGTGATATTTAAAATTTCAATAATATTTTTTAATATATTAGAATCAAACTAGCTAAGTATATAACCGAAATGAACAACACTAAACATACGTCAAACGAGAGTTGTATTCACACTAGGAGCTACGAATATATGTAGCATATCATTCCTATATATATATATAGTGGTTCTAGTAATTTTTTTTATACTAGTAAAAATAATACTCCTCCGTCCACAAAAAATAGAGCACATTTACAATTTTTGGTCATCCCAGAAAAAAAGAGCACAATCATTTATGGAAAATTTTCAACAAATAATAACCCTACACATCATTCCACTAACACTACTTCTCTCTTACTTTTTTCCCTTCTTTTTTACTTTACCATTCTACATTAAAACCCCTTTTTTCCCTTCTTTTTACTTTACTATTGTACATTAAAACCCGTGTCATACACCAATTGCTCTATTTTTTTTGAACGGCGAGAGTATATTTAGTACAAAATCATTTAAATAGTATTACTCTCAATATATCTCAGTAGCATTCCTAACATTGGTACATTTCTGCTACATACTGACTATATATACAAGGGAAAGAATAAGTAAACATTTGGTTGAACAACAAAAATGTAAAGAGAATTAAGAAAAGAGAATTAAGAACACATGATCTTCTGATAACAAACAACTTATTGACACGAGATTACATATTATTAATTCGGTGTTTGTTAATAACAATAGAAATAAAAACTACTACAGCAAAGGATGTGGTTGCTGCTGAAGGTGCAAAATAACCTAGGAGGGCCAAAATGCTTATGTACCACTATTAGGATTTAGGACCCATGAAATATTCATAGAAGAACAACACAAGTAGTTAAACCCAAACTCTGTCAGTTGGAACATATACACCTTTCCACGGCCTCATACCAGATTCATCTTATAGCCTGTCTGATCGGAGCAAGCGGGGAGGAGCTGTTGCCACCGAGCGATGATAGGCTTCGTACGGTTCTCCTTGCCGGCTTCTTGCCCTCAGATTTGCCACCCGGCTGTCGCACTTTGACTCCTCGAATCATCTGTGTCAAGCCAGCCAGCATTCGAGTAAGTAGGAAATTGAGAAACATTCAACACCATGATCATATTAACAACATAATTAACTTACATATTTCCCACATTTGGTGTCTGAATAGATGACAATGAAATCTCCTTCCTGAAGTCCATTGGCCCTCACAAAATCCCCTATAATTAACAACATAAATTAAATCATAAGGTAATTGGTAAAAGATCGATTTCCCGGTAGCAATATATGGTCTTCTTTACCAGTATTCTCCAGAAGGTACATTCTGCTTTTGTTGTTAGGCCAAAACCTGAAATTAATCCCCCGAAATGGAAGTTTAATCGCAAAAATGATAGTTGGAAAAAAATACAGAATGTCAAAGTCCGATCCAACTTAATTCGAAACTATTACCTGTAACGCATATTCCAAACACAAGAGGTTCCAATGTCTTCCATGGTAATGGAAATCCCATCTCTTGTTTCCAGTTCTGGGAGATGGCTTTCAGCCTCTTTCTGAAACCACATTGCAATTTAATTTGTTTAGATCTCATAATCTCAATGCCAAGTAACAAGAAAATCTAACTCATCTTTAAGCAATTTTATCAGAGGAATAGCAATCATTTTAATCATGAAGCTTGATCAAATTATGATGAGTCTTGTAATGTATGAAAACGGAAAACTAACTAAGTTTCAACAGTGGAAAATTGAAACTTTGTGATTCAAGTATTCAAAAACCTTACGAAATTCGCAAGAATATGACCAAAATTCGTGATTTAAATGACTATTGTTGTTTTATGAAACTAAACAAAAACAAGCAATTAAGAAAGGCAGAAGTATACTTTTGGCAGCACAATTCTTCCCAAGTTACCAACATCACTTTGCTTCAACACTTTCTGCAGCAAAAACTTCAAGTTCTTCTCAGTCTTCCAACCCTAAGCACAAACACCAAATATTTCACAATGTAATAAATCATACAAACATCTCACATTAAAAAAAAATGAACTACTATTTAACAACTCAAACCCAACCTGTTGTGGCCTCCGATCAGAAGCAGCAGCCGGCCGTTGGCCGTTCTGCTGCTGCACAGCAGCTTGATCCACAGAATTCGGTTGCTGCCCGGCCGTAGGAGAGGGGTCGACACCTTCACCCTGGGCCCAGTACCCCCAATCCCCCAGAGAACCATCATGCTCGCCGCCATCATCCCCACGAGAATCGTGCAGCTGGCTGTCTCGCTGCTGATTCGAGCTGCCAGAGTGACGGTGAGGGTGCGGATACAGCTTCCGCTGTCGCGCCATTCTCTTCTTCCTCGCCTCCTTCGTCGCAGAAGCCCCGAGTCTCATCACCCTATCCCCATTCGGATCATACATTTGGTACGGATTACCGTACCGGTTGACAACGGTTCCACCATTCTCAGGAAAGGGGCTGAACTGCTGCTGCTGGAACGGCGGCGGCATCGCCCACGACGGCGCGTGCTCCATCATTGGATACTCCGCCGAATGCTGCAACGGAATGCCATTCACAACTCCTTGATTCATCGGCATCGGCTGCGCAAAAGATGGGTGCAGAGCCACCTCCTGCTGAGGCTGCATCCACTGGGGCGCGTTTGGATCAGGATTGTAAATGAAATTAGGGTTTGGATTGATCGAATCACCAAAATGAGCAGTCTCATGGAAGGGGAAAGGTGCGGGGGCGGCCTTCTTCTGGAGACGGTGCTGCTCGACCCAGTCGAGGATGAGCCTTAGAAGCTGCTTCTTTCCTTCACTGGTGGTCCCCAATTTCTTCGAAGCGCTCTCAATGGTGGAGCGCTTCAGCTTGATGCTCCTCATATCCTCAGCAGATATGTAATCCTTGTTCTGCTTCAGCCATTCTAAGAAGATCATCGCCAGCTCCGCATCCCCTTGCAGGAAGCTCAAACCGCCAGTCTCATCCTCCGCCACCGCCGGCGCCTGCTCCTCCACCAATTCCTGAGGGTTTTCACTCTGGAAAACAGACGAGGGGTCCCAGAGCTCGTTGCAGTCGATCAGATCCATGTACCCGAAGCTCTCCATCATGTCAGCATCGGAGGCGGTGGAGGATAGCGCCGCGCCGCCGTCCATCTTGACCTCGTCCTGAAACTGCTGGAAGCTCATCCTTGCGGCGCTGTCCTCCTCCGCATCGGACCTCATCACCGCCCACGACACGGCCGATGTGGCCGAGGAAGACGAGGAGGTCACCGCGATCGGCTTCAGCGCAGGCTGAGTGGAGGAAGACGAAGACGAGGACGACATGCAAGGGAAATCCGGCAGCGAAGGGAAATCGTCGCAGAAAATGGAGGCATCGTCCATGTCAAGCCACATGTCCTTGTCAACAATCGGATCGAAACCGCTAGGGTTTTGATCTTGCTCCGCCGCCGTCAGATCTTGCTCCGCCGCTTCAACTTTTCCCATCTTTCAAAATTAAGAGAGAGGAGATGGAATATGGATATAGGAAATAATTGGTACGGACAGATTTTGTAATTGATTTAAGGAAACAAGTGTATGAAAAGGGGCTTCAAGTACAAAACAAGGATATTGCAAGTTGCAGCAACATAAAACATCTGAGATTTGATATTTAGGGAGATTGAGAGAAAACCCTAGAATTGCAAATTGCAGGCAAGAGTGAGAGAGCACCACCACACTTAAATAGGTTGCAAGCCAACAACCACCATGAATGTTCTGGAATTGCTAATTAAATTTTCTTTGCTACAATGGCTTTTTCTTGGGTGCAGATAAGTTCAAATCGGTTTTTTTTTCTTCTGTTAAGTTAGAGAGAGAGAGAGAGAGTTTGAACTTTTTAGAGAGAAAGAGAAAACAACCAAAAAATTTCAGAAAACCTCGTGCTATACTTCCTCCAATTTATCTCCGGTTTATCTGCATTTGTCCATACTTTCCCATTTCAAAAAGCAAACCAAAATTGTCAAAAAAAATAGTATTATGTCATTGCAAGTTCCATAGCAGCTCAATTCTCTCTCCACCTCAAACAATATTCAATGCGGTTATAGATACAAACTCACATATACATACAGAGAGAGAAAGAGGGAGATTGGACCGACTGAGGGAAAGGCTTCTTGCTTAATGTGGCTGGAATTGTCACCATTCGTTGATGAAACTGTGACGCTCTTTGCTTTTCCACTAAATTTCCCCCTCTCTCTCTCTAAATTTTCTCGTCGTTTTGTGAGGATGAATTTTATTTTAAGAAAGGCATAAAATTAGCCAATAATAATTTAACACGTTAATTTTAATTTTATTTAATATAATTATTTTAATTTAATTATGGTTTTAATAAGTTGGTCTAAGATATACATATGGGTTTTGTTTTGGGAGCCATGCAGTTTGCATGCGGTGTCGTGCTCACGTGAACAGTTGAATTTACCAAATGGTTACTAGCCACGTCATGTCATGTGGTGATGTGGCGACCTTTGCAAGCGGTGGAATGCGGCAATGTCCCACTTTTAAGTTGGATTTTGTTATCAAAATAAGACATGATTTTATTGCACACTTAAAATTTAAAAATAATATATGTATGTCTTATTTAATTTTTTTTAAATGGAGAAAGGCTTTTATGGGATTTGGTTATGTAATTTATATTTATGATAAAAATTCACATATAAAAATTGATAGCATTCTTTATTTTATTATATTTACATTATTTTCGTCTATCACATGTAACCGCCGCAATCGACAAAATCTCATCATCGCATTATTTCAATTTTCCGATTTTATTTTCGGCTACCGAATATTTCGATGTATTCTATATAAGATTGTTGTATTTATTGCAATGTGCCCATTTTTTGCAATGGCAAACTTTTTCGAAAGTCTTCTCATAGTTGAAACATTTCTTGCATCTGCTCATAAATATTCAACGCATTTTTGAGATTATTCGTTATTTAGATTCGCTCCTTTATTGTGACTTCCCGGTGAGCGCACATAGATTTTAAATTTCAAAATTAGTGGTTTTGAAGTAAAATCAAAACGCCCAAGGTTTTGCGATAGATATAAAACCACTCGACTTCTTGACTGACAGTTGTCCTTACACGTCAACAAAAGTCTTTCCAGCATGGTCTGTACCCATTAAGAGCATTTCCAGCCATTTACATTGGACTCAAACTCATTTTAGAATAAATGTCACATCAAGTAGTGATTTTAATCCAACCATTTAGACTAAATTCAAACTTAAAAAAATATTCTTAATGTAATTTGGGTTTGTTTCAATGTAAACCTAAGATAGGTATATTTTGCTAAAAAAAGATTGATTTTGGAGTACCATTGAAGCTAATTACCTACTACATTTTGAGTTATATTGTACCATGAAAGATGCTCTGACTACCCGGCTCCTTGACTCATAGTTCTCCTTGCATACCAGACTAAACACGTTTAACCTTAGAGTTATTTATAAGATGGACACCTCTCCCTACCAAAAAATCATCTTATTGGTATGAGTAGTTAGGGATGGTAAAACATATTACTGCCAAAATACACTTAGAATATTGTGAATATGCCAAATTTTCGGTATAGTAATTTTTGGTACAGTAAGATACTTTTCTAAAAGATTTTGATACATTAAGACCAATGAATCGTAACACCAAATGAACTATACTTAGAATATACTAATTCTTTTTCCATTTATCTATAACTATTATGATTCAAAACCTTATAAATAGTTTTCTTTCTACTATAATTTTTCTATATACCTTTAATCATAGATCTAACTCAACAATAGAATTCAATGTAGATTATTATAAATTGAACCAAAGATGGATTAACTATTTTTTATAAAGACCAAATTTTAAAATTAAATTTACTGTTATTATATGGAGTAATATATTTTACATATTAAATATCATTAATAATAAATAATATTTGAATAGGTTAATTCATGAGAAGTGAAAATCGTAGAATACTGTGAAGTAATAGTAGAAAGATAAACTAAATATAATGGTGAACAAAAGAAAGAAAAGTTGTATATGGGCTACTAAAAAGGTTCGGACAAACAAACCTATTTTAATGTATATCACATAAAATATTACTATTTTTTTACTCTAATTATTTATACAAAATTCAAACGTTAAAAAATATTTCTTATTTGTTACCTATTTTTACTCACAAATACAAAATTTATGCTTGTTTTAATCTGAACATAAAACAGGGAACATATTTCACTCAAAAGCTGAAAATAAAATTAATTTTAAAACAACAATAAAACTAATTTTGAAGTATTATTGGAGACGGTTCAATAACATCAATTACACATGAATATATAATTATAAAAAGTTTAATTTATTGTGGGCCCAGGGTCCTATGTAACCCCCCCTATGTGTGCGCATCGAATATCAAATCAAAATATTAGCCTCATCAGCCATAGAGGTCCTAGGGAGGGAATATTGTTGAGTGAGCCTAAATTAAAATGACTACAGTTTGTTTATGTTGATTTTACCAATAAATAAATACGAAAATATATTATATTTATATTAATACCAATTTATTCGTTATTGTTAGACTGCGATTTCTTCACTTATCTAAATTAGAATTAGAAACAATCCTTATCCTTGACAGCTAACAAATCCTAATTGAGGCCACAATATTAATCCTCGGTAAATGGAGTCCAGTCTAATTATTTCATACTACTATATTTATTTAAAAATAAGAGCTAGGAGTTTGACCAACATTTTAATTTTAGCGTGAAACATGAAGATGGATCATATTCTAACTTCGAGAATCTAGTGATGTTCTATGTATTATATTTCTCTTATTTATTTCATTTATATTTCTGGGTTGAATGTGTTGCATATACTCTTTTAGTCTTTTATTTTACATGGACTACTACGTAAGGAAACGTTCATCTGATTGAAGATACTTCTTGATTGATTCCTAATAATAGCACCACTTCTTTAATTAATGTGTTAGCTACCCTCAACTAAATAACCTAAATTTTAGTAGTATTAAAAATTTACGTATTTGTATAATTACAATGCGATTCTTTTAAACATTAGAGCATTCACAACGCAAAGCTTTCATCCCGGGGCACTATAAAAAAATGCGTTGTTGGCGTTCCATCCTCCTGTCGGTTACTTGTCTTTTTGTTGATAACTAAGGTTACTTGTCTTTTTGTTGATAACTAAGTATTGTAACAGTAAATAAACTATCATAGTACTCCATCAGTCAACAAAATGTTGTCCAAGTTTGACTTGGTACGGGTTTTAAGAAATATGAAGAAAAATGAGTGGAAAAAGCTAGTGAAATGTAGATCCCACATTTATATATTATTTTTATAATAGATTGTGAGTGTAATGAGTTAGTTGAAAGTGGACCAAAAATGGTAAAAAAGCAAAGTGGATAACATTTTGCGGACGGATCGAATGACATAACTAGACAACATTTTACGGATGACGGAGCGTATATTTTTATCCATCTATCCATAATGGCTACTAATGATTCAATTTTGTACACTATTCATTTTATATTTTTTTCTAGACATTTTTAATCATAGAATTCCAAGTGAAATTATAAGCCCACATAATACTCCCACTGATAAAAATTGAGAAATGCTTTTACGGAATTTTGTTATGTAAATTCTTATATTTTTAATAAATTTATATATAAAAGTCTCTAATTTTATTATATTTACATTACTTTCGCTCATCACATGTAAACATTGCAATAGACAAAATCTCATCATCGTATTTATCTCAAATTTCCTATTTTATTTTTTAGCTATCGAATATTATCGGCGATTCTATATGATATCATCGTATTCATTGCAAATTGCCCATATTTTGCAATGGCAAACTTTTTCGAAAGTCTCCTCATAGTTGAAACGTTTCTTGCCCACCTGCTCATAAATGTTCAACGCATTTTTTTAGATTTTTCGTCTAATTATTCGCTCCGGTATTGTGATTTCACGTTTTATAGAGCGCACATAGATTTTAAATTTCAAGATTAACAGTTTTAAAATAGAATTGAAGCGCGCGATATTTTGCATTGGGATATATAACCACTCGACTCCTTGATTGACAGTTGTCCTTACACACCAACAAAAGTCTTTCAACATAGTCTGTCCTCACTAACTATCCGGCTCCTTGACCCATATTTCTCCTTATATATATATAAGGCTAAACACACTTAAACTTGGAGTTCTTTATAAGATGGACTCTCTTTCATAAAAAAAAAAATCATCTTGTTAATATGAGTAGCAAGATATAGTGAAACATATTATAACACCAAATAAACTATAGAATATGTAACGACAATTAATCATAACATCAAATAAACCACTATAAAATAAATTTATTTTTCATTTATCTATAGCTATATTAATATATTATAATTCAAAATCTTATATTAGTATTCTTTTGATAAATTTTCTATACATCTTTAATAATATGACTCAGTGATGTAGATTGTTATAAAGTGAATCAAAGATGAATTAATTTTATTTATAAAGACCAAAGTTTTAAAATTAAATTTATTTATATTTTATAGTACTACGAGTAATATATTTGCACATTAAATATCACTTATAATAAATAAATTATAAATGGTTAATTCATGAGATGTAAAATAGTGTAGATCATCTTGAGAATAGTGTAGATCATTCATGAGTAGTTAGTAGAAAGATAAAATTAAAAAATACAAAATAAAAATACAAAAATATATACTCCTTCCGTCCACAAAAAATAGATCACTCTGTGTACGGCACGAATTTTAATGTAGAATTGGTAAAGTAAGAGAGGGGAGGAGAAAAAGTAGGTAAAGTAAGAGATGGGGAGAAAAAGTGAGTAAAGTAGGAGAGAGTGAAGAAAAAGTGAAAAAAGTATAAGAGATAAACTTTCCATTTTAAAAAAGTAATCTATATTTTGTGGACATCCCAAAATTGTAAAAGTGATCTATTATCTGTGGACGGAGGGAGTAAAAACTAACGTAGAAACACTATCAGAAAAAGAAAAGGTGAACAAACGAGAAAAATTGAAAATAGTGAAGTAAACAAAACAAAAGAATTGTTACATATGGGCTAATAAAAAGGTTCGGACATTGGTTGAGGCCTAAAAGTTATTTTACTGTGGGCCCAAGGTCCTATGTACCACCCCCACCCCGAGCATATAATATCGCAAATGTAAATATTAGCATCATCAGAAAATGAAAGCCATAGGATTTCCTAGGGAGGCAATGAATTGAGCCTAGAATGACTATAATTTAAATAATAATTAGAAACACAAATGTTTTAGTAACATAGACTCAGGCAATTCACTATAGTGGACGATAGTCCGGTTCGAGATATATATCATGCACTATAGTAGGGACTCGTCCTTTTATCTTGCCCTACGCCATTAATATAATGCATTTAATTGACATACACAAGTTACTGAATTACTCCCTCCGTCCTATTTTAGGAGTCCCATTTTACTATTTTAGGGTGTCCCACTTTAGGACTCTCAGTTGGAATATTCCATAATTAGTAATAGGGTGCACATTCCATTCACCTTTTTCTACTCACATATTATTATAATAAAACTAATATATAAAAGTAGGACCCACATTCCACTATCTTTTTTCACTAACTTTCATTTATATTTCTTAAAACCCGTGCCGAACTTAACCGGGACTCCTAAAGTGGAACGGAGGGAGTAACATTTTTACTATATTGTGTTAACATCACAAGAATCATGAAAACTGCAATATACTTATAAGAAATGATTAAAAGCGTATTTTCAAATTAATTAATAGTATAAAATAAATTTCCACTTGACACCACTAGACACGACAATATCGTTTAAATCTAATAACTAAGATTTGATAGTAGTTAACAATTAGCAAATATTCCAAGTTAGCAATTAGTCACATCTATATAGAAAACCTTTGTAACATATGTAACTAAATTGAGGAGTGTGATTAATTACTAACTTTCTTAAGTTACGAACTTGCTAATCATCAATACAGTGTATTAAAAATTTAAACACATAATTTTGTTGAACTTCAATATATCATATACTAATATTTTGAAATACAAATCAATAGATACAGCATGATTTGCATTACACTATTTTCGTTATCCTTTTTAGCTTATAGGGTCGGGACAGTTTTGCTAAATATTACTCCTATTAGATTATGATTTTAATCAACAAATCATCTTAGGGTATTTCCCAATAAATTAACAATAGTTTCATATTTAATTAAGGAGATGCTGTGTTTTAACTTCGTTTTATTGCATAAATATTTAGATGCAAATAGCTGGACATTTTATTTAAATTGGGCTTGATAATTGGGCTTGAAGTTGGTGAGAATTGATTTTAATTTAATTATCTCTTTTATTGGCCTAGCCTATAGAGAGGTTCATTTCAAAATATCGCAAATAGCTTAAACTAGGTATTTAATTCCAATTAATGTATTTCGACAACTAATGATGTAAGTTGGTTTGATCATTATTAATGTAAGCTGAGCAAAAAAGTTGCGTGAGTTCACTTCTCCCTGGTTATGAGTTAATGACCACTTCGATATGTGTAATTTTGTAAGTAGATAATCAATGAACCAATTCAATTCTTGCATTCATTTTGTAATTAGAGTTCGTTGTGTAGGAAAATTAAACTGTGCATTTCCCAATCGAAGAGACTCACTAATTTCTTGGGTAATAGACGAGTGGACTTGAACGAAACAGATCACGTGGTCCTCGCGTGCCACTTTTATGATCGACATCATCTGTAGTTAGCATGTTGCTTGGGCCCACTGAATATTGTATACCCTGGAGACTGAAATAGTAACTACTTAATATTATTTTGGCTTCATAGGATTATATACACATTTTAATATTGATAAATCGTCGGAAAAACCATAAAGATTGTTGAAGATTATATTGAAAAATATCATGAAGTTATGATATGTTATGTTCATTATATATTCTGACTGTCACGGAGCTGAATAAACGAAGCAATCATTTTTTCTTTTTTTTTGGTAATTACCAAGGGTATCCACCGGCGAGCTCAGTGATTATTCCCCGCGCTGATTTGTGGGCACCTCAATGGGTGAGATAGCTGGTCCAAAGGTTTAAAGCTGCTCCATACTCAAAGGCAGTTGGCCCAAGGATTTAAAGCTGCTTCATACTCAAAAGCAATCCTTTTAATTAAATATGAATTTTGGATTTAATGTGTACTAATGTAAAAATATAATAATAGAAAAATATCTATCATCTATAAGATCTATTCTGAATATATAATCAAACGAGCCCTTAGTCATAAATATCAATTACTATTGATTTCGAAGGATCGTAGATAGAAACTATTTTTAAAATATAAAATAAATAAAATATGAACTATGATCAGTTACAAACTTACAATATATAGTAAACATCATTTTCAAAAGTTGGCCAATGGCAACTCAACAAGAGTGACATTTATTTGGGTGTCGTTTTTTTGTCATTTGGCTTCACATTTTGCCAATTTTATTAAGGGAATGGTTAATCTCACTATAGGTACTAATACTTTAGTTCGGTGTTCAAATCAAAGACTAAACATATGGAGTATATACAATCATTAGATTTTTTATTGTATAAGTTAAGTTCCACGTGCAATTCTCAAACTTTAATTTTCGACAATATAACTATGCAGCCACGTTATGGTTCTCTTCACAAGACTTTTATAATAATAATAATAATAATATAAATTAATAATTCAAATAAATGTTTAAATATTTTAATATTTTATCAAGAGTTAAAACATCTGAAATTTTAAATTTGTTACTAAATTGAAGAATATTTATCAAGACATTTGTGTCGTCGTTTTGATTGAAAAATGAAGAATAATCTTACAAAGAAATCACCTGGAAAGTTAAACAATTGTGCTAGTACATTTTACAAATTGTAAAATGTGGTGCAAAAAGAATAATATGACCGTTACAAATTGAAGATAGGGAGGCAATATATATTCATCAATGTTGAACCCAATATATGCATGGGAATGTGTGCACTAAATATAGTAGTAGTAATTATTATACTACTTTCTCAAGGACATGCTATATTATTACTTGATATGTTCGACACAAGTTGGATATATAAATGAGTATGCAAGTACACAAAATATGTGGTGAATAGGCCAATTTTATTAGTAATAATTTATCTCATTTATCAAAGTTAAGTTATGCATGTAGAAGATAGTAGATTAGCTAGCTTAAAAGTTTATGTGGAAATGGAATAATTGATCTGTAAAATAAGTGGAACTAAAATTGTTTACAAAACTTATTGTAATCTATATAGTATAACGTATATTTAATTAAAATTAGAAATATACACTTATTATATATATATATTTAAATAATACAATAATAATGAAACAAGATAAGGCGACACAAACATAATTCAAAACTAGCAAGCTCGAAGCGGCTTCCCGCATAGGCAATCATTGTAGGTAAACGACGACGCTTCGAGGTGATCAAACGGAGCTCCCACCGGTATGGGCCCACAGAGGTGGTTATGGCTGACGTCGAGGTGCCCGACGAACGTCGCCGTCGATATCGATTTCGGAATCCTCCCTCTCAGATTGTTGTACGACAAATCCAGCACCGTGAAGTACGATCTCGGCCCGAACGCATCCGGAATGTAGCCTTCCAGCGCGTTCCTGCTCAGATTCAGTATGCTAATTCCCGAATTGATCAGCGTCGTCGGAATCTGGCCGGACATTTTGTTGCCGTCCAGATTTAGAGTTGCGAGAACCGCCATTTTGCCGAGCGATGCGGGGATGGGGCCGGAGAGCTGGTTGAGAGACAGATCCAGATCTGAGAGGCGGTAGATGTAGGAGATCGAGGCCGGAATTGCGCCGGTGAGCTTGTTTTTGCTGAGCAATGCGCGGCTGAGCATTCTCAGTTTTCCGAAATCTCTCGGAATCGAGCCGGAGATGTGGTTGCTGCGGATGTCGAGGTGCATGAGGGAGGAGAGATTGGTGAGGGAGCGGGGGATGGAGCCGGAGATCTGGTTATCGGCGACGTTGAGGACGGTGAGGCGGGTGAGGCGGCCGATGTCGGCGGGGATGGGGCCGGTGAACTTGTTGCCGACGAGGTCGAGGATGCGGAGGAAGGGGAGGGAGGTGATGCAGGAGGGGATGGGGCCGGAGATGCCCTTCCAGTCGGCGATTGTGAGGCTGGAGAGGCGCGTGAGGCGGCAGACGGCGGGGGAGATGTGGCCGATCATGTAGCCGGTGCGGTTGGCCTTTTCCAAGATAGGATCCTCCGATTCGCCGCGGAGGTTGATGTCGGCCACGCGGTGGCTCTCGGGGTCGCAGCTGACGCCGTACCAGCGCCGGCAGCAGTCGGTGCCGCGCCACGTGCGGAAGATGCCGAGGTGGCGCTCGATCAGGGTGGATTTGAAGGCCAGGAGGGCGGCGCGGTCGGCGGGGAGGCAGGCGTTGGAGGGGAGGGTTAGAGAGAGGAGGAGGATGGCGGAGAAGGCGCCGGCGGTGGCCATTAACTCTATCTCTTCTCTCTCTCTCTAGAAGTTGAGGTCTGTGGCACAGGTTTGCATGTGAGAGTTGGGCTACTTGTTTCAGTGAGAGCATGCACGTTAAATAGTGCGGTTCTACCGAATGACGCTTTTGCCCCTCCACGTGTCGTGTTTGAATAAGGGTATACAGGTCAACATGGTTTGGACTTTGGAGATAAGATTGGGTGATCAATCATGAATGAAGTAGCGTCACATATTAACGTTACAGTAAATTAAATGGGAAATTGGGAATGCTCCTACTTTAGGGGTTTGAAATGTACTGCCACAAAATCAACTTAATATCGTGTCAATCTATTAAGCTTAAATTTAGATATCACTTTTTAAGAAAATTTTAAATCGGATCGTAAACTCAACATGCTACATTTAAATTCAAACACTGTCTAGACACGATATGAATCCATTAACAACGTGATCATGTCAGTATTAATACATTATGGTATCGACATAAACTCGATAACATAGGATAATAACGTGAACGATTCAAGCATGATGGTGGTAGTTGTGATAGATAAGGCAAGGAAGGGAGGCGTAAAGAACTTACGTATTGATAATGAAGGCATGATGAAATGGAATGGAAAAGAGGCTCAACATGAAAGTGAAAAATAAAAGCATATTCATAACTTAAATATAGTACTTACTCTAACTAAAAATTAGAAATAAGAATAATTATTACCATTACTGTTATTATTGGTAGGATAAGGACACAAACACGATAACACTTTATACTAATCAATTAGTTTCATGTGTGTTTGTCATATTTTGAAAACTTTTGTATTTGCATTGCACGGTACATATCCACCGATCATTTTATCTACATACAAATCACGAATAAAATACCCTTTAATAGTGAATTTATCTTATTTGCATGTCTATAATTTACTATCAAAATCGTATGAGCTTGTTAATCAAAATTTTAAAGCCAATTGATTTTAATTAAAGGAAAAACAACAATTAAAGCATAAAATAAGTCAATATTATCTCAATTATAGTAAATAGGTGGATTAACAATGGAGCTTCTGATAGTCGAACTGGATCCGTATTTTATTTTTTAAACTTAGTTGAGAAAAAAAAGAAAATAAAATTAGAGTAGTTACTGTTCACATGAAAAATTATTATAAAGTTGGATAAACATTGCATTAACTTTTTGTAAAGATTGATGGGGTCAAATGCTCCCCCATTTTGGATCACTCCCTGGAAGTGGAGACTACAGCTTCATTATCCTTCAATCATGAGAGATTCATGATCCAAAACTATTACTCCACTACAAAACTAGAGTAAATTTACCGTGAACTAATATTCATTTTAATAATAAATTTATAATTACAAATTTGTAATTAAATAATCTCAAGTATTTTTGATGAAAAAGTATATTGAAAACAAAGGGAGCATAACAGTTTCCGGAATTTTCTTTCCGAGGAATTTCTCATCACAGTCTCACTTGTCGGTCGATAATGATATTTTTGAAACTAGTGGTTAGTGCAAACTAGACTTCAATTCCTAGTATAGTAACAACTGTAGCTTATGGAAAAGGAGAGGAAATGGAGGATGTTTTGCCACGTATCAATTAATCGTCCAGATTCAAGGTATCGTTTATTAATATGCACAATTAATTATTTAATCCTTGTCAAAATCATGCTAAAAAATCGAGTCTAGACATGCACTTAAGGTTACGATTTGTAACATTTTGTTTGTCTCCTAACTAAGGTAACGATTTTGAAAAGGATTTCCTACATGTTTTCCAATATTAATATTAAGTATGTAGTTAATTAACTATGAAACACGTCTGAATTGATAAAACGTTTTTCTTCTATTCAATAGGTCAGTTGTTCATGTTACACAAAATGAATTTAAAGGCTTAAAGCTAAAATCGAATGAGAAAAAGGAAAGCAACTTAAAGTAGAATTTGAGTTGGAAATGAGTAACATGATTGAATTCGTTTATTATTTTTTCACAATTAATTGAAGAGGTCCACCGTTTTTGGCTGCCTCCCAAATAAATGTGCACATGATTGATCTGAAGATATTGAATTATTAGTTTTTGGAGGAATTTGTAGATATTGATAGTAGCATTTTAATAAATGGCTTTTAGGAATGGCTCAGATGAGAGAGAGTAATCTATTATGGCTTTTGATTGAATGCATTTTGTCATTTGTTGAATGCAGAATCGAAAAGAGTATTTTTATTGAAAAATGAACATACTAACTCAATCACTCTACCATTTAGGCCAACTCAATACTTACATAAAATATGCTAACTTAATATACATAAACTTATCTTGATTTAGTTTGTTGGTGCTTCCATGCTAAGTTAAATGTTCTACTACTAAATAGTACTACTACTCTTAAACTAGGGCCAGGGAAAAATATTGAAATACCGGTCTTATCGTATCGAAAATACCGAATTTTCGGTATACCGTGACTTTTGGTACGGTATGATACATTACCGAAAGATTCCGGTAAGGTAACGGTATGAATTTTCAAATACCGCGGTATACTGCTGCATACCGAAATTCAGTATATACCGTAAATTAAGGTATATACCACAAAATATAAACACAATTATATATAAAATATATTTTATATATTTTTAAATTATAAAATTTATTGTGAAATATAAATATAATTATTATTTTTTAAATTATAAAATATAAATAATATTCTAAAAACTCTAATTTTCTATTTTAATTGATGTTGAAAGTCAGGTATACCGCAACTTCGGTAACGGTATGCCGAAAATGAGGTACGATATCGGTATGAAAATTCGTCATACCGAAAATAAGGTATACCGAAGTTTGATATATCGAAAACTTTGGTAAGGTAAAGAAATGACTTTTTTGCATACCGTATTTACAATAAGGTATACGGCATGGTGGTTTCGGTAAGGTATACCGTACCTACCCACCCCTATCTTAAACCAAGATAATATATTTATCTTGAACTCATCTACTTTATCAAACGGGGCTTGAAAGTATATACTCTAGGACTAGTTAATTAAATTTGAAATAGAATAGCAAATGCAGTGACGATCTTAGGCTGCTGGCGCAATTTTATGAAGTAGTAAATCATAATGACAATTGACGCAAAGTAGAAGTGACTAATTGTCATCTCACTATTCTTATACTACTAGCTGCCAAAATTCACACATTCAACATTTTGTGTAACTAATTTTAGTCACTACAAAATTGGGCAGCCACTATTATTTTTCTTTAGCAGATTGCGATTGAAGATTCTAGCTTGTCCCACGATTTTAAAAACTAGTACTATTAGTAATAGTGAGAGATTTAACATTATTTGTGATTGTACCGCGTGATCTAACTTAGCGTGATCTAAACTTAAATAAGATTATATTTGATATTCAACAATATTTTGCTATACATTGTCCTATATAATTTAGGATCATCATATGGAGGAGCGAATTTTTTTTTTTGTCAAAAGCTAAAGAAAGGGAGAGGCGATGTCGGAAGCTATTGAAGGGGGCGACAATGGAAAATTAACATCCGGGTCCACGGTAGAGGGTTGCCGGGGAGGGGCGGTCGCCCCTCTTGCCCCCTGGATCTACCACTGTTTGATATGACAATTATACGGGAATAAACCTATGGACGACTTAAACATGTATGTACAATTACAATAGGAGGGAACATCTTTTTTTTGCCTGCGAACTTTGTCAATGTATCATTTATGGTCCGTAATGTTTCAAAATGGCATTTAACGTCCATAAACTTCGATTTAATATCATATGAGCTACTTTTTCATGGTTTAAAAAAAATTGGTGAAAATACCCTCAATGCCATGAAGGGCAATTCTGTCTATTAGAAGGAACATATTTTTTGGGTGGCGAACTTTGTCGATGTATCATTTTGGTCTGTAATATTTTAAAATACCCATAAACTTCGATTTAATATCATATGAGCTAATTTTTTATAGTTTTTTCAAAAAAAAAAAAATAGCTAAAAATACCCTCAAGGCCATTATATATCTTACTGTATTTAATTTTCACCTTTTTTAATTAGTAGTTCTCGTAGTGCACTAACATATTTTGTTTATATTTTATTTTACTTATATTTACATTTATACTCACGTTTCTTCAGACTTTTTTAAATTCACAGCGATTGAAAGCGAGACACGTATTTGCCGAACGAAGAGAGTAAAATAAAATCATGGTTTTATCAATCAAGTTGGCATAAACTCTATCTTTCAATAAATACGATTCCGACAATAATCCGAACTCTGTCCCATTTCCCATGTTTGGTACATCAAGCGGATTTAATTATATACTATTATTGACATATTTTTTTTATTGATAATTGACAGGTTACCACTATCACGTAAAAACCGGAAAAATTCATATATTTTGGCATAAATAAAATAAAAATACAACTGTTAATTTGAGGATGAAGTCCATTTCCTCGGTTAATTAGTGTCACCGTCTCTCATTAATACTAGTAGTAAATTTTTCCTGTTTAGTTCTTCATAAAGTTACTTTATTCTTTTGGTAATTTTTTCATTAATAACGTGCTTTCATTTTCATTAATAATATTTACAATTATTTTTCTATTAAATTCTCTTATTTTTATCAATTTTATTTATAAAAATTCCAACTATTGATATTATCAAAACGATTGACAATGGACGATAATAAAATATTTTCAGATTTGTCAAATTTCACCACAGCTATGACCCAGATTCTCGCCCCATTTAATGAATCGGCCCACAATAATTGGGGAGCAATGTTGGGCCCACAACTATTTTTTAATTCAATAATCCGTGACATTCTGATCAAAAACTATAAAATACTTATAAAAATATTCAATTTTCGATGAAGGAAATCTGGAGTTTTACATGTTAACATAATCAATAATTTTGTTATAAAATTCTATGTTGTCAATGAGAATAGTGATTTATTTAGTGCGACAAATTTTTCTGTTTCAAATTTCTTTTGTTTCAATTAGTTTTTAATTTTCAAACACCAACTTTGGTTGAATTGTGGTATCTCTAATGAAATCCAAAAGTATCATAAGACTTAAAAAGTTATGAACATTGTACTAGCTGATTTATCAAGTTTTAGAATTCAGGCCGAATTAAATCTTGAGTGACAATACAGTTACATTATGAGCTTTTGTTGTTTGTTTATTAGATTTGGATTTCCTGCTATGGAGAAAAGCACAACTGAAATATAGTGTCTCACGTTCCACTATTTTATAAAAAAACAAATTAATATTTAAATATTATATTTATGGTTAACAGAATAGCATGTGTGAGATAGCATCCCCTCTGCTTGTTTATTGGCATACGATATTGAGACGAGAGAAAAAAGAAAATATATTTCACTAGGTATAAATTCAAAGAGGAAAATATTACTAGTACTATGCAATCGTCAAAAATCTAGAACTAAGAGCATCCTTAACGCATAGGGGCCGGCCTGCATTTCGCGAGTCCCGGCCCGAGAGCAGCGTTGGAGCGACAAGTGTCACGGCTCGGGACGGTCCCGAGGACGCATTTGCGTCCCTGGGCCACTCCTGGGGTCCGTCCGGCCCGGCGTTACCGGTGCCCGTGCTGCAACTCTTGCATCCCGTCCCGGTGTTAATTGTGTTCGGGTCGGGCCGCAAGTCCCCACGATTTCTATTATTATTTGAGTATAGGCCAAAATTGATCCTGAACATATGATCATTTTACGTTTTTGGTATTAAACATTATCTTTTGGATTTTGTGGTTCTGAACATATGAAAATTTGATCATTTTGGTCCTCCGTCAACATTTCCGTTAAAAACTAACGGTCAACGAGTTTAATCCCGATTTTGACCAAATTAAACTTTTAATTTTAAATTTTTACTCCCTAATTAATTCCCTAATTATTTTTACACTTCAATTTCATCATCTTCTTTCCTCTCATCTTTATCTTCTTCCTTCCTCTTCCTCTCCCCCCCTCATGACTCACTCTCTTCCTCCCACGGATTCTCCCTCCTCCTCTTTCTCCCCCGCCCTAATCCCCTTCTCCCCTCTCTCTTCAAAATAACGGTAATTAAAGTGCAAAGTCGGAGCAAAAGGATTCTTTGGATGAAGAACCTATTGAAGAAGAAGAGAAAATACAATTAAACACATTTGCAAAATCAAATCACAAATCTAATCGCAAAATTAGGTATGAAAAGAAATTACAGAGCTGATTCCAGCAGCGAAGAACGGAACATCACCAGGCTTAACATCCCCATTCTCGCCGCTCTGTACGCCTCGGGCGGCATAACCCTGTAAACAACTGACACATTCACACCAACCTTCTCCCACACCGTGCCGTCCTGCAAAACTATTAGAAATGAGCCACTCACCCCTTAAAAGGCCTCATAAGGGGGAGGGTTATCCACACTTATATAGAGAAGCTAGGATCATCACCAAGCCGATGTGGGACAATGATTTGGAGAATTTAACACGCCCCCTCACGTGTGGGCCGGAATGGCACATCGGACTTCCATCACGTGGGTAGGCAAGAGAAGAGATAAAGAGATAAATCCATCATCGGCTTGAGCCCGCTCTAATACCATATTAGAAATGAGCCACTCACTCCTTAAAAGACCTCATAAAGGGGAGGGTTATCCACACTTATATAAAGAAGTTAGGATCATCACCAAGCCGATGTGGGACAATGATTTGGAGAATTTAACAAAAACCCTGTTGATCCCGCCGCCGCCGCCAGGCCTCGACCAGACGTCCTCCTTGAAGCTGCCGCTGTCGTTCGCGGCCTCGGTCGCGGCGCACACGTTGTCCTCACCTCCCTGATCATCCTCTCGAACTTGCCGCGGACGGAATCGGGGGAATTGGAGGCACCTGACTCGATTCCGCGAAGGAAAGTGGCGGGCGCTCGGCGGCGGGGATCTCGTTCTCGATCATTGAGGCGTGGAGGCGGAACTGGGGCTTTCGAGAAGCTGAGAGTGTGGAGAGGAGGGGGAATTTGGGGGTGCGGATTGAGGGGAGATGAGAGAAGGGGATTAGGGCGGGGGAGAAGGAGGAGGAGGTAGTATCTGCTAGAGGAAGAGAGTGAGTTGATGCACTATTTATTAGCACTAAAAATACCTGCAAGTTTACAGGGTAGATCTAGTATAGCTAAAGGTCAGTACCGGGATATCGAACACAGAGAATAAGATTGCAACTGACTATCATATACTAAGCGTCATATACTATCTAGAGACACAAATTATTTTTGGTTTTTGGTTTTATAAACTAGACAAAAATATAAACAAATAAAAGAAAATAAAATAATACAAAACAGACTAAAGAATGTAGAGTTTTAAAATCCAACTAATATAACCTAGTGATGATTAATCTCATAGAACCTTTACCTTTATGTGTCTTTAGGATTATTAGGAAAGTCGCGATTCTAAGATAAGCCCTCTCTCGAGTGCACCTATCTAGTAGATTAGACTCTAACTATCAAAGTCTCCTTCCAATAGATTAGATTCTAACTCCTTAAGTTCCTAAGACTCAAGTCCTCACAAAGGGTCCCCTCTCTCGAGTGTAGATAAACCTATGTGTTGTACTCGTTCCTTTTACCACGTAAAACTAGCTATCTCTCGATTAATCTAGTTAAACGGACATAGTTCTAAAGTTGGCCAGACAAAAGAACAATAAAAGCACAAGAACAAGCAAAACAATCACAAGAGCTAGGAAAAAGTTCAATTCAATAAATCAAAACATGTTCATAATAGTCTTCACCAAAAACCATACAAAAGATATTTAACTACTCATAGACAAGTAGTAAAAATCAATAAAAGTACTAGACATGAAAGAATTTGATAAAACCCAAGGTTGAATCTTCAATCTCCAGTCTTCTCTTGCCTGGATCTGCAGAGCTCCGCTCCAATGGAAGATGGATGAATTATGTGTGGAATATGGAATGGAAGAATGTGTAGAGGGAAAAGGATTGGAGGCTCTGAGATAGAGATTGTGAATTAGGTTTGGGTATTTATAGGCTAGAAAAAGGGTTTAGGAATGGTAAAAATTATCCTCCAAGAAATATAAAAGATATTATTTTCGAATTCTTCAATTAATAGGAGAGATTTGAGCAATAATTTATTCCTTCCTTGAATTTCCGCCTAATTTCCGTCAGCTTTGACTGCACTGCGCAATGTTCGTAGAATAGTCATAACTTTCTCCACAGAACTCCGATTGAGACGTTCGAGATGTCCACGCGAAGCTCTTTCGAAGACGAAGAGAATGATATGAATTAAGCACTGATTGGACTTCAAACTCGCTGAAAGAATGGGCTCGAACAGAGGCTGCTGCACCTTGGTCTTTTTGCACCTTTTTCTATCTTTTTCTATCATTTATCAACAAACACATTAAAAATACCAAATGTATAACATATGCAATTTAAGAACATAATTTGCATGATTGACATTTAAAACGAGTCAAATCTAGCCCTTAAAAACATGCAAAATCCGTGTTTGTCATGAGTTCAAGGGAGGGGGAGAGGAAAGAAGAAGATAAAGATGAGAGGAAGGAAGAAGATGAAATACAATTGTAAAAATAATTAGAAAATTAATTAGGGAGTAAAAATTCAGAATTAAAAGTTTAATTTGGTCAAAATCAGGATTAAACCCGTTGACCGTTTGTTTTTAACGGAAATGTTGACGGAGGACCAAAATGATCAAATTTTCATATGTTCAGGACCACAAAATCCAAAAGATAATGTTTAGGACCAAAAACGTAAAATGACCATATGTTCAGGACTAATTTCGGCCTTTACTCTTATTATTTTTTAAAATTTTGTTTGCCTATTTATACACTTGATTTGCTCCATTCTAATACTCTTCCCCACAAACTCACTTTCAATCCTCTAGCATTTCAACACTTCCGGTATCTATGGATTGGTTTAACAGTGACCAACGACAGATGGACGATTTCGTCAACTCCAACAACTGGCAATTGCCGCCGACACCCAACCCAAATGCAACGCCTAGTCTCAGGTTGCCTACCAACATGGACATGGAATCGCCAGTTAGCACTAATGAGTACGAGATCAGCGATATGGAGCCCGCTCAAGGGAGGGGCAAGGGCAAGGGCAAGGTTGCCGATGAGGATGGGCCGAAGAAGTATAGTCCGCAGGAGACAATGTGGCTGGCCAAGAACTTTGTCGACGTCTCCGAGGACGTTGTGATCGGCAACCAGCAAAGCGGCAAAGTATTCTGGCAGTGGATTGCAGAGAAGTATAACGCTGGTCGACCTGACGGCTCATTCGAGCTTACATACGTGAAACTATGCAAGCATTGGGGTCGGGTCCAGGCGGAGATGAACAAGTGGAATGGCAAGTGGACTAACGTAGTCCGGATGTGGCCGAGCGGGCACAGCTAGATGGACCTTGTGGACAAGGCCAAGGCAGATTTCTTCGCTGATGGGAAGAAGCACTTCAAGTACTTTGACGTTTGGAAGCTTGTCGAGAAAAGCCCGAAGTACATCGGTGGGGCAGAAGCGGCGGCGAAGAGAACCAAAGTTTACGCCGCCGGACACTACTCTTCGAGCGAAGGAGGTCCGCCAATCGACCTCAACGCGACAGACGACGACTTGTTCTCCTCATCTCCTGGTATTCAAAGTCATCCGATGGGCACAAAGGCGGCAAAGAGGAAAGCAAAGGGGAAGGCAACTGCGAGCTACTCCGCTATGCCGCCGCCACCGCCCAATCCTTCCCTGGACAAGATATCAGACTCTATGTCGGATATGAGTATTACGTTGCGGATGGGCCAACTGACGGAGTTGACATCGAGGGATACCTCGACAATGTCGGAGTACGAGCTCAAAATGCACCGTGAGATGATCGAATATCTTCGCGCACAAATGAAGAAAAAATAGTTCTTTTTTCTAGGATTTGTAATTTTCTTTTTTTTAGGATTTGTAATTTTTTATTTTCTGACTGAACAATGAATTTTCCTGGTTTTAATTGTTCAACGTATTCAATTTTACGAGTAAAATAGGTTGTAGTTGTGAATAGTGCAAAATAATAGTTGTGCCCTGAGTTGTGGTCTGCGGAGTTAATGAAGTTGTGCCATGAGACTCCAAATTTAGGTGTTCTAATGACATGGAGGGGACTTGCGGCCCAAATCCAAGATGGGGTTAAGGATGCTCTAAACGACAAGGGCTATGCCCATACATTGCTTCTTATATCACATAAATCATAATACTAATAAACAAAATAGTTTAGAGTTCAAATTTGATCTGTTCCTTATCCCTGTATAAAAAAGTCATACATCAGACAACAATTTTGATGTCACCAATTTTACGTTTGGTGCATATAATTTACATAAATAATTTATTGACATATAAACAGTTTATAACCGAAGCATCAACCATTTTAAAGCCTCGGCACACATGATGATTATTGTAACTAATTTGCATGTGGAATGGTTCTACAAGCCCAACTTATCTTATTAGTAGAAGATAGTTTCGTTGTTGTTTACCTTTGTATCTGGTATTTTTCTTGCGTTTGAGTTTGAATCGAACATTTATTTTGTTTATACGTTGATTTCATTAGTTTTTATTGAACAATAGAGTTGTCTATGCTGACCCAATTAACTTGTAATGCATATGTGATTCTTATTTAATATGCAAAAATATTCAAACTCCAAAAACTTATGAACATAAATTTGTAAAATATAAATATAAAGACTAAAGGTCCTTTTTGGTCCTTAACATATGGAGATTTTTTTATTTTGGTCCAAAACCTTATCTTTTGAATTATTTGGTCCCTCACAAATAAAAACGGGTCACATTTAGTCCGAACTGGATGAAAATGGTTAAATTTAACGGTCAACGAATTTTAATTGAATTTTGACCGGATTAAGTTAATAATTAAGTTAATATTAAGTTAAGAATTACACCGGCCGGTCCCCTCTCCTCTGCCGTCGGAGCCGGTCCTCTCCTCTCCGCCGCCGGAGCCGGTCCCCTCACCTCCGCCACCATTTCCGCTGCCGCCATACAGTGTCAACCACCAGCTCAATCTCCCTCCTCTTCCAGCAAAATTAACAGAGTAACAAACAATAATTACTAGTAGGAAATGGAGAGAGAAAGAGAGAGAGAGAGAGCCCATTTCCGCAAAAACACCAGCGAGCTCTTCATCTGCCTCTCCTCTTCCTCCTCCATGAAACTCTCCGAATCAATCCTCAGCCCCGGCCACCGCCTCCGCCCTAACAAGGCCTCCCCTTTCCTCCCCAAGAAACGCCTCGACAACCCCGAGCCCTCTCCCCCAAAGTAACCTACATCGGCCAAGTCAGAGTCAAATCCAAGAAGAAGAAGAAGAAGAAGACCAACCGCAGCCTCTCCAGCCGAAGGGCCGAGGTCATTTTCAGGAAAATCGAGGTGGCGCAGGGATGGGTCATTTGCCGGTGTCGATCTACGACGCGCTGCGGACGTGCTTCGCGGTGGAAGGGAAGAAGAGAGAGATGAGCTGGTGGTTGATACCGTATGGAGACGGCGGAGATGGTGGCGGAGGAGAGGGGACCGGCTCCGACGGTAGAGGGGAGAGGACCGGCTCCGGCGGCGGAGGAGAGGGGACCGTCCGGTGTAATACTTAACTTAATATAAATTTAATATTAACTTAATTCTTAACTTAATTATTAACTTAATCTGGTCAAAATTAAATTAATATTCGTTGAACGTTAAATTTAACCATTTCCATCCAGTTCGGACTAAACGTGGCCCGTTTTTATTTGTGAGGGACCAAATAATTCAAAAGATAAGGTTTTGGACCAAAATAAAAAAATCTCCATATGTTAAGGACCAAAAAGGACCTTTAGTCAAATACTCCCTCCGTCCCGCTTAAGATGACACGTTTTCCTTTTTAGTTTGTCCCAACTAAGATGACACATTTCCTTTTTGGTAACTTTCTCTCTCCAATTAATACACTCAACCACTTTTTCTCACTCCTATTAAAATATTCATCTTTCTTTATCTCTCTACTTTAATACTTACACCCACCTTCTCTCTCCAATTAAACACTTTAACCAATAACTCCTAAAACCCCGTGCCGGCTAAGCAATCTTAGCCGGGACGGAGGGAGTATAAAATAAAATTTTCCCTCTATAGCAACTCCAATTTTATGTTGGGCCTAACAAATTAAACGAAACAGAAATTATAGTTGGGCGGCTTGGGCCACTATAAAATTCATTTCTGAACTGAATACTCAATCTTATAAATAATCTGAAGCCCGACATAAAAAATATTGCATTTAACTATGAATCTCAATTAGATTTCTTATCCAAAAATCTCATTCTAACTACCCATAATCAAATAATCTAATCATGAAAAAGGTGTAAAATCGGGTGGCTCTGCTTAAAAATATACAAAAGTTCATAAAACATGAAATAAATCTTCGACAAATCCAAACGTATTTAATATCTAGAAAAAAAATAAACTTTTGTTCCGATAAACCCCAACCCTGCATAGGATAGTGATAAAATGCAAACTGTACAAACTCCAAACATTTCAATATAGAGTCAACACAATGTCAACACAATAAAAAATTTCAAGATTTTGATGTCAACACAATGTCAACACAATATCAACACGGTGTCAACCGTTGACTCTATATTAATATTTTCTGTTGCTGTTATTTTGTAATCTGTTGACATTTTTTAATGGTTCAAATCATAGTTTGAAGTTTGTACAATCTTTAGATTTTTTATTTGATTACGTTCCGGCACGCATAATATATATTCCCTCTACCAGTTTGCCTCAAATCGATTTGGAGATCTTTCGATCATCGTTGCTCATAGATGAACTTTTTATATTCTTAAAGTTTGTGCCGTTTTTCACAATTTCCATTAAAAGTCAGGGTATTTTTCTTTAATTTATAAAAGTGGCTATTTCTATAACTTTCATGGAAATTCAAGTCCTATAAAAAGAACTTCAAAATTGAGACTATAGGGAATACAATTTACACATTCATATGTGAAAGCTAATATTGGATGTAGTCGTATATTAAAACCGACTGTGATTCTTAAATCGCATGAGAAACTTCTACACTTTGATGGAAAAAAAACCGATGTATGACAAACTCCTTTTATTTCACTACAAGTTAAATTCCAACAATCATCACAATATTAAAACAAAAGAAAACATTATTGTGTTTGCCGACAATTGTCATTCTTTTACTCAAAGAGCCATCATTTAAAAGAGAATAAACCTACTCCATCATATGAGTAGAATACTTGGGAACCAACCATTTTAAAGTAAAGCGTGAGCAATTCCTTTACAAAGGAATCGATTATCAATACTCATTAATGGAGGAGGACAAGATTTAGTGCATAGTGAAAAGGAAGAATGAACATGAAAACTTGCTATAAATGGCAACATGTGTGGAAATGGATTGTAGTAGTGGAATACAGCTCAAAGAAAGCATCACCCTAGTTACCTTGTAGGGGGCCGTCTATAGAGAGGATTGGGAGAGAGAAGTATAGTAGATAGCATTAAAGTGGATGAAATTTAAAGAAAGTTAAAAAATGAGAAAGTTATTATGTAGGCATACATGCGTAGGGAAGCAATAAAGTGCTTTCCTTAGAAGGAAAAAGGCAAAATTTTTTTCACAATCTGGTTTTGTGATGAAAATGGATGGTTAGATTCAATGTGAAAAATGTCATGTAGAAAGGCCGAGTCAATAAATGGATGACAGACAAAGAATGAAATGAAACTCGACTGGATTAAATTACACCATAGAATTAGAGACAACTAAAATATCAAATTTTATTGAATTTTTCGATTCTAATGGGCGAAAAATGGGATCAGTCGAACCCCGACCCAATCTAGATCCGACATTAGGTGGGAATCGATTAAGTTAACAAAAGTAGACTACTAACTAAATATAAACGGACACCTAGAGAGTGCTTTTTTAGAGAAGTTTTTATGGACATCACTATCATCTTTTTCCTCAGTGGGTTACCAATTGTCAGATAATTAATGGATTGCCAAAGGTGATTTTCTAGATATTCCAAATATAATCTCCTTCATTAGGAAGTTTTACTATTCCATTAGCCATTATTACCCTTTCCAAATAAGTTGCATTTACTTCTCACCAAAACTTCAACTTCAACAGGTAATTCAACTCATTTTATTTAGAAGAATTTTTATGGACTTCACCTAACATAACAATTTACCAATTTGAGAAGTGGGAATGCACAAGATTTGCCAATTTGGATAACCAAAATACCTTTTCTAGCTATCATAATGGAAAAACATACTTTTATTATTAAAACCCCATTAGTATTTGGAGAGTCATTTTGGATAATCAAAGTGCAGTTATGACTCTCGCATATTTTATCTTTAATAATAAAAGTGACCACAAAAGCTCATTTTTTCTAAAGATCAAAGATAGCTAGAAAAGTACCATTTCTTTTATCCAAATTGACAATTTTGTACATGCCTTTCTTCTAAAATAGGAGTATGTGACAAGGAGCTCAATCTAATTGAACCTCAACCTCAAAACAAAGATAAAAAAAGAGATAAAAAAAGAAACATTGATTAAGTTGATCAACCTAAGGAAGAGAAAACATCAAGAGACTTACAATCTGATAGAATATATATACTGACACTGAACTTGGCCTTTTTCTCCTTCATCATCTTGCAACATCAGTAGCCATTTGATCTAGCTGAGCAGCTACACTTGGCTTGATTACCCGAAAGCGTCTAGCAATTGAACATTGATCGATCGAGAGAGAGTCAATGCAATGCAAAGAAAGTAGAGTTGAGAGTGAAATTTGTGTTAACACACCTTTACTTGTCTCTGAAGATCCTTTATGTAATCAACAGCCAAGTCCAGCATATCCGATGTATTCGTTTGCTACAAAATCGAACCTAGTTAGTTATCTATTGTTCGATTATCAACCAACATTATATTCTTGATCATGAACTTTCTAAAACTACGAACTTCGTTAACATCTCTATGCTATAACATATCTATTCAGTCGTAACTGGCTGGCGATGAAGTGCAGCTCAATTGGTAAAACGTTTAAATTATTACACTACATTATGATTTATGCATATGAAGGCAAGAAAAGCATCATCACCTTCTCCATATTGGGCACGAGTTCTTGAAGCTTCCTCATCCGCTCACTGATCTTCGTTCTTCTAACCTGAAACAAGATCATTACATCGCATTAGAAGCTTCATCATTGAATCCGAAGATGTTGATTAATTTTCCAAAGCAGTACCCTTTCAGCAATGCTCCGAGGATGAGTAGCACAGCCCCTCTTGGCTCTGATCTTGCAAGGAACCGAATCTTCCAGAAGCTTCTCCATTGCTGCTTTGGGCAAGCTCAGGTGATGAGACAACAGAGTCGTCTTCGGCCGATTATCTCCTGCTTCCTTCTTCTGCAAATGTTTCCCCCATCATCAGATTCAAGCATGGGCTGAATTAATTAATCAATTAATTAATTAAGACAAGACCTGATCGTTTAGGTAAGAATCAGACAAGAGCGGCGAATCATCCCAAGGTAAACCAGTGATGAAGTCGACATCATCCTCTGCATTGCCTTTGCTATCGATTTCTGAGATCGAGTTCATCGCCGGAGAAGAAGTGTAGTTCATTGGTTTGAACTCTGTGGATTTTGCAGAAAGTAAAAAAAATAAAATTAAATTTAAACATTGTCCGCTCGGATTTGAAATCCAACAAATCTCCCCGATGATTAAACTAGAGGAAAAAAAGTGAAAATTACCATTTTCGAAGTTTATGTTTGCGAAGAGGCCAGCCGGAGAACTGCTGTGGCGAATAAGGCCGCCGCCGCCGCTTTCCATCTTGATCTGCGGCGGAAAGTGTTTTCCTCCATAAGTGGCGTCGGCGTCGGAATTGTGGGTGGTGGGAAACATCATCTGAGATGCGGAGGAGTAATCGTTGCTGTGGTGCCTCTGCAGCTTCTGCGGGGGAGGTTGAATAAAGTCATCATTCTCCGGCTTTCTCGGCGGGAGAGGAGGGGTGCTGTTCATGAACCTGGAGAAGATGACCTGCGTCTCAGGGCTGGAGGCTCGCGGGTTGAAGAGCTCGGCGAAGTCTTCTTCTCCGAATCCGCCTTCCGAGCTCAGAAGGCTAGTCAGATACGAGCTCGGGGCCGACCTGTATCGGGTCAGCCCCGAGCCCATCTGCGTGTTTTGCTCGAATTGATTCATCAAATTCAAGACTCAATTTTGGAAATTGATTAGTACTATTAAATTTGAAGGAAAAATGAGTTATATCCTTTTTAACAAAAAAGTGCTCCAAGATTTGAGCTCAAAGAATGGAGATGGAAGAGTAGGAGTTGAAGTGAGAAGAGAGAGAGGGAGAGTTGAAAAATGGTGTGGCCAATGGGGAGGCGTGGACACCAGGGATCTCGGACTTTAGGTGGAAAACAATTCAAGAAAACATTTTGGCATTAATAGCTTTTGATTTTTCTCTCATTTTTAATCATGTGTTCATTTTTGGACCTTGTTTGCTGTCCTACACAACAAAGTCTAGCAAGATATTTTATGTTGATTAAGCAAGATCGATATTTTATGGTAGGCGTGCTTGATATACTATTTGGTAGGTTAGATAAAAAGGTGTAATATCATCATAGCTTAAGTGTTTTATGCCATATGACTCAACTCTTTCCCAGACTTTCTAGATTATGAATCCAGGCTACTAAAAAGGTAGTCAGCTGCATATGTATGATCTATTTAGGGGACTTTCGTTTGCTAGACAAGATATATAACATGAAATAGAGCAAACTAAGATTAGTTTAGGATTAAATTAGTCAAACAGGTAGAAGTGATATGATTAATCATGAAATACAATGTATGAATGTTGATACTGTGGAGATGGACCAAAATATATGTTCCGGGCCAAACTTTTTGAAAAAAAAGTCAACCGAGCATGAGAAGAAAATAGATATGACATTTAAATCACAAGTAAATGTACCAACCGAATGACCCCATTACTTGATAGGTTCTTAATATATTTTTTGAACTACGCCAACTTGGCCGTGCATACTTAGTCTTTTTTAAAAATCTAGTCGTTTTAAAAAACAATGAAATGTAGTAATGTAAAATATTCTAGTCAAATGAATTATTCGGGCTGGGTCGGGCCATATGTGCAGTAGTCCAGCCAGCACGGCCCGAAATTAGGCCAGGGTGATTTTGTTTCGACAGCTTTACAGTGACCTACTCTGTGCTTTCTTTATAATACCTATAATATATTCTCTTACTATAGTTTAAAATAGGAATTTATTTTGTATCGATGAGTGGGGATAATAATTTATTGTTTGTAGTCCATACAAAAGATGGTACTATCATAAATGGACAGGTGTTGAGTTTGGTGAATGATAGTATAAGATGTGCGTTTTAATTAATTATTTTCTTCAAACATCATTATGTTTAATAATGGGGGAAACTGCTCAGTTTAGCCAAACACCAGTCATTTCTATAATGTGTAATGGTGAAAATATAAAGTGGTGATTATTTGACAAAATTAAGACACTATTTGCTTTGCTCAATCGAATTTAACTGCCCATTTTTCACGCTTACTTGAATTATTTCTAAACAATTAAACTTCAACAATTGATAATTTTACCTTGTTATTAAGTTACAACAAAGATGTGTATAGCAAAATTTAATTTCTTTACACCTAATATTGGGATTTATAATCTTAGTTATGCTTTATGGTTATTATCTCACACTGACGTAGCTCTATTATGTAAATTTATCAACTTTAGGATAATTTACTAAGTTAATAAAATTTGAGTTCTAACAATATGTGTTTACTGAAATGTTCGTTCGTTGTTAAGAAAAATGTATTTATCAAAATAATCAATCTCTCCACCGACATACTTAAAAGTTTGATGAATTCTTTATAATAACTCTGACTTGTATAAACAGTAAGGGGCTTCTTGGTATGATGGAATGGAATTGTGGAATGGAATGTGATTCTTATTTCCATTCTATTCATTTGCTTGGTGTGATGGAATGAACGAGTGAATGAATGAAAATGCAAAGAAATATAAGGAAATTGACATTTCATTCATATCTTCATTCTATTCCAACCTCAATTTCATTCTACCCTAATTTCATTCCATCATACCAAGCATGCCATAAGTGTTAGATTCAATTCAATCTACTCTAGTGTTAAAAATAGATTTCGAATAGTTCGTCAAAAAAAAAAAAATCAAGAAGATTTTGAAAAGATTGGCATCTTGAATTTTAAATTGGTGTTCATATATATAATTGGCATGCCATTGCCGTGCCGAGGTCGGCCCACATATATACAGCTCATTCAGTAGTTAATTGCATAATTAAAGTCAACAAAACATTATTAATTGCTAAAACATTACGAATTAGTGCATCTCACTACGCAAACTCCATTAATTAATTAATTAATTAGTACATCCCATTATCATTGAATTGAGCACTCGAACCATTTCTATACACTGACCAGACTTAATTATATACTCCAAAATATTTGACAAATATTCATATAATCATATGGTAAACTTGGACCTACTCCAAAATATACCAACCCAATAAATACAATGTGGCTTGGAAAGCCCATTTAGCTCAAAATGAACAAACCCAATTTTCATAAAGAGCTCAAGTTATATTTTAGCCCAAGTATAAGCCCACTTTGAAATTCCAACTTCTAAATCATAAGCCTAATTTAGTCCAAGTACAAGCCCAGGTTGAAATTCAATTGCTGTGCATAGACAGAAAATAAGAGAATTCATATATTTCTAGGCTTGAAAAAAATTGAGTATAGTGCCAAAATATATAATCTGTGTATTACTATAAGACAATTATCCCATTTTGGAAGGTCATATATTTTTTATTCATTAAGCACTACATCCCATATCAATAGTCTTGCTAATGGACAACATGTGTTTTAATAAAATAACGTGGTAAAGTAAAAAGAAATGCAGAGAAAAAAAAAACCGTGATTGATGATGTTATTAGTGTTACAATATAGAATGAAATTCACTGAGAAACTTACTAAAAATATAAGGTGATTAATTTTTGTTGACGGACACCGAAACTCATCATAAAAGACTAGTCTATCTAAAAATAGAATCCAATTACTCAAAAAAACTTCACACGGACATTAATTACACAACCGACATGGGATATTAGAGTCGCTAACATGTAACACATCAACCAATTTGCTAGCTACAAGTCTATCATAATCATTACATAACTGTTTATATCTTGAAAAATTCACCTTGAACTGCCCAAGCTTGACTTTATAAAACGAAGACTACATAAACATAACTATTTTAACCGTTTTTAGTTTGGTAGTTAAGGTCGTAATTACTGTCGGTGGCTCCTCATTATTAGAGAAGAAACCAATCACAATAATAGTAGTGACACACAATCTCACGCACGCGCCTTCGACGCCGTTTCAAATTCAATTAGCCTCCGTCGGCCCCGGCCGCGGGTCCCCTCTTTTTTTCTAATGGTCAAACTAATCAATTTTCAAAACTTTAAATAACCATAACTACTATTGATTTTGAACTTGAATTACATAAAAATATGAACCTTACTCAAAGTGTTGTTTTAATTTATAAATAGGAGAACTATAATAAACAATTAAACAGTGACCCATATATATAATCATTGTAGTATGTAGAGAAACTCCATTATTCTAACATCGCATGCATCATCAATAAGTTACCTACAAAACTACAAAGATCATCTACTCTTTCTTTTCATTGGTTTAGACATATTAGATGTTCTACCTACATATTTCCTCGGGTCCATCAATTGTCATTAGACCGAATGTCAAAATCGTTAGCGATTGCTGGATGTTGACTCATGTGAGCGACGAGAATTCGAAAGTTTAGTCTGCCAAAAAAATTATCAGTTATAAAATTTCTCGCTTTAATTCACAAATTTCTTGAAAATAAGAACATCATCTATCTATTTTATTTACTTTTCATGTAACTCGTAAATTAATACCGTTTAAAATCCTATATTGAACAAAAAATGCTTCATTTAAAAAGAGATGGAAGGAGTATAAAATAAAAACTGCTTAAAATCCTATATTGAACAAAAAATACTTCATTTAACAAGAGATGGAAGGAGTATAAAATAAAAATCAAAGGTTGAATATTTTTCTGATTTTCTAAATGTACAATAAAATGAAACTAGCTATAAATAGAATTAAAAATTAATTGCAAATACTACCTCAGCCCACGCCATTAATTGTAAGCAAATAAACTGGTAGTTCTATTTTAAATGCAAACAGGTTAGTACTCCCTCCGTCCCATTGAAAATGATCTGCTTTCCTTTTTGGTTTGTCCCAATCAAGATGACCTATTACTTAAAATGGAAACCTCTTTATATCTATTTTATTTTCTCTCTCTTACTTTACTCTCTCCACTTAACACACAAATATAATGACATAAAATCTTGTGTCGTCCAAGAAAGGGGTCATCATCATTGGGATAGAGGGAGTAATGAAACAGGTAGTTAGTGTAATCAATGAAATTAAGCATGAACTTATCGGCCAGTAGTCAAATCAAAAGGGTGTTAATAATTAACATAGTGTTATTATGTTACATCACAGGTAGACATTTGATGAAGACGCAATTCATGCACCTAAATCAAAATAATGCTACAAATTGAAAATAAATTCGACGATACGAATCGCCGAATTTTCGATTCTTGCCCACAAATACAAAAGTTGTAAAAAACATATGTAAAATCAATTAGATTTCGTATCTTGTGTCACTTCCAATTTTTCTGTAGTGGGTCCCACCCGCCCTCCTTTCAATTAATCATTTCTGGAAAAAAAAACACCAACAATATTCTAAGGTTCAAACTCAACTTTAGGCACATAATCATCGGCAACAAGTGACCCATAGTTGGCCATGTAACAACAATAGTTCATATTCAATTGTTCGAGACTCGTTCAGTACCACTTTCGTAGACATAACTCATACCAAAATCTGTTATTTGATTTCCTTCTCTATAAATATGGGCAGTCCAGACAATCTACTCGGCTATATCATGGGTTGAATAATTCTTACAAGTGCCAAAACACTTTTATCTACCTCCCACCATTCAGTATGTGGACACTATAACTCTCGGCAAAAATTTTTTGAACCCACTCCAACTGGACCAATTCAAGATCTACAAATTATTACAACTTGCTATAAAGTATTTGCTCTTAGGGGTGAGTATTCGATTTTTATTACAACTGGCTATAAAGTATTTGCTTTTAGGGGTGAGTATTCGATTTTCGGTTCAGTTTTTTAGCCAAATTGTATTAAACCGAAAATGAAAATAACAATTTTGTGAAAATGAGTATTAAACCGAACCGAATTATCCGAAAATCGAACCTGAAAAACCAAAATTACACAAAATATCTCAAAAAAACGGAAATATGAATATTAATGTTCTATAATTAACACAAAAATATACTCCACCATCACATCAAACAAATAACATATCCAAACAATTACCGTCATTATAAAATCTAAATATTAGTATTAGACTTGCGAATATAATTAAAAAGCAATTCAGTTTTTCGATTATATACATCTGAATCGAACCAAAAAGCTGAAATATGCCAAAAATTTAAACTGAACCTAATCGAAAAAAAATCAAACCAAAATTTAAATTTCAATATAGGTTAGATCGGATATTCGATATTTGGATATTTTGCTGATCTCTGTTCTCTCTCTAAAATCTAAGTACTCCGTACATGCAGGAGTTTAAAATACTGATATAAACTACACTTCCTCGAATCTACTACTATTGTTTTATTTATGGTTTATGATATAGTAGTAAGTCTTAAATTACGAATATGTCATGATGACGGCTGACAAGAGCGGCGATCTACACTCTGCAGTCTCCAATAAGACCAAAAGGCAGATAGAAAAAACACTGCGCCGCTTTGCCCTTCCATGGTCGAGTGACTGATTTATTATCTCACCAAAGATGAGGGACAGCAGTAGCAGGAAGCAAGGTGCTGCGTCGCCTTGCGCGGCGTGCAAGCTCCTCCGCCGGAGATGTGCAGAAGATTGCGTTTTCGCGCCTTATTTTCCGGCAGAGGAGCCACACAAGTTCGCCAGCGTGCATAAGGTCTTTGGCGCTAGCAATGTTAACAAGATGCTCCAGGTTCCATTAGTCACGTTTTTTGAAGTGCCATCCATCTTTTTCATAAAGATGTTATAGCTACACTAACATATAAAAAAGAAGTTAAAGTTTTTACTTAGAAAATTGGTTCACCCTCAAAATGTAAATATATTTTTTAATTTTTGTGACACGTATAAGAGTACTAAAAAAATTTGTCACTACTAGAGTATTTTATCAAGATATATAGTGTGGTGTAACAAGGTGTACTCACTTTCGAAGAATTTAATTGTTTTATTATTAGGTATTTTAATTTGATGTTTTTCTCTTAATTAATGAAATGCCTTATTTTTTTCTAGATACCGCAGTTAACTCTAGTGAGTATGAAGAAAGAAAATTGAATATAAAAGGCATGCATGGGTGAAATCAATTGATTAGTTTGCATACGCATGACTTCTCAATCTTTATTCTTACGTATGTGTAATTAAATAGCTATGCCAAAGGATCTATTTGATTAAAGAATTGCATTTTACATAAAGAAAAAAGAGAAATATAAAGAAAAAAATTTGAAAAATTGGTACATGGGAAAAGTAAGCAAGAACGTCAAATTAAATAACTTAACCTTTTTCTTAGAGAGTGGAATAAGTAATCTCTCGAGGGTACGTTAGAATCGAAAAACTCTATTAAATTCAGCATTAGAAGTTGTCGCCGACCCCATGGCGCTACAATTTTGCTCCAACCTTTTGGGATTATGGTTTACTTCTATTTTTCATCTTTCATCCATTATCAACAACGAAATGTCGACATCTGCCTCACTAGTGCTTCCTCTCTAGTAACCCATTGTGTCCTAACTTCATGAATCTAGATCCGCCTATATTAATATACGCCCCGTTCCATAGAAACAACCATTTGGGATCGACACAAATTTTAATGATTAATTATTGATATAAGAGAGAAGAGAAAAAGTAGTTGAAATTGTGAAATGGATAATAGAATCCATAAATGATAAAGTAAAAGAGAAGGAGAAAAAAGTTGTCATAAACAGATATGTACTCCCTCAATCGCTTACTATCTTTGACTTTTTCATCTTTTTGTAAAAATGATAAAAAATAGTTAAAGTGGAGAAATGGTAAAATAAGAGAGACAATAAAGTAGATATGACTCTTCTCTATATTATTCTCTCTCTTAATTTACCATTCTCTTCTTTAACTATTTTTTATCACTTTTACAAAAAAGCGAAAAAATGATAAATAATGAACGATGGTATATTTATATAGGACAGCAAAAAAAAGTCTATTTCTATGAGACGGATGATATAGTTTATTCGGTCAACGGCTTATCAGTTAGTTCAATGGCAAAAGTTAGAACATACCATCCCACGCTACTTTTAGCTTTGTAGCTCAATTTTCTCCGACAAAGTCATAAAAGCAAGAAATTATCCTATTCCAAAGACCAAAGTGGTTTAGCCTTTAAAGTTGTCTCACTTTAATTTTCATTAGAAATAAAAAGTATGCTTGATTGCAATTGCAATCTTTAACAAGACACATTACTTTAATTTACTAATCAAATGATTCAGTTACAATCTTTAACGTGACACCCCAACCTCTAGTCATGAAATCATGCCCCGTGATCCAACAACAAAATTTAATCACATAATTATTACATTTCAATTATTTTTTACAAAATTGTAGGAGTTGCCTGAGCACCAGAGGGGCGACGCAGTGAGCTCAATGGTGTAGCAAACGCTAGAGTTAGGGGTCCGGTTTATGGGTGGTGGGTGCGATATCGTCTCTGCAACAGCAGATAGACACGCTACAAACGCAGCTTGCGCTTGCGCAGGCGGAAGTAGTCCACATGCGCATGCGCCACTACTCTTCTTCAGCCGAATGCGCGTCTCCCTCCACGCGCGGAAGAAGGTCTCACAATCACCACCCCAAGTCCTCTTACAACATGGATGAGTCCTTCTGGAATTAGTTTCCATCTTATATTATTATAATTATTATTAATATTCATGGCCCTTCTCTTTTATGTTTGCTTGCCATGATTTTTTTTTAAAGAAAATTTCTCTCCTTTTTGGGTGTTTTTAAATTATTAAATATATTATATCTTTATCTTGCCTGACCGGCGGGTTGATGACGGTCAGAGTCGGAGTTGGAGTTGGAGTTGGAGTTGGAGTTGGATTTGGATTTGGAGAGGATTACACTATTGTTGTAAATGCGAAAAGAAAAAAAGCATACAATCATATGAATATTTGAGCAATGTTTGTTGTGTCTTTTTGTTTAGATTGGTACTGTTTCAAAATTATGGGTTTATTGTTTGTTATGTCGTTTTACGTTTCGGCTTTAATAATGATGTTTAAAGATTATACTAACGTTTGGTCGACCAAGAAAGTATAGAAAGGTTTCATGTCTCAAAATCCAATTAATGGGATATATGAGTACCAAGCCTATACATAGATCCATACATATATTCATTTCTCTGGCACCATTCACCAGTAGCGAATGGCGAACCCAAGAATTTAAATTAGAGGACCAAGAAAAATGAAAAGTACAAAGAAAAAATAACACAAGAAAAATAAAAGCTTAAGAATCAAAATCAAGACGTGAAATCAAATGATTCTACTACATATTTCAGACCAGTTGTGCTAATACCTAGAATACATATTTCAGGACTAGTTGTGTTAATACTAGAATACTAAAATCCGACCAACTCTTTTCTTTCATTTAATTTTTCTCAACCGAAATATATGACTTTATTTTTATTATATTAAAAACATCATGAAGATGTGCATTAGAAAAAAATAAAAAGTAATTATATATTACACTAAATAATATGCATTAGAAGAGAATTAAAATACATTGGAATATTAAAAAACTAAAATGAATATGATATACAAATGCATTAAAAGATTTAGAAAACCAAAATTTGTATATATGTTTAAAATGCATTAGAATATTTTAAAAAAAATAATGACATGGAGTCAAAATTGCATAACTAAAATGGAATAAACAAAAATAATATGTGTAATTAAAGCAAAAAAAGATTTGAAATAACATAAAATAAGATGTACTTGGTGTTTGATGGGTTCCGATTTTCGAACTCACCTTTACTCCGAAAACAAAGGAAAATAGTAGTAGACGTGTAGACCAACAAGATGAATTAGTTATATGCAGATCTAAATACTACATTATGACGTTTATTTTTGCGGTATGGTTATACACCTCGTTCCCATGTGGCTCTGCCACTGTTTTTCACCAATACATGTGTCGGTCAATAAGTAGCTCTAAGTAATATTTACGGACAGTTTCCAACCATTTTTGGTCGATAATTGTATATTTTAGTTTACTGTTTTGTTAGTTTATTTATTTACCATAACATGTTATCAAACTCCACTATAATTAAGTACGGTGAATTAACTCATTGGTGGGCCCAAATATTGTGTCTTTTCTTGAAACTCCCACGGCCCAAAACAAAAAAGCCCAATATTGATGATCGATCGTAAAAGTAAATTTGATACCATAACCCAAACTTATTATACCTGGGCTGAAAATTTAGATATATTTGGAAGGTCTGAATCTGACGAAATTCTCTAACTTAGTACTACATGAAAGTATACTATCCAGTCAAAATCAAAACATTAAAATAAAATACCGTACCATCCTTAACGGATGCTTAAGAGGAAAGATTACATTTTTCAATCATCCAAACACATTTGAGATTTTTATAAACAAAAAAGTTAGAAATTTATAGGAATATTCTTAAAACAATAGAGTTAGAAATTAGAATACTAGTAGTATGGATCCGTCATCAGTAGTGCAACTGTGAGCGCTCATGGCTAAATAAGAAGATAAAAGGTGAAAATGATTAATAGGTATAAGTGTCGGATCCAGGATTCATAAACGGAGGGGCAAATGTATATTAGGAGTAGTAGGCTGGTTGAGCTAAAATGACAATTTTTTTCGTTTTTGGCTGACTCGAGCAAATGGATCCCCAGTGATAGGTATAGACCTGATTCTACCCTACCCTACCCACCCTATACGCATTGGATAATATTGAAACACAAAACACACTAATTCAAACTGTAATTCAATATAGTACTTAAAAATATGTATTAAATCCAAAATCCAAATTGATTGTAAAACATTTTGTTTGGTGGGTACATGTTTATGTTGGAATGTTCGAGAATAAAGTACCGGTTCTTTTATTGGTTCGACATTTCGCTTTCATCAATAATATATAATCATGAATTCTTATAAAATAAAAATCATCATTTCCTTAAAAAGAGAAAATAAATATCACAAGGCTTAGATATTTCGCCTCGCCTGCACTTTCCCTTAAATATCTGCCATTGCCACCACAACTCCAATTCTCTCTCCCCCAATTCCTCTGCAATTGCATCCATGTCCTCCTCAACCCTCGACACCCCAACCCTCGACTCCAGCTCCCCGCTCCTGCTCCAAATCACCGAAGAAGGTGGCTACGCCTTCACCTCCATCGCCACCCGCGCCGCCGCCGGCGACCGCGGGCCGCGGAAGCCGCCCGGGAATTAGCCTGGGAGCAGCTCCACTCGGGGCCGTGGCACTCCGTGGTCCCAATTTGGCGCATGCCTACGCAATGGCCTGCCTCCACGTCGCCAAATGCCACTTCTGCACCGGCGAGCTCGAGCTGGCTCTCCGCGCCCTCGACATGGGCCTCATCATGGGCGGAATCGCGCTGCGGGATGACTTGAATCTCTGTATTCGGAGAGTCAGTCGTGATTTGAGAGAGAGATTCCGCCGACGGCGACCAACACCAGAAGGTGGAGTGGTATAGGGATTTCAATTTGGCGGAGGTGAGGTTCGTTTATCCCCTTCTCTCTCTCTCTCTGAAAAAACCCTAATCTACTCTTGGAATCATCAAAATTTGACATTGATTGTGCTACTACAGATGCGTGTGCCTGATTTCGCAGGGTAAAGCTGAAATTGAAAAGCTCTGTAGGGTTTAGGTTGGTATCAATGTTATTTATGTATCAACCCCTAATTCTTCAATTGCTTTTGACATTCACAATTATCTGGAGAACTGATGCAGAGATTAACATTCAATCTAACTAACTTTGGATATAGTATTGAAATTGAGTGAAGAAATCTAATGTGAGATTTGAGGGAAAAAAATATAATGTTTTGCAAGTAGATTCCATTGTGTATGTGGCCTTGCAACAACCTTGGAACTTTCTCTGCTACGCTTAATGCTATTTATCATGCTAACGGACTCAGAAACGGCGGTTTCAATTCCTAGAATCTTGAATTTGAATTGGCAGGCAGCTAGGTTATTGCCTGCGAAGTCACTTTCCAGTAAGACGGTGGCGAAAAAGGGTGGTCTGTCATTGGAAGAATTCTTGCGGGAACATTTCATCCCTGGTTTGCCGGTTATAATTAGTGGCTCTATGGATCATTGGCCAGCAACCGATAGATGGAGTGACATGAATTACATAAAAAAGGTTGCTGGTTTTCGTACTGTTCCAGTCGAGGTATCTCCAGTCCTTTGTTTGGTGGAATTCACTATTGCTCAAGTAAAACTTAATGCACATTTATAATCTACTCACTGAGCAGGTTGGCAGAAACTACTTATCCTCTGATTGGAAGCAAGAGCTGATCACAATTTCTGAGTTCCTGGAGAGGATTCAATCCGGTGACTCTTCTCCTACGAGCACGACTTATTTAGCCCAGCATCAATTATTTGATCAGGCATGTATGATTGTAGAAACCATACTTGGTCTTATAAAAAGAAACATGCTAACATTCTATTGTGTAAATATATATAAATGCCAGATACAAGAACTAAAGCAGGATATTGTTATACCTGACTACTGTTTTGCTGGTGGGGGTGAGATCAGGTCACTTAATGCTTGGTTTGGTCCATCTGGGACAGTAACACCTTTGCATCACGATCCTCACCACAATATACTTGCACAGGTACGGCAAATGTAGTTCTATACTGCACAGAACGTTTCTCAGTGCAAACAAGTCTATGATGTATAGAAACATTATCGGGGCCTTGGCTTGGATTTACACAGCAGTTTCTGTTTAGTCAGGATTTTCCACTAGCACATGGTCCTATTGTTTTCTATTAATTGTCTTAGTTAAAATATGATAATAGTTGTTTGGGTTATTCATATATCTTGCTGCTTATCCATCTTGTTCCCATGATCTCATGCTCAATGTTTTGCATTGTCATTATCAGGTTGCTGGTAAGAAGTATATCAGGCTTTACTCTCCTTCATCGTCAGAAGAACTTTACCCTCACACAGAGACCATGCTCTGCAATTCCAGCCAGGTAGTTAGCTTGTACGTGTCGTTAATTACTCTATCTCTTCCAAACACGCATATGGTTTGCAATTATCTAGTTTTGCAAACAACTTTATTGTTGTTAGATAGTCAGATGGCTTGGTTTGGTTCCTTAATTTGGCTTGCTTCCAAGTTAAAATTTTCCCAAGATAATGGATTTGGGATTCATCGATTGCATACTAGAGGAAGGCGAGATGCTATACATCCTCCAAAGTGGTGGCACTATGTTCGCTCTCTCACTAAGAGTTTCTCAGTTAGCTTTTGGTGGAGCGTCGAAGGAAACTCTCTGGACTCATGAGCACTACATTTTGCTATAGAATAAAGTGTATTGACATATTTTCAGCATAACATTCTTTATGAGCAGTGCAGATTCTAGATGTGAAGGGAGCTTCTTATTAGTCACATTTAGAACTTGCTATTATTGGATTATTCCAATGTTTTTGGGTCTTGGTGGTATGTTTTATTATCAAATTCTATCAGTGTATCAAAAATTTTTACAATTGTCCATTTAGCATATCTTCTCCATTCGTACATGGCTAAAATGGAAAAATGAGTATCATAATAAGAATATAAATTAAAAAATATTTGGAGGCATGCACAAGGTTTCCATTGACACTGAATGCTAAAGACAGTAAAGATTGACACAAGCTAGACATAAAAGAACATTAAAAAACTAAAATATCAACAACTGCCAAAAACCACCTCCTCATTCACAAGCACAAAACTATTTAGGCCACTTAACTTAATGACCAAGAGTTTTAAGTAAACTAAAAACTAATTTAACATCTTACAGTCTGGAAGATCAGAACAGCAAATTTACTGCAACATCTCAGTTAAAAGGGCACAGATCCACTCTTCCTTGTACAAAAGGTTTACCTGGCCCCTGCAGAATTGGCAGGGAAAAGAAAGTGACAAACCAGAAAAAAACACGACAAGAGTATAAAGCCCGCATGACGAGTATGTCTTAGACCAGCCACTCACCTATGAATAATGAATTAGCAAAACCAACTTATGAAGCAAAGTACTCCATCATTGCATCAAAGTTGCTGCCGTCAATAGAGTTGTCGTTAAACTCAAAGTCGAAATCACCAGTATCTAACGAACTTGTTCCGTCAAATGAAAGGCTAAAAGCTCCATATCCTGGTAAATCTGGTGATAAACTTTTGAGAGAAGATTGAAAATGTGTCTCAGGCAGACCATCTGGCTCATTCGGAAATGTATCTTCTGCAAAAGGTGGGAACTTCCCTCCAGGAACATCGTTTCCATTCTTAGGTAATGCTGGTAACTGGAATTTTAAATCCCCTGATCCATAATGTATGTCACTGAAACATGCCATTGACGGATCCCCTTGATGATTCGCAGTGGAAACAGCAAAACTATGAGCTGGTCTAAGATGAAGCCCTGAACTATCCAAGTCCAGAGGTAGAGTAGGACCTTCAGGCCCATGTTGCCATCGAGAAGTTTGAGGTTCAAGATGCAACACCTGATCTCTAGGTTGATGCTGTAGTGCAGAACTTTCAGACTGTCCGTTAAATTTGGATACTGGAGGTGCATTTTGCAAATGAAAGTCTCGAGTATCGCGAATTAAATGAGGATGAGGAGGTTCAAAATCACCACTCTGGTCGCTGAATAAGTTAATGGCCCATTATTCGGGTAAGCACGGGTAATGGGGATAGTATGGGAAGAATGGTCAGGGCGGATATAGTTCAAATCAGATTCTACTAAGCAGGGTTGACCACGAGTATTGTGTTCTGGCACTTCAGGGAGTCTAACAGATGTTAGTTCATTATTTTCTACCTCTCTCCCATTCGTCAAGTATCCACCAAACTGCATATCATTGTGATTTTCATCTGTCACCATGTATTCGGGATCGACATGTGGCTGATCACTGAGAATTGGTACAGTCAGTTGGTTATCAGGTCTTGGTTTCTTTGTTTTCCTTGGACGCTTCTGTACGCGCTCTTTGTCTTTGCTTGGTTGAGTTAAGGCATCATCTGCCGGTTCAATAGGCACAATATCTGTGGATTGCTTTCTTGTATCATCCTTAGATGAGACAGATCCCAAGCCATTATGAATGCCATCGACATCATAATCACTATCGCTGTCAACAGAAGGCCTCTTCTTATTTCTACGACCTTTCGACAGTGAATCACTAACGCCAGATGAGCCATTATCACTGCTTAGTTGCTGAATCGCAGTTTCCTCCCTGCTCAAAACACCTAACCATATCAGGCTCTCCTTGGCAGTCATCTTATCCTGTAAACACTTCGACTGTCTAACCAGTCTCCTAATCTTTGCAATATCAGGTGACATATGCTTTATAACAGCCGTCAGAACCCCAACTTTCCACATCTTCTTCAGATCATGAGGTTTCTTATATGGAGGACCCTGACCCTGGGGAAACCCCAACTTAACGCACCACTCCTCGTTTCCTGTTGGCCACCGGCGGGGCACACCCTTCTCCAGTGGAAACTTCCGCTGTGGCGGTCACAATGTTGCATTAAAGATGACAGAAGTGATCCCAACGTCGCATCTTGCAAGTCTTGAAGAACACTCTGAGTGTTCCTTGGTGAGTGCCAAGCCCGTCCTCCCTCGAGAGGCACTCAGCCTCGTACTTGGCTATGGCCGCAAGGCCATTTTTGTCAAACTTCACTTTCTCCTTCCACCAAGCTCTAATATTATCAGATGCACCGCTGACCGGCTTACCCTTCTCCGGAATAATACCATACACAAACCCAGGGCATTGCAGACTTCCATGAGCTTCAACATGTACTTCAAAATACCATCTTGAGCCCGTGCCATCTTCTTCCTCGAGCCTGATCCGTGGTAGACTTAGCCTTTTGCTTCTCTGCAGCTTGTAATGCAGCAAGCTTCTGTTTATCTTTGATCCTCTTGAGCTTGATCCGGTCCTTCCACATTCTCTTTTCCAGTTCTTCCGCCCAATCTCCTCATCACTAACATCTTTTTCCTCGATGTTATCATCGTCCCTCAACTCATCAACTTCAACATCCGAACTGTCCACATTGTACACCCATCAATACCCAAAATGTTGCACACATTTACCAATCACAAGACATCAAGGAACATAAATAGCCAAAACGAACCCAAAATTCAAAAGCAACAAGTAAAAATTCAATCTTTACCAATTTGAGAGAGGGTTTGAATGTTCCACCACCTCTCTATCACAATCAATAAACCCAAAATCGGTTCAACAACAATAAACATAAAACATAAGAACCCCCAAATTTATCATCCCATTATTCAGTATTCAGATTCGGTTAAATCACAGTTCATCACAAAATCAGACGCAACAATGCAACATACAATAACTGATTTTCCCCCTTGCTTTGTCAATAAAAAAATCGAATCAAGAAACAGCAAAAATCACAGAAACCCTAAGACGATCAACAGCGAATTTCCAAGAATTAAAGAAGAGCAGATTAAGTAGAATCGGAAACTAAATAAAATTAATCAAGTTTGTGCAATCGAACCTGATTTCAAGAGCCATATCTTCCATGGCAGCAAAATCAATTGCCGGAATATTGGATCAGAAAATGAGATGGGCAGAAAAAAGAGACGATTTTTGTGAAAAATAAATGCGAAATTGGGAAAAAGGTGACCAGGGGGATGAACTGTGGTGTGCAATAGCAATACGACATGAAACGATGCAATAAGCGATTAGAGTTGAAAAGGAAAGGGATGAGGGAAAAGGGAAACAGTATAACACGAGTTGTCTGTGGCGGCTTAAAAGGATAATTGTAAAAATTAAGAAAAGGGGAAATGGGAATCGTGTGTGTATACCCACTTTTCCACGGCCGTTTTTGGCCTCTTTCGGTTCAAGGTTGATTGCAAATTGCATTTTTATATCTTCAAAATCCCATTAAATATTCCGATAAAGCATTTAACATTTATATATATTAGACTTTAGCACTTTCTAATTCTGGTGAAACAATGTCAACTATTTTTTTATCAGTCCTATATCAATATCATTTTCTAAAAATAAATAATAAACAAAAATTTCATTCTAATTTTAGTGAAACAATGCTCAACTATATTTTATTATATCCATATCAGATTTTTTAAAATAGTACTTAAAAAATCTGAATTCCAAATCATCACCAACTCGCCCTCTTCTCTATCACACTTTCTCCTCTTGAAAGCTTCACCACCACTGTAGTGATTCTCTCTCGCATAGTGAGCAACTGTTGTTGTATGAGCTGAATTTCTTTAATTAGGAGAGACATTTGTTGGTTTCCATGAAGGAAGGAAAAGAGAGATAGTCCGATTTGGCAAAAGAAATCGAGAGAGATATGAAGGTGAGTTGGTGGCGATCTGAAATTTATGTTTGTTTTCCTTGTATATTACTCTAATATATTTGGTGTTAATTAAAATAATACTCCCTCTCCGGCCATTAAATGTTCTGTTTCAATTTTTCTATATTTGAATTTTATATTCCAAGTAACTTATTTACTTATATTTTATTACTATAAAATTAACAAACTATTAAAAAATTAAATACGGAGATTTCTTAATCTTGGACGGAGCATATAATTTTATGTAAGATGTTAAATCAGGAGTAGTATTTTATTTTGTCACGTCAGTATTAAATTTGACTATCTTAAAATAATTGCAAAAGGTTGAAAAGTCATGACTTTATACTTACTTAAATTCCAAAATTACGGAATGAAGTCTACGCAAAATTGTGATTTTATAAGTCCATGAACAATGATTGAAGGGTAAATTTATTTATTTTATATATTAATTTAACAACTCAGCTAAACTTTTTATTTTGATACACATATAGACATAAAAAGATTAATGAGACTTATTAAGTTAATCATACCATAGGGAAAATAGCTCAACCGAGCAAAGGGGAGAAGAAGACTCATATATGCAACTCACAAGAAACAACTTTTTCGGAAACGGAACTCATGGGGTTGTACACTCTTAAGGCGGGACCGTAACAATACTAAACGCTTTGACTATCGTCTCCCTAAACCGAACAAGATCGAGCCTCACATTCTGCTGATCATAAAACACATCCCTCGAATTCATGATCCCATGCTTTCTATACACTGAGCCTGTATCCGTTATAACCGAACTATTCCGACCAAACACTTTGACTAATGAGCTCTCCTCCTCTTCAATCTTGTACCGCAAATACTCCATCCCCATCGCCCTCGCATTGTCCTCAAATATCACTTTCGCATAATGCTCCAAATCCAGCGGCTCTATTTGGACTACAACGGCGCCGGCCGGTAAAAACATGCCGTACGTGAGGCCGGCGCCGTGGACGCCTAGGATCACGTTGCACGTGTTTATCACGTGCGACAGCTTCTTCATATCGTGGTAATCAAATCTTTTAACCACAATCACTTGAAACCCTACATCTTTAATCATGGCGATCATTTCGTCTTCGTTGAGGATCCTCCTTGTGAACCTACGCGACAAAAGGAGCATCCTCGGTTGAGGAATCTCCGACACGTTCATGTTTTTAGGCTGAATGTGTCGAAGATGAAATGGCGAATTCAGGCATTCCGTACCCTCCGGGATGTCGGAGGAGTTTAGTGAT